>NC_056747.1:1248829494-1249151994 GCF_019279795.1 Protopterus annectens | reverse complement strand
GTCGGCCAGAGTTCCAAAGTCTTGGTCCGGCGTCGGTTGCCGTTGCTTCTTCCCTGACGTCAGTGCACCAGGGGTATATAAGATGCATCCAACGCCATTTTACAAAGAACTTAACCATTATACCAACCCTCAATCATTAGCTATATTTATATATTTTTGTCATCCATTTTTTTTTTCTTTTACACTTATCAGTTTAAATTTAGTTTTTTCTGTCTTTACCCTTTTACCAATATCTTTTTTCTTTCACTACCTCACAGTTTATGTCTTCTTCATCACTTATTTCAGAACCTTCTTCTATGTGTTCTTTATTATTTTTTCTCATCTAACTTTTCTTCTATTTATGCTACTTTTAAAATGTCACCTCTTTCTTTCCTTCTCTTTCTTTTTCTTTTTCCTTACTATTTCATTTTTGCAATCCATCCATAAATGTCCAGTATAACATTTCAATTAACATTTTTTGCATCATTAATTATTTCCTAGCTAACATTTGCCTGTCCTTTGAGATACAGTTTTTATTTGGTTAGTAAATCACAGAGTTATTAGGGGAGGTATTCATGATGATGCATTTGTAGGTACCACGTAAAGAATATTTTGTCCTCTAGTTGACCTATTATGACTCTCATTCACTGAATTTTTATTTATTAGATCTAAAAATTTCTGAGTATATCCTAATTTGGAGGTAGAGGTACTCCAGTCAAATTATGAGCAGTCAAAGCCTCCCAAAATGATGGATTTTTTCATCTATAAGAGTTCATCCATGACATTTAGGAACCCGAGATGAACTTCCAAGGTGAAGGGAGGGGTCTGTAGTAGATGATAAACTGATAGCTGATTTTGTTTAGTGTAATTTGAAGTTTGATAACTTCACTTTGTAGACACAACTTTCCTATTCCATTCCTGCTCTGTCAACAAACTCCTCCACCTCCCTCCTTTCCCTAATCTCAAGCCCCCTAACATACTGAAGGTCCCACTACCAGACGTCTTCCACAGAATGTCTACCTGCAGCCTTACATTCTTTGCTATGTTTACTTACCTGCCTTGACTGTCTGTATTAGCCTTCCTCTTGACCACCTGTTCTGTCTGATGTTATCTCCTTCTCCTATGGCTAAATGCTACTCCCTCATCACTCCTTCATTCTCATTCATGTTGCTTTTGCATAATTGTAATGAGCTTTCCTTCCCTATCATTTCATCAATTGACACATACTGCCTACTGCTTCATATTTGTGTATTCCTATCACTACTTCTATAAATACCCCCTATCCTATGTCTGCCTCCTTCCTTCTTTTTCCCAAGTTATCCTGCCTCCTACCCTGCTACCCACTGTCTTTCAGCCCTTTCTGTCCTCCCCCCTGTATATCAAATCCACTTCCCTTGGGGGGGTGGGGTGCCAGCTGATTTGACCCCTGCAAAAATGTTTTTATTTGTGTTGAACTTTTCCACTGTCAACTTTATTTTAACTTTTCTGGTGCCGCTGTTAATTTTCTGATGTTTACCAGTGCAAGGATAGTAGAGCAGATAATTACTATGAAATACCTCCAAGAGACAGGAAAATAAACTACAAACCAAGAGCTGTAGACATCCATAAGCTAACAAATTTAAATTGTACATCAAGGTTTTAATAACTAATTAAATAAAAGGTCACTGTACTCAGTTCAAAAGTATTTAAAACATCAAACAACAAATATGCTTACCTTATCCCAGATGCAGAATAAGCATTAGAGCTCATTTTACAACTAATGGCTCCTTCTTTTCCAAGAGTTCGGGTTAGGATGAGAAAAGATAAAAGAAAATGGAAGTACGCTATGATCCAGATTCACACTTTTAGGCAAATGGGCATACTGAACAGGGAAAACTGAGGAGGAGGAGAAGGGGGCATAGATGGCAAATGAAAGTTGGGGGGTGTTAAGAAAAATTTCAGCTTGGGTTGGGAGCTGGCATAATGGTTAAAATGTTTACCTCACAAACACAAAGTACAGGGTTTGATTCCCACCTTTGTTCACTGTCTGGTTATTGGCTAAGTATGAAATAATCTGCAGAAGAAGTTATGCTAGAGCCAGGATTGCAGTACCATTTTGTAGGGTGCATCATACCCTGTGTACCTGTAGAGTTTCAGCCTCCTAGCTTTACCCCTCTTTTTGATTGCCTAGTATTGACTTATGACCCTGGAGAATACCACTTCAGAGGGTGGTAGGGTATTGGCATGTAGTGCCCAAGGCAATGCTGTAACAATAGTCATCAGGAGGATTCAAAGATGGCATAGCAAGAAAAATGTCAGAACAGGGAATTTGAGTACAACCGCTGCGGGATACTTGCAACATTCAGAGTATACCTTTCAAAAGTCATTGATTTTGCCTCTTATTTTTTTTTCCTTTTCCCTTGTTAAAGTTTTGATTTTCTTGTAAGTCATCAAATATTACAGTCAGTCAGTAATAACACACACTACAGTTTCATACTTCTTGTCACATGCAGTTAATATCCCACTGGACTGTCAATGATTAGTGTGACATTCCTCACTTAAAACCCAGGTCACTAAGAAGCTTCAATCCTCACTACTGACTTCAGTGTGACAGTGCCACAGAAAACCCCAAAGCACATAACACACAAGAATGAATTCTACAATTTATCTTAAGAAGACAACCGAAACATGCTCTATTTCATGGGACTGGACTATATACCTCTATCCACCTCAAATGTAATTCCTTATTATACACTTCAGAGCAATGTGTTCCACTTTAAGAGCTCTGACTCACTCACTCACACTCAAAATAAATTTAAATCTCACACACTCAGACACTTATGGGATGCCTCACACAGATTTCCAGCTGTGTCCCATCCCCAATAAAAATGGTAAAGCTGCCACCAGAGTCAGACAGATCTATACCACCTTCAAAGGGTGATCAATTATTAAAAATATCAGAATAAATGATAGCTATGACCAGAAGCAACCAGGCATTCAAGGTGAGCTGGGGAGCAGTAAACAGGTATGAACACTCTCTAATCTCTAAAGAAAAATACTGATTGTCCAGCCACAATGTAAGTAATGAAAAACATTTACTAGTAAATAGAATGATTATAAAAAAAATGTAAATCAATAACTTTCAATAAACACCAGAAATTCAATCACCAGAAATATACAATTAAATTGTAGGATAGAATCCCATCATTCTAGAAAATTGCCATCTAAACTTTCATAAGCTAACCAGAGAATACTGTTCCTGGTCTAATCTAAAACATAACAGCAAGTCAAAGGCAGGCTTACAGTTTTTGGTGAGTCCTTTTTGAGTTTCAGCTGCACAGCACTGTAACTGACTGCAACTCTCAACTAACTGCCCTTCTTAACTAACTGCTGTTCAACTGACTTCAGCAGTCTCTTCTATATCCCAGGTTAACAGTCTCAACTGTCTTATTTTAAAAATAACAGTCAGCTGTTTGAAAAGATCTTTTTTCTGTCAGTCATCTGTTTAAAAATCACCTAGCAACCAGGAACATTATAATGACATCACCTATTGAACAGCTGATTCTTCACAGGCAGTTTGTACTTTAGAATCTCCCTCTCAAATATGAGCAATTAGAAATGCATCAAAACACTGACAGATTCTTTAAATATTCTGTATAAACAGGGAACTACTCAATATTTTAAAAACTTATTTACATTTTTGCAATTAGACATGCTGGCATACAATACAAGTTAATCTAAGAATATACACAAATCTCCTGCCAGACATGTTAACACAGATGACAGCATTTCTATTTTCTTCACACTCTATTGCTCAGAAAATGCATGCTGATAAAAAACCTGTTGTTTTATTAACTTTTTTAAATGAATTATACTAATATTTAAAAATTTTATCTAATTTTAGGGCCTTTCCCCCATTTTGACTCTGTTGAGAGCCATGATTCAGACAAATCCTATAGTCTAAGAGTTTTCTTCCAAATGCATGGTTTTATGTTTGTATTAAATAAGAAAGATCAAAACAGAAATGCATATGTTTCCTTCATGCAAGTAAATGAGAATATAATACAGCTACAAGCTGCACTTATGTTTTAATTTTAAAAATTTCTTTGCACTTTCTATATTTTTTTAAAGGGACACTATATTCTTCCATAAATCTAATGTTGGTACTAATATAAACATTCTACATGCTGTACATATAAGTCTCTTAAGAAGGCAGATACAGTGTAAATGACTTAAGACAGATACAGTGTAACTACACTAAGATAGCAGATACAATGTAAGTGTATTAACAACAAAGATACAGCACATCTACTTTAACAGCACTTGCATAATGCAGAGCTTCATACTTTGTTGCTTACAAAGCACCAAACAGCTCATCCAGTACCTACAGTGTAGCAGGAACTAAAACTTCACTTCAATGCACCAGAAAACCCACCTACTATCTACAATTTAATAGGAAGTAAAGCTACACACAGCATTAATGCAGTTTATCATTGTCCCTCATAAATTCAAATGTAAATATAACACTTGCATTTATGTGTTAACTAATAGTTTTTTTCTCTGTGAAAAACTTAATTATGGAGATTAGAATCAGTCCTGAACACTTCTTCAGAAACATTAGTTTTATGACTGCTTACCCTCAGAGGAGTTCTCTTTTAATACTGCAGGTTTTGAAATCATTCCTTGACCACTGTCAAAATGAAGGATAGAAAGCAACTAGACTAAGGGCAGGATGAAGGCTCAGTGAGGGTATTATGGAGGGTCACAGCCTCAGAGTTTAGAGTTCAGTCCTGACCTCCAGTTACTGTATTTCTGTATTCTGCATCATACCTCTCAACCTGGAAACATCAAAAATCTGGATAAGGCCCATGAAAAATAGGTACAAATCTGTATGCTGATTAACATCAAATTTGCATACATAATTACATAACCCTGCCCACTCCAATGGAATTGTGGGATACCAACTTTCAAATGCAAAGTGAAGAACAGATAACCAAAATATGGCACCAGAGTCCCCCTGCAGCCATTCCAATGTCCCATTACCTGGCTATTTCACCCCATTTACCATAAACACTAATGTGTGCATACTGCTTTACTTCTACTATGATTATTTGGATTTTATTTTTACATTTTATAGCACAATGCACAAACACTAATAGACATCTGCTAAACAAAGCTGCTAAACAAAGCAATACTGTCTCACAATGAAAATAGAGCTGGCATTAAAACTTCTCTGCCATTAAACCCCACACACCACATCCAAAGAAAATGCATCTGACCAGCGTTGGATAAAGATTACCTTTGGGCTGTTTTCAAATCATTGGCCCCTTGCACACAAAACAAGAAACATACATGTGTTCTTTGATACACCTTCTTGACTTTTATTAAATTATATTCCTTGTATAATACAGCACACTTGTTAGAGTGCATTTTAACGTATTGTTTGAACATTTTTCCAGTAGGCAATGAAACAAAATGCATGAACCAATAATGAGAAAACTGCCCAATTCAGAACATGTCCATCATAAAAGTCTACTTTCACACCCACACAATATATATATATATATATATATATATATATATATATATATATATATATATATATATATATATATATATAATGACAGTAGTGTAAGCCATAGGCATCTTGCATAGCTTCTCGCACTTATTTTCAATTTCAGTTTTTTTTTTGGGGGGGAGACAAACATTTTGGAAGGTTGTTAGAATAAAATGTTGTGTTACCACAATGCATTTCACTAACAAGTCTTGGGCCCAGGACCCTGTGCACTACAGTACGAGCAACATACCACTATGCCAAATCAGCAGTTTCCTGAAAGGTAGGAAGACTGAAATTTAAATGGTTATCATTTAGTGAATTCAGTTCTCACTTCTCACCATAGCTCCAGTCTCAACCTCTTAGCACAAAAAACCTGGACAAAGCCAATAATGGGGGAATACAGCCCCAAAACAGGGATAAATTTCAAATACTGATCTTCTAAACTTAAAAAATTGCTAGAATAAAAGGTTTTGTGTTACCATTTAGTTTCTAAAGAATATGAAGTCTGAAATTCAAATGCCTGTCATTATTTAGTGAATTCAATCCTTCAGTGATTTTCCACAGTCCTGAAAACCACAGATTGTATGAGGAACAGATCAAAAATATGAGGCTTTAATTCACAAGTGGTGGTGGCTAGGGACTTTAAACTCAAGGTACAGGGTTTGAGCCTAAGTACCTCTAGCCACCAGGTGTATTAGCCCCAACGGAGCTGACGTCATCACGCACATGATGATGTCAGCTCAAAACAAAACGGGGAAAAAAAAATTAAAAATAAAACTTGGAAAAAGTCGGAAATGAAGGGGTGCCACTTGGGAATCATGGCACCTCATTATTTGGACCCCAAAACGTGGCAAAAACTGAGTAATTCAGTACAGTTGGGAGGTGTGCTCTGCATGTTCTCCACATGTAGGTAAGGATTTTCTCCAGTTTCCTCCCACTTCTCATAAAGGCGCTGATTAACAGGTTCCACCAAATGACCATGCATATATTACATTTAACCTTGCCCTTGTGATCCAAGTCCTTACTAAAAGAATGATTTTACTTACTCGGTTAACAAATGAATTAATGTTGTTACCAAGGTATCACTGTTTCCTATATTCCTGTTACAACACGAGAAGCATGTCCATGAAATACTGTGGGTAATGGACAGAAAATTTAATGAGCCATTTACTTCTGTGTTTAATTTCAGTATGATAGGAATTAGTTTTAATCTTTCCTTACGGAAAAAAAATCCAAGTCAAACTACCATCCAGAACAATAAGCTCTATGTAATGTAAATGTCTGTAAACTGTCCTGTTTAAAATAGGAACATTTGCATAATCTGTAAAGAAAAAATACAACTAATTTACGTAATGAACTAAGTAGGCCAAAAGGTCCAGCTATATGAAGATATTTATGGAAAATGAACTATGCAAGAAGTTAAAGTCAATACATTTTAATTTCTCAGTAAAACTGCATTTATATAGTAAGATAAATATTTCTGGTAACCAGGAATTTCAGCTGACAAGAGAGTTTTTCACAGCATTGTGAAGGATAAAAGGAAAAAATATCTGATAAAGCAAGATAGAATATGTAAATGTGGCTGGATGGTTTGGTTGTACAGATCATATACTCTTTGTTTTAATTATTTTGTGGAGGAAATATGAACTTACTACTGATTCTAAGCATCTCAAAAGTTTAAATTTCCAGAAAAGCATAATAATTCATAAGATATACCTTCATTCTGTAACCTTGTTTATGTGGCGAATTTTAAATGTCATTCCATCACTTCAACCAAGCATTTCTGCAACTTTTCTGACAGATCCGTTCCTATTTCATTTTCAGATTACTCAGCTGAAAATAGATCACAACCCCTTTGCAAAAGGTTTCAGAGACAACTTTGACCCGTAAGTACTGCTTTTTTGTCAAAGTATACTCTGTCTAGGCTGAATTCATAGTATAATTAAACAATAATTAACACTGAGGATGTTGGCTGTTTAGTAGTTATTGACAAGTGTTGGAGTCAGACAACAAGGGTAAAACCTGAGTAGTACAACAGAAACAAAAATGTGCACGTTTTAATAGTGATAGGTGTGGATCACTGCTTTTACACTTTGCATGCAATTTTACTTTTTGTAAGTTGTACATTTTTTTTACATTTCTTGTTACATCTTGTCAGTGTATACGCTACTAAAAATAGTTCCTGAAAGTTCTATTAGAACTGGAAAAACTAGAATATGTTATTATATGTGTTTTAATATTGTTGTTTTAACAGGGAAATATGTTGTATCTGCACTGATCTGAAGTCCCCCCTTTCCTAAATTTTGGTGCAACCCTGATGTTGTTATATTTAAGTAGGGCTGGTATAGGAGTACACAGTCTCCCCTACAAAAATTGCTTGACTTCTACCACTTTGAAAAAAAGCAGTTTCGAAAAGTGCCATCTTTGAGTCAGGATGCAACAAGTTGTCCAGTTTTACCAGATCCATTTTAACTCACCTCTGCATTTTACATAATATATAGCACCTCTTACTGGGTGGCCATGGTGGTGCGGCGGTTAGCATTGTCACCTCACAGCAAGAGGTTCTCCAGTTCGATGCTCTGCTGGGGTGCCTTCTGTGCCAAGTCTGCATGTCCTCCCTGTGCTCGCGTGGGTTTCCTCCGGGTGCTCCGGTTTCCTCCCACATCCCAAAGACATGCTGTAGGTGGATTGGACACTCTAATTTGGCCCTAGGCATGAGTGTGTGCATGTGTGTGCCTTCCGTGGAAGGTTAGGTGCTGGGGTTGCAACTCGACACCGTAAAACTCTACTGCCAATCATGAGCAGACAGGTGATCCACTGTGGCGACCCCTAACCGGGAAAAGCCGAAAGAAGAAGATATAGCACCTCTTACTAAAATTAAGACAGTATTAAATAATCTGCAAACCTGTTGGACATATTTGTTCTAGTGTTTTCCTCATTTGTAGCTTGAGGTCTTTATAACAAGTTTTATTTTACATTTATTTATTTTATTTTGTATCAGACTTTGAGTCCAGTAGGGTTATAAGAAATGTTATAGTGAGATTTGGCCATTGAATGGCTGAACTATGAAATCCACGTTAAATGTTAAAATAATAAAAAACGTTGCTTCCTGTGATCCCCTTACCTTGCCCCAAGCTAAGGCTTAGATGTTCACATTGTAAGTAGCTGGAATTAGTTACACAATTAAAGAATGTTATGTTATTTCTAGTGAAGTGAGAGGTCAGCTGAGTATATGCATAGGCATAAAACCATGAAAAGAAAGCTATTCCTGGATCTTACTACAATGCTGGCTCTTTCTAGCCAGCTCCACGAGAAGGTACTCAGTGGCCAGGTATTTTTTTTTTCTGGCACCAAATTCCCTCCAGCTAATCTGACTTCTGAATCTATGCATTCCCATTCTTGTCAGCTTAAATGGATGTTTGTCCCTGTGCATCCTTAATTCTTTTCAACAAAAGGTTCTAGAAGAACCTACAACAAAGAAAATGCGAGGAAGGCAAACTATATAGCAAGAAATATAGAAACTTTATATGTAGCCTGATGGAACTAAAATAAAGGAAAAAAACATGACTTCCAGCCAAGGGTCAGAGGAAGGTTAAGCACAACTGCTAATGTGCTCTTTAGCAGGCAATCATAAAGTAAGTTCCCTATATCATTATTAAGGAAACTGCTACTGACATGCAGAATATAAAGCTCAAATACATGGCTGACAAGTATGTAGAACAACTGTAGAAAAGAAAAAAAACATGGTCATCAAAATTAGCTTCTGACATATGATGATCCTAATGAAAGATCTGTAGTCAGTCATGTATGTCTGAACATTGTAGTTGACCTTCACCATGGGTTATTATGTCTTCGCATTTCACAGAGACTTTTGGACATTTTAATGCAATGCATAAATGAATGACCTGCACATAGTACTATTTCTCACAGTACATTCCCGTACAAACCTTGCCTGTGAAACAACGGTTCCTGAAATCTATCTTGAAAGCTCCTTTCCAGCTGTCGCACGTGGCACCCGTCTTCTCACTACTCTTTTCTTTCGCTTCATCTCCGCTTTTCCCACTTGCCTTTGGCACTGACAAAACTTTAGCAAACAATTGATAACATGAGACATCAGTGCAATGAAACCATCACAAAAAAATAAGGAAGAAAGAAGACCATTTCTGGCAAGTTCTCATAGATCCACTGTTAAAGTGGGTAAAATGTAAACCATGTAGAAAATATCCTGATAGACGTATATAGCGACGTACAGGTGAGGCAGCTGTCCATTTAGACTAGACGTATATAGCGACGTACAGGTGAGGCAGCTGTCCATTTAGTCTAGACGTATATAGCGACGTACAGGTGAGGCAGCTGTCCATTTAGACTAGACGTATATAGCGACGTACAGGTGAGGCAGCTGTCCATTTAGTCTAGACGTATATAGCGACATACAGGTGAGGCAGCTGTCCATTTAGTCTAGACGTATATAGCGACATACAGATGAGGCAGCTGTCCATTTAGTCTACTTATGGGATACAAGAAAGGAACCTGCTTGAAGAAACAGGAATAGTTCAAGAGACTTGAGTCTTTAAGGACAGCATTGGAGGCTCCATTTCTCTTATAAAAAATGTTGGATAAGTTGTTAACAAACATTATCTGCAATAATGCAGCACAGAAGAGGTGATGTGACTCCACTGAGACTTTGCACACTTTAAACATTTCTTCATTTGCCTTTAACAGCAGATAAAATAATGATTCAGGTATCCTACCAAGATTTGCTCTGGCAGTGGTGCATCCTCTATAGCAGAGTCAATAGACACATGAGACTAGCTGGAACAGTACAGAGTTATCCTTGTTGTATGTCACACACACACAAATAAATAGGTGAAGCAGTAGTATGTGAAAGAATTTGAGGGATTTAATACCTTCTCAGGCATTTTTAGCAAGGCTTTATTATGTTATCGGGGGTGTTCAGCCTCTTTAATTCTAAACTTTATGTAAATTGTCTGTATAAATATAGTATGAAGTGTTTATACACTGTAAGTAAAGCAGTACAGCCTTACTTCCAGACTGGCATATTCAGAAACAAATGACAACAAACTTTATTTAGAGTAATTCTGACATATTTATTAAGTATTTCATTTTCAAAGGCCTTTGAAGATGTAAATGGTGCATTCACAATATGTGACTGTCTAAAGTAATTAAGTAGTTACAGTTTAATGAGGAGCAGACAGTGGTACAGGGCCGCTGGCTGCTGGGCTGCTGTCCCTCTAGCTTTGTGAATGTTTCCAGTATGATGGACAGCACAATGGTGCAGAGGTATCGTTGTCACCTCACAGCAAGAGGTTCTCTGATTCGATTCTCGTCTAGAGTGCCTTCTGTGTGGAGTCTGCATGCCCCCTCTGCATTCATGTGTGTTTTTTCCTGGTACTCCGTTTTTTTCCCATGTTACAAAGACATGTATCTGGAGCATTTCTCCCCAGGCCTCCGCTGAAAATTGGCTTCATTCCAAGTCGGACTTTCCCGGTAAACACATGTTAAATAAATAAATGTTACAGTGTATTCAATTTCTTTCAAATATTTTACTTTATCATTTTAGCTACTCTGAACTCATGCAGCAACATACTGAGCATGGATAGAGTTCCAGTTTCTGAAAAAAAATAAATAAGTTTGACTGCTTCTTAGGCCTACTTCCCATACAAAGCAAGGCAATTACTCCTTGTAACACATCCTCCTACAGTTTTGGAGACGTCTAAAGAGTACCACTATGGAGGCTTGTTGAGCTGCACAGGTGTGTATTTATTGGCCAGTCATATCAGCTGACCTTGGTGCCTGAAGAAATGAAAGTAAAAGGATGGAGGAAGATGAGTGCAACTGCAACAATAACTAAAATAATTAATTTAAAAAGATTATATTCATTAACAATTTTCCTGTTTTGAATGTCAAAGTTAGAGTAGAAATCCATTTACAAAATTCAAACTATAGGTAGATTTAACTTAAAGGACGTATGCATTTGTGCTCACTATAACTACACATTGAGTGTTGCAGCAGGTTTACTGTATGATGTATATCCTTTCTGACTGTCCATATTATGGCAAATATTTTGTAATCTTTTGTGCCATCACTAATGGGACTGCAAATCCATCCTGTCAGCACTCATATGAGGCCTGAGTAAATAAAAAATTGTCTATCCTTTTCTCTGTTGAGTTATTTCCCTGTAAGACAGGTAAGGAGTATATGTTGTCATAATCCCAGACTCCTGCATGGCTAGTCAGACAATATAAAGGCTAAAAGAAGAAGTAGAATTTGGCAAAAACATTTCAATGTTGATTAGGGGGCAGAAGTTCTGCTCAGAGTGTCAACTAAGGGTATACCCACTAATAAACTGTGTTTTTGCATAGACACTAATGTCTCAATCCATTTTCAATGTCTGCAACTCTTTAGCACCCTTTCACACCTGTTACAACTGAATCCCTATCATATGTATGAAGCCCAGGATTTGAAGGGCCCATAATATGAAAATTGTAATTTTCAGATCCGTTTTGTCGAGGTGAATGACTCGCCTGTGTCATCCATGTAGATGCTTTGTTGCTATGTCCTACAAGGTCACTGCAACTTGAGGAAAGGGTAATAAAAGGTGCATTTTTACAGCTACAGGCATTCAGAGTTGCGAGCCTGGTTACATATGATTGATACCTTGCAAGCCTGGTTACATATGATTGATACCCTGCAAGCCTGGTTACATATGACTGATACCCTGCAAGCCTGGTTACATATGACTGATACCCTGCAAGCCTGGTTACATATGACTGATACCCTGCAAGCCTGGTTACATATGATTGATACACTGCAAGCCTGGTTACATATGATTGATACCCTGCAAGCCTGGTTACATATGATTGATACCCTGCAAGCCTGGTTACATATGATTGATAGCCTGCAAGCCTGGTTACATATGATTGATAGCCTGCAAGCCTGGTTACATATGATTGATAGCCTGCAAGCCTGGTCACATATGATTGATACCCTGCAAGCCTGGTTACATATGATTGATACCCTGCAAGCCTGGTTACATATGATTGATACCCTGCAAGACTGGTTATATGATTGATACCCATTAAAACATTATTCTGCTCTGTACCATACCAGACGCAGTTGAAGGCTGAGAGAACCATTTAGTATAATTCTCATCTGCAGTCTATGCCAGCCCATATACAGAGGGAGGGGCCTGTATGTAATTCTAGTGACTTGGATTCAGTTAGCAGCCCAAGTGCCGGAGGGCTGACAGGGAGAATAAATAACTGTCATTCTGCCAGATGTTCTTATCTTATGGGGAAGGATAGGGCTTCTTTCGAGCTACAGATTTTGCTAGTGGCTAAGGACTGTAGCCCAGACAAAGAAACAGCACAACTGAGTAGAGGATGGCTGTCTGTAACAAGGGGTTCAGACACACGTGAAAGCATGCATGCACAAACCAGATTGATTTAACTGTATAATACGCTTTGGGGGCTGTGTAGGCTAGAGAGAAGGTATTTATCTACTATTAGGATGGTACCATAATGGCATGCTTGAATCTCCTCAATACCATAACTATACAGTTACAGAAGGACAATAAGATATGACAGGTAACCAATGCCAGAATGGGAACCAGATTTAGTAAGTGAAAACAAAAATTCCCTTTTAAGCTTACTAATATTTCAGTGCGGTTTCTGGGCAAGTTCAAGCTCTCTGGACAGCGTGATGATGCAGGTGGATCCTCTGTCTCTGAAAGCAAACATCCAGGATCTCCATGGGATTTTGCAGGAAGAAGAGAAATCAGTGCTGCAGATTGTAAAAGTAACAGCCTCTGTAACAGAGAGTCCTCTTGCAGAGTTAGAGGCTATTAGAAAGTCCAAACTATTGTCACGAGTCTCCTGTCCATATAATTTTTCTGGCCTGTTCTCCCATGCTCTCCAGTGAGCTTCATCCCTCCTAGCTACTCCATACATCAATTAATTCCCCTTCCTCTTCATGAGAGTCCTTCATTTCTAGAGTGATGATTGAGTTAGCCAGAAGTTGGGGCTGTCACCCACGTGTTTTGGAAGAGCAAGGTTTTGCCATAAACTCTAACCTGCCTCTGCTCGTTCCCAAATGTACTCAAGGTGCTGGCATCGTTGGGCTCTGTAACTGACATCCATACCTCTGTGTGCAAAGCATACCTCACAGCTTCTTACCACTAGAAATCTGGACAAAGCCTAAAATAATGGTGGGGAGGGGCAAGAAAGGGGAAAGATTTTAAATATTGCTCTCACAAATTTAGAAAGTTGTAAAATCACAGAATGTATGTCATTTAGTAACTTCAATCCTCAGTGATTTGCCAGAAAACCACACATTTTATGAAGAAAAAGGCAAAAATATAAGGCAAAAATCTGGACTTTCTGCAAAAACCTGGACAGTTGAGAGGTATGGTGCAATGTAATCAAAGCCATGCCCTATCTTTATAAATAGCACCTCCATGTGAGCCCCAGTCTCCATCGGGACTTCAGTGGTGGAGAATGTATATGGACACATGCTACCCACCTCCTCCCCAGAGAAGCAGGTTAGTCTTCATCACTCCTACTCTTCTTCCGTACTAGCTCCATCTGTCTCCCAAGACACCAATCAAATTGGGTCACTTGTGTCACAGCTAGAACTTTAACCCTCTGTGTTAGTGGAGCAGGCTGGTTGCCCATATGATTTGACCGGCCACTGTTGGGTTCTTTTTGGGAATCTTGTCAACTGCTGTAACTGCTGACTGAAGGAACAAAAGTGCTATAAATACTAACATTGTGGCTCAATCCTTTGGAATGAAAGAGTGCACTCATAAAATAGATTCACTGAAAATGCACTGAGTAATAAGGCCACTTATCCTTAAGAAAAGGACACTATCTTGGTGTCTACCTTGTAGTTTTGAGCTTTACTAAAGCTGCGGCCACCAAGGAAAACTGATGTTTGGCTGTATAAATCCACAGGAATAATCATCATGGCTATCATAGTGAAGAAATAAACTTGTTTCTCCTAAAATTCAAAATATGCAGACTCGGTGGAAATAGGCTAATATCAATGCTACTTTGTAGTACTGAAGTTAGGGTTCATGGCGCTATGCTGCCTAACAGTGCTTGATTTTTGCGAACCATGTGTGCAGTCCAACAGAAGAGGAATTGATAAAATGTCATCACTGTCTTATGACAAAAGAGTCAGTTTCTTGTCACTGTCACATTTAAGCAGCAGCAGTACTATCTTAATGACACTTTGCCAACTTAAGTATCTGCATACAGTCAATTTTACCAAACTTCTGGAAACTTCTATCCTGCCACTCTGTTTCATTACTGCTCTGCCATGTGCTTTATCCTAAATGCATACTTTAGTGCTGCAGCACTAAAAAGCTGATTTTGAACTAACAAGGTGTAACTAAACTTGGACACCAGAGCTTCAAAATGAGGCCATAGGCTTCACAAAAGAAGTTTCATTTACTTTTAGTCAAGGTTTTGTACCACTTACATGTATTAAAGTGATACTATACCTGGTCATCCAGTGCGCAAAGTGCAAGTTAGGTGTTTATTAGCACAAGTCTAGGAACGTCCTATCTTCAGTATTACTCCCACAACTGTATGCTAGAACCATAATTTGAGAACAACTATTGCACAGACAACCCATTAAGCATTGCATCAATACATCCCACATTTATCCAATATCATCTGTGACACTGGGATTATTATACTAAATAAGAATGGAGTTGAATCTCTATAAATGGGACTATAGAGGTATGTACCCAATCATGTATAGTTTATTTTAAAAGTCTTTCTGACAAGTGCATGTCAACTGACTCCATGCTGTTTGTTCCAAGCATCTCCAGCAACAATATGCAGTACAATGACTTAAAGAAGAAGTTACGTACTTACCGTAATGATCTACCTGTGCTGTCCATTTTCATTCTTCCTCAAACTCTGCATTTCAGATCCAACCCTCAGATCTGACTCAGCCACTTTACAAACTTAGGATTCGAAGCTCAAGCTCCTTCTCTCCATACCATAATGCCTCATTCGCCCAGATTACCTCAGATCGAGTTTGCTGCTAACATATATGCAGGATACATATAAAACAATTTTAGAAATAATCATACATCCACCATTCAGAAGAAAAGGACAGACAATGTACAGTTCAGAGGCTCAAAACAGGAACTGTGGATCCTACTAGTATGTCTATTAGGCCTTTCATAACTATGGACGGGCAATGATGCCTGGGAGGTTGAGGAAGAATTAAAATGGACAGCACAGATGGAGTGTCATGATAAGTACATAACTATTTTATCTGCTGTTGTCATTTTCATTAATTCCTCAACATGTGGGACAGAGTCCCCAGCTACAACAATCTAGGGTGGCCCTCATGGAAGGATATTCAGGAGCACTGCATAGCCAAAAGCAGCCCTATTCCTGGAGATCATATCTAGTTTATAATGGTTAATAAATGTATGAGACTTTAATCACAAAGCAGCTGCACGAACATCATCAATTGAAACTCTGGAGCAAAATGCTTAAGATGTCACCATGGATCTCTTAGAATGAGCTTTGACAGCTCTTGGTAAAGGAATACCTTTCAAACAATAAATAAAGGAGATGCAATCCCATAACCATTTATCCAGTGTGTGTTTGGCAACTGCTGCTCCTTTTTGTAACATCTGAGAAAGATGTGAACAGTCGATCAGATTTCCGGTAAGATTTTGTGCAGAAAAAATGCCTATGAACATCCAGGAGATGTAGCGTGTATTCTCCCTTGTTCTGAAAAAAGGGAAAAAAGACTGGTAGGTTAATAGACTGACTGATATTGTGTTCTGTCGCAACCTTAGGCAAAAAGGACGGACTGTTCTGTAAAGATACTCTGTCTTTATGAAAATCAAATAAGGAGGTTTAGAAAGAGGGCTTGCAGTTCAGAAACTCTTTTAGCTGAAGTAATAGCTACTAACAGAGCTGTTTTCCAGAAAAGAAACTTAAATCTACCTTAGCTGCAGGTTCAAAAGGGGGAAAGAACTAATGCCTGTAAAGTCAAAGTTAGGTCCCAAGGAGAGGTTGGATCTTTGATGGGGGACGAAGCAAAACGGTATCTCGGAGAAAGGTCTTGCGTAGTTTTGAGGAAGCTAGACGGCAAGAGTTTTCTTCCAATGTGAAAATCTGAAATGGCAGCCAACTAAGCTTTTACCATGGAATAACTGGCCCCATTTTGGAAGAGGAAAGCCAGGAAATCCAATACTACTGGAATAGGAGCCATAAAAGGATATATCAGCATTTGTTGAGCCCAGATGAAGAATCTTTTCCACTTGTTCTTGTAGATTTTTCTGGTAGATATTTTGTAGGAGGAAATCAGAATCTTTGGACTGGGGAAGAAAGCCTGGAATGGCTAGCCATCATTGGAACTGGAGAAACCATGTGGTCAATTTTAGACCTTGAAGATCCAGGTAAATCTGCCCTGAGAGTTGGGACAGTAGATCTGGAAGAGGCTTCAGTGTCCAGGGAGGGCAAATCAGGTGAGACCTAAGAAAGGTAAACTAGACTTGGTGAGGCCAAAAGGGAGCAATGAGGATTACTTTGCTCTTCAACCAGTGTGCTTTCTGAAGAAATTTGGGAATCAGGGGTAAAAGAGCGAATGCATAAAGGAGACTGGGAGGCCAAACATGGAGTAGAGCATCTCTTGGTAACTTCCCCTGAGGGGGATCAAGGCAAAGAACCGAGGGGGAACACAAGGTTGACCCCATTTGAGGAAGATCATGTTTGCCACTGACTAATTCAGAGACCACTCATGAGGCATCAGTAAAACTCTGCTGAGCCTGTGCATTGCAATTAAAAAGTGGTTGGTAGATATTCCCCATTGCCACACTATCATTGCTTTTCAACACAGAGGATAACATCTCGTTCCTCCTTGCTTGTTGATGTACCACACTACAGACATACAGTCCATCTAAACTGCAATAGTCCCTAGAGGGAGAAAGCTGTTTAGTGGTTGCAGTGCTAGAAGGACCGCTCTCATCTCTAGGACATTGATATGCAAGTTGGTCTCCTCAGAAGTCACGTGCCTTGGACAGTTAGTCCAAGAAAATGCCCCCCCCCCACTCCATCTGGGAGGCATCCAAGGTCAGCATGTTGTTTGAAGGGGGAAGAACAAAGGGACGTCCTTGGTTGACTTCTGAGGAATAAAGCCACCAAAGGAGAGAATCTTTGCATACATGTGATAGCTTTATCAGTTGGTTAAGTGAGTGATGGGGTAAAGACCACTGGGCTGATAATGTCTACTGTAGAATTCCCATGTGCAAGCATGCTGCAGGTTATAGAGTTATCATGGCAGCCATCAAGCCTAACACCTGAGCACTAATTTTGCAGGAGGGGCTGGAATTGCTAGAATCTGTGAAATATGTAGCCTCGGGGTTAAAACTCTGTTACGAGGTAGGTAGGCCATAGTTTTGGTTGTCCAAGCGTGCTCCAATAAAGTCTATCAGTTGAACAGGAAGTAACTGTGATTTTTGCATGTTGATGTGGGAGCTAGTTGCAACAGGTAGTCCCTGGCTTGGATGAGAAGATGCCTGGTCGAAGTGGTTAGGAGCCAATCATCTAGATATGAAAACACATGGAGTCTGAGATGAGTTGCAACTACCACCAAGCATTTAGTGAACACCCTGGGAGCTGTGTTGAGACCAAATGTGAGCACTCGGAATTGGTAATGGCTGGCTTCCAGCCTGAAGCAAAGATACTGACTGTAGCACCTGTCCATTTTGTTATGGTAGTCCCATCCTTCATAGTTTCATAGGTTCATAGGTTGGTACTAGGCTATCAGCCCTAGGGCCTATACAAGCCTAGCCATAACAATTCCCTGGCTATTTCTTCCCACATTATTTACTTTCCTGTCCCCCTGTCTAGCAGGGCAGATGATCCCTGGGTGGATGGGTGAATTTCCTCCCATCCAATCATCAACGTTCCTCTTGAAGTCCCAAGGAGTCTGCTGCTTGACATGGCTGACATGTATGGGCAATCTCTGGTTCTCTCTGGGAGTCTCTGGGTCAGGAACAGTTCCCACTTATGCATGTGATGTTTTATTTTAGATCCCGTGCGTGTAGCTCTGAGGATTAGGATTTCTCTTAAGGGTAGCCAACAGCTCTGGGTTTGACATGGCAACAGCTGTTAAGCAGAGATCACCTGAGTGAGAGATCATAGATCACCAGAGTATAGCTGGTTTAAGTAGCAGTCAGTATAGCTGGGCTTTAGGCCAGGTGATTCTTTTAGTGAGGGTGAGGTATTGCCTTTTCTTTTGTTGCAGATGTCTTGAGGAAGTGGTACCAAATGTGCGTTGTAGGTACATAATGGGTCTAATGAGGGATGTATTCTATAAATGACCTAATTTTTCTGGATGAAAAGCCCTGCATGATGATGATCCTCATGCCACATATGAAGGATTTCCTGCGATGTGAGGTATGTGGTGATCGATGTGGTGTGACGTGTGTCCAAGTCTGTCCCTAAGTCTCTCCCTACACCTCTGTAGACACATGTATCACAATTTCTGGATTCATCTTTTTGTGTGTGGATGTTTATACATTTCTTGGATACATTTACATCCCACATTTTTTTAAAATACTGTTAATGGCCTTTGGCAGTGCATCTATTTCTGTAAGGCCCTTGTTGCTGTAATATTATCATTTTGGGATTATCCACATCATCCCAGTCCCCAGTCATCTGCAAACTTTGTTAGCTAGTAGTGTGCAGTCAGAGACTAAGAGCACAGAGTGTACTAACCAGAGTCTGAAGGCCCCAGACTGAACCCTGAGGTACTCCACTGACCACTGATGATGGAGCACTTGTTGTCTAGGCACCACTTTTATTCAGTGACTTGGATAGTGAACTCCATACTTAGTAAGTTACATAGTGCATCCAGGCCAAAATAGGTTAAGGAGTTTGGCAAGGTGATTTATCTATGATTCCAAAGGGGGCAATAGGATCAGGCAGCGTTGGATGATGGTGTCAAGGCCTTGGCAAGGTCCCATCTTGCTGTGATAGAGGAGACTCAATCAGGTTCAGGTCTATCAAGCACACACAGTTGTCCATCTTCAGAAGAGGTAGGATGGGTTGGATCATGACCATCCTGAATTTTAAGTTCTTCACTGATTTGTTCATAGATATTAGATCCAAAATTGGCCTTAGGTCCTTGGTCTTCTTTGGTACTAAAAAGAACCTTGAGTAGATGCCCAATCCGACTTGGTCAGTAGGGACCTCCTGAATGACTCACTTTTGGAGCAGCTTTGCAAAATCTACAGCTGCTTCCTCCCTCTGATTGGATAGCACATCGGGGAGGTAAATCTTTAGTTTGGGGAGATTTAAAAAGGGAATGGAGTATCCTCTGGATATGATCTTTTGCACCCATTGGTCATTTGTGATGGCTATCCAGGCTTCTGGGTGCAAGGATAAGCACCAGTGACTGCCTCCAGAGAAGGGCAGTTGGGCAACCTTTCAGGAGTGCTGAAAGTGTCTGTCCAAATAAGAATCTTAAAACCCTTGATTTTGCAGACCCCCACTGCCCCAAGATTGAGATCTACCACTATAACTGCTTCCCCCTCTGCCCCTGGGGGAAATATCTCCCTGAGTTTCCTAAAAAGGACCTTGAAACTTCTTGAACCACAGTTTTTTACCACCATGCTGATTCCTGGAGAAGGATCTTTGTGGCGTAGAAAAACGGATTCTGATGGCAGACAAGGTCTTTCCATCTTTCTCACTACAGGAGAGCGTGTCTCTGACTGTGGGGCCAAACAATGATGAACCAACAAAGGATGCATTGACAAAAGACACCTTGAAAGGTTCTGCAAAGTCACACAACCACATCCATGCATGGCGCCTAATGGCAATGCTGGAATTGGTGGCCCTTGATGTCCCTTCTGAAGCATGGAAAATCAACCACATGGATAAGTTGGACATCAACTGAAGAGTGGTCATCCTGGTGGAAAAGGTCTTGCATTGCTCATCAGACATGGATTCAGGGACCGCGCTGGATAGTTCCTTGATTAAAACTCACTGTAGCCTGGTAAAGTGGGATAAGTAGTTTAGTGTTCACAAAGCAAATGTGGCTGAAGTGGAAACCCAGTTTCCAAATCTGTCCAAAGCCCTAGACTCCCTAGACTCCCTAGACTCCCTGTTAAAGGGATGGACAGTGGAGCTTTCCTGAGCCGGCTACTTTTTGGTGGCTGCTGCAACAACCATGGCATCTACCAGGATCCCATTGGTCCAGTGAAATCTGTCTATGGGGCACTGAGTATCTTATCCGCCCATTTTGGTATGGACTGTACAGCGGCCATTTCCTTCCATGCCCTGATAGATACTAAATCAATAAGTGGATCCACAGGGGGGAACACCCAGGATGTAGATGGGTTGGTGCCAAAAGTCTCCGAAAGCACTGTCTCCTCTGGGTTAGAATTTTGGGAGGACCATCCACCTTTTAGATGGAGGATCTCTAAGATGTCTGAAGTCAATGTCAGTAGTGACTGATTCCTGAGGGGAATCCAAGTGTCTCCTTTTACATTTCTTTTTCTGGGTAACCACCCCAGTGGGATGCTCTGGGGGGTATCGAAGAAATTTGGGGTTTCACAGTTGGAATAGGTTGAAGGCTTATTTTGGACCAGTTGTCCCAGTGGTAGACATCAGGTCTCAGTCCAGATTCTATGAAGGTGGGGATTGGATCCGATGGTGGGAGAACTGGGAGTCCCCTAGGATGGGAGATGACCCTGTCCACCACCTCAAAGGTATATGGACTACTAGGACCTGACAGTTATCCCTCAGGAGCCAAAGCTGTTGGAGCAGACTTCTCTTCAGCCTAAGCAATCCTCTAGTCCAAAGGGGGAATCAGTGCCGAGCTGTCAAATGCTGAGGCTCAGAAGGAAAGCAACATCTCCAAAAACTTTAGCTCCAAAGTAAGTCCCCTGCACTTGACGTCTAAGCTTCGGCTCCGAGATGCACTGGGTCCTGGTGCTGTCAGAGCCGAGCACGTCAGGGAGGTGGTTGGACTTGAAGTAATAACTACTACCGGATCCAATATCTCAGTTCTCAGGGGTTGGATCAGAGAAGGAGCTACAGGACGCAAGGGGAAGTGTCTGCTCATGAACCTGAAAGGGGACATAGTTGGCAAAACCCCCATCTGAATCTGTGTCTTGAGAAATTGTCTCATCAGTCTATCCAGCTCATGCTCAGACAAGCTCTGGGAAGACCTGACAGAAGAGGAAGCTGATGGTGGCCTGGACACTCTTTTCGGAGAAGTCTCCTTGAGAGGAGACCTCTGCACCAAGACACCCAGACCTGAAGTGACACAGGGAGCATGGGGAGCTGAAGGAGAAGAGACCAGGACTGTTGGATCTGAAGGTCTTGGGTCAGAAGTTTTTGGAGCCTATCTTGGTGGCTCAGAGGAGGATCTCTCCAGGGAATTCTTCCTATGTTCCCTGGCCTCCTTAGGTTTCTTTACATGGATTTGAGCCCCTGAAGTGGAAGGCACAGAAGGAGCAGGAGTAGGAGGCAAACCCTTTAAAATGAGCTTGCTCCTATGGTCAGTCAGCACCCGCAGATTAAACCCCTTGCAGATGTCACAAGAACTGTCCAGGTGCACTGGGCCTAGACAGTAAACGCACTCCCTGTGGGCATCAGATAAGGAAATCTTGTGCCTGCAGGAAGTGCATTTTTTAAAACCCAATGGTTTATCAGACTTTTCAGTCATGATAAACCAAAAAAGAAGTCTATCTACACTTAGGAGAGAGGGATAAAGAAAGGAGATAGGAGAAAAGAGAAAGAACCGGATGGAAGAGAAAACCATGGGAAAGTCTAACTAGATCCAAACTTTTTTATATAGAATGAGATCAAAGAGGTAAAAACGGGAGGAGAGGATAGAAAAAGAATCAGGGAAACATGACTCAAGGCCGACTTACAAATTAGAAAAAACTTTGAACAGTAGCTCTCAGTGCAGAGAAACCTCAATGCTTTTTGGTCGAGTGGAAAATGAGATCTGAGGTAATATGGGGGAATGAGTCATTATGGGATGGAACGGAGGAGCTCAAGCTTTGAATCCTAAGCTTGTAGAGCAGCCAAGTCAGATCTGAAATCCACAGGCTGAGGAACGAATGAAAATGACTACATCAGATCAAGACTTAAGAGCACATGTTCTGTACTGCTTCACGGGCAGACTTTTGTTAATACTTAGCAGTTGCAGAAATTAAGGATAATGCTTGCTAAAGGGTAAAAGTTGGTGACAAGAAACATGAAACTACAGACTCAGAATTAGTTCACTTTGGACAAAATGCTCCAATTTTTTTTTTCTAAATGCTTTCTCCTGTATATCCTGACCCATCCCTTGTGTGTAAAATAAAGATAATATTCAGAACAACCTTTACGGCTTGCATTGCAGTCATAGCCTTAACATTAACTATCAACAGTATCCACAATACTACCCCTAGTTCTATACATTTTAATAATGCCTGACCTAGAGTCAGAACTATAGAAAGGACTAGGCATTCTCTAAGTGCACCTGATAAGTGTCCAAGTAAGAACACTGGCCTTGTCTGGACTTAAACTGTCCTCAGGGAAGTCAACCATGAAGATGTCTATGTCACTTTGAAATACCATTAAAGAAAATCCCATCTTTAGACAAGCAGAGTGATAAAATAAAAACATTTACATTCCCTTGAGAGGTAGACAGGCAATTTCCCTGGGTACATTTCTGACAGGTACAGGCCTGCAAATAACAGTCTGCTGGAACTGAACTTTGGCTGCTGTAGTGCAAAGTTCAGTGCTTACCTTACGATACCAAGTGGCTAGTGGTCAGTCAGCAGTACCAGTTTCTTAACAAACACTTGACACAGCATCAAAAATCATATAATAATTCAGGTTTGTACAATAAACACAGGCAGTGTGTTCCATGCATTCTGTATTTGCATAAAATGCACAGTTTAGATACATCTTTTACTGTGTGCCATGCCAAAACAGCAATGATGCTAGAGTCACATACTCCTAAGTAAATAAATCAAAAGTCTTAAGAAAATCTGTGGAAAAAAGAATCACAAATAAATTCTCTCTTGAAAATGAATAAACTCCACAACCACCAGCAAAAGAAGTAAGAAAACTTGTGACTTCCAAAATAAACTCTGGAAATAAAAACAGTAGGCCTGGAGGACTGTGCAGTTCAGTGGTCACAAGCTTCCAGCTTTCAGAATCATCCTTTGACTAAGTCAGTGAAGGACTTAAAAAAATATGAACTTTAACTAATAATAATACTCATTTGTTAACAAGGTATGTCCACTCAACACACAATCTGTTTTCAAGGGCAGCCCAGGAGCAATTGCTGGTTAAATGACTTGCTCAAGGTCACATGGAAGCCAAATGAAGACTGAGGGAATCAAACCCTGCACCATAGGACCTTCCACTCCCACATTTAGCATTCTGTGCAAACTGCCAAATACAACTTGGACAAAGTATAATGTCTTCTCAAGAAAAGTGGACAACTGGAATTCTGATGCATTGACACCCTTCTCAAAGTATTGTAGACCAGTTCAAATGAAGTACTTAAAATTAACAAAACCAGCATTCTAGTAGCTGTGTAAATGTTGCATTTAGACTGAAATTAAACATAATCATCTGCATTCATTGCCTAAGTGTGTTCATACTTTTTTTTTACTAAATATGTACTGATTTTTTTTCTTACAGGGTGTACATGACAGCAGAGGGAGAAAGGTTCACTCCTTCCCCAAAGGACACTGCAGCCTGTCAACAGCTAATGCCACCTGCCCGCTACCAGCCTTTTCTGCATGAGCAATATATCAACCCCCTGCCCCAGGGTCGTTTCTACAATGGAGACAGAAGTACACCACATGCTGTCCAGCACAAAGACACCATCAGTAATCCTCACTGTTGGTATTTTGCATCACAGCAGGCCACACCTGCTCCACTGGACCACAACTCCTATGAAGCTGACTACACGGCAAACAGATTTATGCCCTACGGGGTCAAGACTTTCTCCCTACAAACCGCACCCCCCCATCATCTTGGATACTACCAGGATCCTCATTTCAGCACCACTGGAGGATGGGGAACCCCAAGAAGCACAACCCAATACCATCCAAGAGCTTCCACTAGCCCTCTGGCCTGGTACAGGCCAGTAAGAGACTTGCAAGCACCTCTACCAGTTGGTGATCAAAAAGGCAAAGAAAGTGAGGAACCATCACCGTGGCTCCAACTACATACAGCAAAGCCAACCGACTCATCTGAAGGGACCCTATATGAAACAGTGTGTAAACGGAAGAGGGTCTCACCTTATGCTTCTAGTACAGAAAGCTCACCACCCACTCGTAGTGGAGACCATTATGAGAAAGACAGTGGAAGTGACACAGGCTACTACAGCTTTTATGGCAACTGAACAATTTTTGCTATAAACTTTTTTTTTCATAATTTAATTGAGATGAGCCTCTCATTGGGCTATATTGCTTCCAGACTGCTTGTTTTTATTTGAACTGAAGAAAACGGGTTATAAATGGTCTGAAAGGCCATCATTTGCTCCAGCAGCACATTTTCACATTTGCAAAGATTTCTGAGGGTCATATGATAACATGCTGTGGTGGTAAACATCTTCGGGCAAATGCTCACTCCAACCCATGGCAAATGTGTACATTTGATATGCTTCCTCCAAGCATCTTTTTTTCATGTGTGTGTGTGTGTGTGTGTGTGTGTGTGTGTGTGTCTGTGTGTATGAGTTAGGATTGTGTCGGATGCAACTGCAAACACAGATATATAGACAGACAGACAAACACACACACACACACACACACACACACACACACACACACACACACACACACACACACACACACATATTTCATATAAACCTGAAATCATAAGTGTGTAAATACAGAAGTGTCAATAGACACAATAATAGGGTTATAAGCTGGACAAATAAAAAACGGGGTAAATACTGTTGCCACATAGCGCTTTGTTCTCTGGTTTGATTCCCAGCTGAGGTGTCTTTGTGTGGCTTTTGCACTTCTTTATTATACCTACTTGGGTTTTCACTGAAGCTCTGGCTACCTCCCAGATCCCAAAGATATACAGTTAGATCAACTGGTGATCCTCTTAAATCTAAACTTGACTATAGAAGTGTGTGTGTGTGTGTGTGTGTGTGTGTGTGTGTGTGTGTGTGTGTGTGTGTGTGTGTGTGTGTGTGTGTGTGTGTACATACACATCCTGTGATAGACTGATATTCGTAGTTTGCCTACATCTGTTGCTTGCTGGGACAAGCTCAGACTTCCCATTGCCCTGAAAAGAATAAATCAGGTATTGGAGAATGAATGAAAAACATCCTAGAGTAATTAAGGGGCAGTGCTTAAGGGGCACTCAGCCCACTTATATGCCCTTTTTCCCAGCTTAAAAGTCATGTTATGTCAAGCCCATGCATTCCCAAATTCTATTATTGTTTTTGGTGTTACCATTTCTTCAGGAAGGCTGTTTCAATAATCTTAGGCTGGTCTAAAGCACAAAGCTGGAAGTCGACAACTCTACAGAAAGAAGGGATGGGGAAATAGTGGTTAGTCTATCTTGAGCAAAAGTTTAGCATCAACCATTCTGATGACGTCGCTGGTTATATTCTGATGAAAGAGCTTAATAAACTTTTAGTGTGATCTATCTTTTCTCTTCATTGTGCATGGATTGCTGACTTGTGAACAGTTGGTGTTTCATTAGTTTGAATACGTTTTCATTGCTGGTTCAAAAGTTTAGCATGCCAACAAGAAAAAGAAAAAAATAAACATTCTGGTTTCTGGTTCCACAAACTCTGAAACCATTTAGCCCCAGTGCAGTTTATGCATGAATCCTGTAGTATAAATAAAAAGGATACAAAGACAGAGGTTGGGTACTAGAGAGGAGTGGACTTCAATCTATAAGGATGTACAGTGAGAAGTCGTATAGAAGGATAGCGCAAATAACAACACCATATGAAATGGGGGGGACAACAGGGGATTAAAGGGTGCTATATATCCTCTATGAGGCAAAGGAAATAGGCATAAAAAAGGAAACTGCACATAAACCGTTAAAAGATGGCTCAGAGCTCTGGGCATGTGCACAGTGGATGAGAGGGGTATACAGGAAAAGAACATGGTAACAAAAGAAAGAGGCTGCTTCAGGGGAGGGAGGGAGTTGTTAAAGAAGAGCCACTGGGGAAAAAGGAGAGGAAGAGCGCAAGAGAACAGTGGCAAGGGATATAGACAAGGAGAATGGCAAGCATGGTATGGGAAGCCAAGAAGGGATGAGGAAGAATATCAAGGCCATTATAAACACTTGGCAGAAAGAAAGTAGTGACACAGAGAGGGTAGAGACATCAGAGCGAAGCCTATGAAGACATAGTAATGTGGAATGAACTAAAGAAATGGCTGGGAAGACTATAAGAACAGGAAATAGGTGCACATATATATATATATGGGTTCCTATTATGTTGTCGAAACTATAAAACTTTGAACACTACAAGATCAAACTTGTATGTTCGAAGTTTTATAATTTGGAACAACGAAAAAATAAATAAAAAACAATAAACAGAAACTAACTCTTGTAAGTAGGGGGGCAAGCCCCTCTGCACCCCCCCCCTGCTCTTTAAATATATCAACTCTGAGATTGCACTACAGTGCAGAAAAGGGAAATCTTTCCTTTCTGCACTGTATTGCGATCTTGGAGTTGGTATATTTAAAGAGCGGGGGGTGTGAGTTGGTATATTTAAAGAGCGGGGGGTGTGGGGGGTGCAGGGGGCTTGTTCCCCTGCTTGCAAGACTTTATTTCTTTTCTTTTCTTTTTTTACTAAATCAAAATTCTGAAACTTCGAACATAAGGTTTTGACCTTATGGAGTTCGGAGTTTCAGAACTTTGATAATGTAATAGGAACCCTATAGTGGTAACAGATCTATGTCAGTTGGTTAAATGACCAAATTGTCAAAACCCATATGGTCGACAATTTGGAACCATTCTGACTGAGATCGAAGTACTCTAGGGATCGGGGAATTCGTTCGTTTCTCCACTGTAGTGTAATCTCGGAGTTGGTATAAATAATTAGCAGGGGGTGTGGGGAGGTGCTGAGCGGGATTGCTCCCCCCAAAAAAAACATTGTTTGTGTTGTTGGCGAGTGTCTGGATTTATTTCATTTTTTTGATTAACTACATTGTTGACCAAATTGTCTCGACCATATAGGTTTTGACAATGTGGTTTTTCAATAAACTGACATATATCTAGTGGTACCAGGGTACTACTATGGAAAGTGGCAATTTATGTAATAGATAAGTAATTGGAGAAGGTGCCAGAAAAGGAGGAGATGGGATAAAGAGAGAGGCAGGAATACAGATGGATGAACAACCAAAGGTAAACTTCCTAGCAACAGCAAAGCTGGTACGTGATTTGGCTACCAAATGCACATATGACAGATAAGAAGCTAGTCAAGGACAAAATCAATGGATGGACAGAAAAGAAGAGGGCAGTTATGATGGTCCTAGCATCACTGGCAGGCAGCAGACCTCTGGACCATTTCAGTTTTGGAGAAACATTCCTATTTTCTGGCCTGATTTACCCTGCATAGGATGTCCCTATTTTTGAATGTGCGTCCCTATTTTCAGACTTGATTTACCTACCCTTCACAGAATTTTCTGAATCCCCTCACCGTATATGAGTTTTGAAGCTGTATAGTACACAGAAAACAACAGTCTCTTTTTCTGAAGCAAAACTAAGTCACCTTGTGTGGTAGAATTTTGTAATACAGT
The DNA here is from genome assembly GCF_019279795.1 of Protopterus annectens. NCBI lineage: Eukaryota > Metazoa > Chordata > Ceratodontiformes > Protopteridae > Protopterus > Protopterus annectens. Next base: position 1,249,123,690 of record NC_056747.1, on the reverse strand, counting down.
TCATTAAGTCTACAAATTTTATACTGTCTGTTGGATATTGCATTTATATTTCCCATCATTTTTATCAATCTCCGTTGTACACTTGCTTCTGAGTAGTATCCCGCATTCCTGCTCAAAGTAGGAAGAGTTATGTGCTGTTTGGTATTCAAGTGTTATTCTAATTAGAGGTCCAGATTTTTAGCTGAATTTCCCTAATTTCAAGAGCAGTTATGCTTTCAGTGTCTGCAGGTTAAGAGGCATCATGGGCAGAGAAAAACAGACAGCCCAAAGTTTTTGGCCTGAAGTAGTTTGAAGAAAAAAGTAAAATGAATTCTTAGTCTTATTGTCTATATTGAAGGGGAAGGGAGGTAAAAACCTGCAATCAGTACAGTACTCACATACAACAATATGGCTCATCCTGGATATGAGGCTACAGATTAGAATTAAAGAGGAAACAGACTATGAATGAATAGTGGGTTCATAACCCAAGGCCTGAGTAGGCAGCGGTAATAACAAAGGCATAGAGCAGTTGTAGGAAAATGTGAAAAGAATAATCTGATAAGGAACGGAAAGAGGCCTTAAAAGGAATGACAAGGCAGAAATAAAAATAAAATCAGTGTGTATCACCAGGAAGCTGAGAAGAGACATAACAGAAAAGGAAAGGAAACAAAAATAGCTGCAGACAAAAGGAAGAGAATTATACCTCTGAATCTCTTTGTGCAAGAATTCTGGACAAAGCCCAAAATCAGGGGCATATTTTAAATACCGCTAGAATAAAACACTTTGCATTACCATGCATTTTCTGAAGGATATAAAGCCTGAAACTCAAATGTTTGTCATTAATTAAAACTGCTTCTGACATTACTGCTTCTTGAACTAAATGTTGTAGCATATTCTTGCATCTGTAAATATGTATATGTTTTACCATATCCTTGTATCTGTAAATATGTTTTGTTCATTTCTTATCTGTTCCTGTTCACCCAGGCTGTGCCTGCAAATGGTGAGATCACTGCACTACCCCGGCAACCAAATATAAATAAATAATAAATAAACATAAATCCTCAGTGATTTGCTTAAACACACACACACACACACACACACACACACACACACACACACACACACACACACACACACACATTTTTTTGAGGAACTGACCAAAAATACGAGTCTAAAATCTGGATGGTCTACAAATTTCTAGGCAATTGAGAAGTTTGGTGAGGATCACTGAGAACGCTTTGTAGACACTAGAAATAGAGGAGTAAATTATGAAAAAAAGGCAAGGTGGGAATATAAAAATAATATCAGTGGACATTAAGATAAGGCATAATGCTTTCCTTAAACATGTCAAAGAAAGGAAGAAAGCCAGATGAAAATTACTGAACAAGAACTGGGAGGGGAACATATAGAGCAGCTGAGGGACAAACATTCTAAATAAATGTTTTGCATCACGATTCACCAAAGAAGCAGAAGGTTTAAGATACCAGTGATGGAAGGCAGGACAGTGGCAAGAATTCTGGAAATGCCAAAGGAGGAAAAGGTATAGGGACTAGGCACCAGATGGGATCATGCTAAGCATACTAAAAGGACTCCTGTGGGACTTAGTAAAATTCTTGATGGAAGAAAGCAACAAGGCCCTTGTCTGTACCAGTAGTGTAGAGGGAAGAAGTTCTGAAGTCCTCACTATGGTCCAAATGTCCCAAGTGTGATTAAAGACCCAGCTGATTGGTGGTGCAGGTCAGAAGGATAGGCTTTACTGTCCTGGGGGGAGGAAGCATATTGGGTGAGCCCTCCTTCAGCTCTGGTGGAGGCCATAGCCCAAAGAAATTGATATCCTAGCGTTCTTGAGGGCTGAGAAGGCATGACTGGTCTGAGCCTGGGGTAGGCACATGCTCAAGCCATGTCTCATAACTTCTACCTGTGGTGTAGTCTTACTGATAGTTTTTCTTAGAGAACCCTTCCAGTCCTTGAACAAATTGTCCGTATGTTTACCTTATTTCCTTTGCTGTCCTTTGCTAATTAGCTAGGTTTGCAGAGCGCCTTGTATTCTCCTCTGCTACTTTAAACGCCAGTTGATTGTTTCCCTTCCCCCACCCCCCAAGTGAATGCTCGGGTACAACACACCAAAGGTTTTAAAAACCCTGGATGCCATATTTCTTCTACTTTTGCAGCTGAAAGCCCTCCAGGTGTAGCATCTCTAGTAAGTGCACACTTACAAGGAAACAGCAGCCCAGCAAAACTGTCCCTTGCCACACTCCCTCTCTCCAAAGTTATTTCTTCATTCTCTCACCCATACTACTGTACTTAAATTCTCAGTAGGTCCACTGTGCTAAATTAAACATTACCTCTGCTTCTCTTTACCTTGGTGTCTTAGATGGCACTGACCTGCTGCCTAACTTAGTTCCAACTTGCAGATATTTTTTTCAGCTGACTTACTGCTGCTGTCTGCCTCCATTGGTTCTACCCGCTCCATTCGCCCCCTCTGCGCTCAGGCTCACTCCACTCCCCTACTCTACCCCTAATTCCCAGCCAACCCCACTTCACCTAAATTTGTACTTAAGCAGAACCACACCCACCACCCAACACCCAATCCTACATCACACCAACAAGCTCTACACCCCACTACATTAGTCCCTTCCCTCACTTCATCTTCCCCTCTCCACCTCTCCAGTCAAGTAGAAGTACACAACACGCAATACTCCCAAAACACCCTACCAAAGCACCCACTTACATTTCTCTAACATCATATTTTTCCCAACTACTTTTACTATTCATACATTATTCCATATCAACTGGAACCTCACACACCAGCTCAACCTCAAAATGAAGCCTTTTAATACAACACTCGTCCATATCACTACTAGCTTAACACTTACACTCCTACACTCTCTCTCCACTTATGACACTTACTTACTATCCACTACTCCCCCCTCCCTGGCAAACCTCCTTGTTCCACTACCCAAGTTGTTCACAAAACTGCACTGCAGCCTCAACCCTGTTCCATACCACCTATATAGACTATCACACAATCCAAGTCCTTCCTCATCATCCAACATCACCAGTAGCTCTGAAATATTCAAAACTTCAACACAAACTTTCCAAGCTCCTTTCACACATAATTATGCATTTAAGGTGCTCAGGAGACATTCACTCTAATCCTGGTCCCACCCCCAAATGCAGTTCATTAGCCAGCCCCTCACCATCAACACTTGCTATGCTCCACCATAGAAGCAAATCCTCCCTTCTTATCCTTAATATGAATGTAAGAAGCACAGCAAAGTCCATGACCTACATGCCCTACTGTCCCTTTACTCCCCTGACATTGTAACACAGAAACATGGCTTAAACCAGATATTTGTAGCAATGAAATTACTGCCCCCGGTTTCAGCATCCTATGTAAAGAAAGTAAAAACAAAAAAGGAGGGAGTGTTGTAATCTCATTCAAATATCACCTTATACTAGACCTTCTAGACCTCTCCATACCTGAATTTGATAATGCAGAATTAATATTTGCTAAGTTAACAATTAACCCCATAAAACACCTAAATATCATAGCTAGATATATTCCAACATGCAGCAATATCACCACACTTGAAAGTATACTAAAATGGACCTCTATATCTGTCCAACAAGAAACTGTACTAATGGGCGACTTTAATATTAATTGGCTCCTTTGTTCCTCTCCAAACCCTACATCCCATATAAACATTTACGGCTTCACCCAACTCATCATGTCTTCCACTAGGACTGATAAAACTTCTAAGCATCAATCCATCCTCGACTGGATTTTGCTTAGCAACCCTAATCTCTCACCCCACTCAGGCTGTCTCCCTGACTGCCTTAGTGACGACAACCCAACCTTTCTCCAAAGAAACCACATTCATCAAAACTGCCAGTCCTCCATCCATCTAATCAGAAGCAAAAAAACTTTGATCCAAACAGGTTTATCTCTGCCCTAAAAAGCTGCAATTGGGGACCGCTCAAGCACCTGCCTCTAGAAGAAGCCATCTTCTCCTTTAACTCCATCTTCCTAAACATACTCAACTATCATGCCCCCCAAGAACCATTAGAGTGAAAACAAAATATGCACCCTGGCTAAGTAAAGAATCCAGATCCCTACTCAGAACAAGAAATAAAGTCCAGGAACAATATTGTAAAACCAAATCCCATATAACTAAACAAACCTTCCTAGAGCTCCAAAATAAAGCAAACAACTAGTAAAATTAGACAAAAGCTACTACTATTACAACATACAGAATAAACATCAAAATAACCCACAAAACTTCTGGGCAGCAGTTAACAATACATTGCATCCTGGAACAACAACCACTCCCACCCCACCAACAGCCAAAAACTCCATGAACTTAGCCACTCAATTTAATACGTACTTCACAGAATCAATTCAACAACTTGCAATGACCAGCCCCAACCACACTCCTCCTATCCCAAACCTCAACAATTTACACCCTCCCAAAAGCATCAACCAGTTTGCACTAAACCCCGTCTCCACTAAGAGCATCAAACAAGTACTAAATAAAGTTAAGCCCACTACCTTAGCTGCCATCAATATCTCTGCTGACGTTCCTGCAAACTGCAGCAGTAGCAATTACATACCTTGTATCCATACTTTAAACAGGTCATTATCTGAAGCTCATGTCCCCACCAACTGTAAAATCTCCCACATATTACCCTTACACAAAGGCGGTAGCTCTACCAAACTAACAAACTATCGCCCAATTGCAATTCTATCTCCTCTTTCAAAAATTCTGGAAAGGGTCGTACACACCCAACCTATGGACTATCTCCTTAGACACAAGCTCCTATCTAATACCCAACATGGTTTTCACCCCTCTCACAGCACCACCACAGACCTACTGTCCTTTACTAACACAGTTAACCAGCATAGAAATGGTCAATTTGTATCAGCCACATTCCTGGACCTGTCCAAGGCCTTTGATATGGTCAACCACTCCAAACTCATCTGTGTCCTCTCCTCCCTTAGCCTCAGTCACCCCACTATCACCTGGTTCCAAAGTTACCTAGCAGAATGTCAACAGGCTGTCCACTGGCAACAAGATCTTTCACTCCTTCTCGCTGTCACCTTAGGGGTTCCCCAAGACTCTACCCTTGGTCCTCTTCTTTTTTCTCTTTTTACCAACCAGCTCCACTCAGCTACACCCCAGGCCTCAGTGGTTCCGTATGCTGATGACACTATCCTGACTTGCTCAGCTTCCTCCCTCAAAGACCTCCATACCATTACTCAAGATTCTTTTTATCTGCTGAATCCTGGTTCACTAGCTCCCAACTTATCCTAATTCCCAACAAAACAAAACTTCTCTTCTACCCAGATACACCTCCCCATCCACAACCTCCAGTATCCTCTCTTAAAATAAAACTATTATCACCCCAACAAACCATACCAAAATACTAGAAGTGAAAATTGACAATAACCTGAAATTTGATATTCACATTGCCCAATCCATTAAAAAAGTTCACAAAAAACTAAGTGTCCTATTTAGAAACAACATATTTCTGACAAATAACATAAAAGCCACCATTGCCAGAACCCACCTCCTCTCAACTCTCCTGTACACCTCCTCAATCTTAACCAACCTCCGCAAGACAGATCTAGCCAAACTTGAAGCCTGTTACAATAAAATCTCAAAGTTTGCCACTAATGGCTCATACAAGTCACATCACTGCTCATCACTTAAGCAGCTCAAGTGGCTGGAACTCCCTCAGCTTCTTCTCTTTAATCATCTTATCTTCACCCACAAAATACTCTACCAATCAGAAAAAAACCCTGCGCTCAAAGATCTCATTCAGCCATACTCTTCCTGAAGACCCCTTTGTTCCAGCAAAAGCTACTTCTACACACCACCAAAGCTACAAATTCAGCAGGTGAATAATTTGTTTTCCAACTACATCTCCAAACACTGGAATAATCTACCTAAGTCACTAGTAACTAACTCCTCAACACTTCAATTTAAAAAACTTCTAAAAATGCACCCTACTAACACCTGGCTATGCAGCTGCAACTCCCCTGGATAACCTAGTCCTCCTTTTCACTCTGTTATCATTACTCTTATTCTACTAGCATGATCTACCACTAATGGTAGTTTCATTTTAACTGTACATAATCATTTGGTTACATCTACTAAATGTAAACAACCATATTTGATGTAAATTACTGTTGCTCTACTTATTGTGTCTGAAACCACTATCTTTTATGTATTTGCTTCTCACTTGGCTGTATTTGTTTCTCTGTTGTATGTATTTGTTACTCTTGGAGCTTTTCTCCCAGGCCTCCGCTGAAAAAGGATCTATGTCCAGTCTGACTTTCCCGGTAAACAAATGTGAAATAAAATAAATAAAAATAAATAAATAACACCCCCATCCTAATAATGTATATGTGGCATTAGCATACAGGGGCAGGGAGGCTAAACGTAGAACCATTATGGGCATGTGCTCACTGCAAGATGACACTGTAGGTGACTAGCCTCTCTCCAGTCCACTCATATAGGTCCTGTAATACTGGGTGAGAAGATCTACTCCTGCCTCTTTCTCTGGCAATTCTGAAGCCTCATCTCATACTACCGGTGCCCCCCTCTTGGGGAGGGGTAGTACAGACAGGCAGGTGGAGGTATAGAGGCAGTTAATCTTAACAAAAAATGGCCAGCTGTGGTGAAGGATCAATGAAAATATGTAACAAGATTTTTGAGGCGGAGTTTGTCTTGAGTGACTGGAGACCAATGGTCATGCGATATACAGAGACACAGCAAAGTCCAGCTCAGTAAACTAAATACCAGTGACACTGAGTCAGTTATGGTCAAAATGATGGAGGAAGTCAGGAAGTCTAGGCTTAGAAAGTTACTGGGCTAAACTGGACTGCTCAGCAGATTCCAGGATGGATTTACACCAGGTTGTTCAATTCGGCCTAATCTGTATCAGTTCTATGACTGAGTCACAGGTGCTAAAGTAGAGTCAACCCTGTAGAGGTGATCCATATGGATATCAACAAAGCCTTTCTTTTAGTGGAGCACAGCAGTTTCCATGAAGAGCATATCTGAGGAAACAGAGAACAGGATGAAATTCTTCACTGTTGACTCAAACCTCAGTGTTGAAGACAAGAAGAAAAAGGGTTCAAGGAAAGATTTGGAAAGGCTGAACAACCAAGCAGAAGTACAGGAGCTGAAGTTCAGCTGACAAATGCAAAATACTGTACCTGGATAATGACAACTATACTCCCTCCAAGCCCTCCTCATACTTGAGAACACAGACATCCGTGCAGTTACTGAGACATGGTTTAAAGCAGTGCAAGGTTTCAGTGCCTTCCACACTTTTAGACCAGTAGCTGCACAGAAAAGTTCTAAAGGAGGGGTGTCTCAATATACATCAATAAAAAGTATACCTCTAGGGTGGTCAAACAGGATGATGCACTGGAGTTTCGCCAAGTGCAAATCACCATAGACAAAATCCCATACCATATCCTAGCCAGCTATAGGTCACCCTCTATGTCCCAAGAAGCTCACAATGCATACTTGGACCTATTGGAGACACTTATCATCCAACCAAACACCCTGCTCATGGGAAACTTTAATTATGTCTGCATAGACTGGGAATCCTACACAGCCTCAGTTCTACAGGCACACTGATTCCTGGACTTCATAAATTCAAACACCCTTGACCAAATAGTGAATACGTCCACTAGAGGCTCCAACATACTAGACCTCATGCTCACAAATATGGGAGAACGCTGCACCCCCTTCCCTAATGTCTTGTCCTCCCTGGTAAGGTCTAACCATAAAGTTGTCTCCTTCAAAATCAACTTCATAATCCCATTAAAACCAGTAACAGATAGGAACTGTTTCAGGGGAAATCAACTTTTATTTAGTGATGGTTTTTCAAATTTCAATGGCCCTCCAAACCCAGAGAACACAGCAGCCTATGCTGAATTGCCCTTAGAAACTTTGTAGAACTGTGTCAATGGCTGCATAGAGACTGCTGCACCTACCAGAAGTAAGCCCAGGACTACCCACAAAAACAGACTGCCCTAATGGCATCCCAAATTAAAAAGGATAAACAACAAAAGGAAAAACAGTATGCCAAAAATCAGGAAGGGTAATTCCCATCAAGCTAAAAACTCTCTCATCAAACTAAATAGGCAACTAAGAGGGCTAATTAAGTCAAGCAAAGCCAACTTTGAAATTAAGATAGCCTCCCATGTGAAAGATAACATAAGGACGTCTTTAGTTATGTCAGAAACCAAAAGGGCAGCACACAGCAATGTGCTGAACTGGTGGTCAATGGTGCCACATTTACCGAGCCTAGTGATATAGCAAACCTATTAATGGACAAATTCAGCTCCAACTTTACCCACTCTCACCTTCAACCATCCCCAAAAAATAATCTCAAACATAACCCTTCCAACTATAACTAGGGAGCATGTACTGGCTGCACTCACTAAAGCCAAGAACACAGCATCATTGGTCCCATATAATAGCCCAGGATGCCTCCTGAACAGTCTAAAATACTACTTATTGAGACTCCTGGAGTCATTATTTAACTATAGTCTTAAAACAGGTTTTGTGCCACATGAATGGAGGATCATGACTGTCATTTGCCTTCATAGGGAAGATCTTTAACAGATCCTGGAAATTACAAACCCATTAGTCTGACTAGTCTTATTTGCAAAGACCTGGAAAGAATTATCATGGAAATTATCAACAAGGACATAGGAGACCTCCAGATACTGGATCCTTCCCAGTTTGGCTTTATTAAAGGATAGTCATGCTTACTGAATCTAGTAGATTTCTTTGAAAAGGTCACTAAGGCAATGAGTGAGGGGAAAACAGTGCATAGTGCCTACCGAGATCTGGCTAAAGCATTTGATACAATACCCCACTCGGGCATAGTCAACAAACTTACAGAATTATGTTTTGATGAACATTTTGCAAATCTGTAAAACAAACAGCATCAAAACTACTAGATTAAAATACCTAAATTTTGCTTGCAACATAAACAGAATATGTTAGAGAGACAGATATGTTTCTCAGAGAATTCTCATTGTCCGCGACATGCATCCATGTGTAGCAGAGTTCCTCCCTATCCCTGGTTCAGAGCAACTTGGACCAATGGATTGGTAGTCAGAAATTCATCACTGGACTGGCACCTATGTTTCTGATGGACAAAGGCAATCAGTAAATCACTCCCTCCTCTATATAAATCAAATTTGTAGGTCACTTTTGGGTTGCACAGCTAGGCTTAGACCATGAACAGATGAACCCCGGAGTGAATCGTTAGTCTGTAGACGTGGCATTGATATCTGCAAAGCAGGAAAAGTGATTGAAGGTGTAGATCACAGCTGAGATGAGCCACCACAAGCAAAGTAAAAGGACAGTGATGGCAGCCAACAGAATGCTGGGAGGGGGTGTATCCTCAAGGGGACATACTCCAGAAGCAAAAGGGTAATACCTTCACTATACTGAACCCTAGACAGGCCACACCTTTATTACTGTTTTCAGAGCTGGAGGCAATACAAGAAGAGGGTCATCAGGCTGCTTAATAGAATCCAAAAGAAAGACACCAGAATGATACATGGTGCATAGGATGGGGTAAAAGGATAGACCATAAACTGGAGGCAGTAGATATCCTCTCACATGAGGCAAGAAGAGAAGGGGACATTATCAGTTCACAAGATCATGGGATGTAATGAGGCTGTCCTGAAAAGAAAGGAAAGGGGGAAGTAGGGGGACACAGGCAGCAAAACACAGGGATCAGTAACACCTTATATCCGCAAATAAACTTCTTCACAGAGAGGGTTGTAGATCCATGGAACGGATTACCAGAATGGGTGGTTGAGAAGGAATCCACATAGGTACTGCTGAGGGCATGGGACAGGTCAAGAAACAGTGAAGCAAAAGATATGGAGGGAATACAGAAAACTGAATGTCCTTAAAGGGCAAGCTAGACAGCCATATTGTCTTCATCTGCCATCAAACGAATGAATGAAATGTAATGTAATGAGCAAACATGGGGTATTTCACAGATGAGCTCTAAAAAGGTGAAAATTGTTGTCCCACACATGTTGGTCCTGCACCTAATTTAATGCATTAATCTCTGAACTCACACAGGGCATGGAAAACTTCATTGTGGATGACACCAAAGTTTGGGTGGTGTCAATAGGGAGGGGATTTAAAGAAATTGTAGGTGTGGTCTACAACATATCAGAAACTGTAGGTGTGGTCTAAAACATATGTTTCACTTCAACCCATCCCATTATATATCAGCAGTGCACCATTGCAGGGTTGTAAGTAGGGCTCTAGTTTTGTCATAAGGGAGCAACGTTCATGGGCAAACAATACCATTCCCCTCACTATGTGTAAAATCTGAACTGCCCATACTTTACCCTTAAGTGACAAGCCTAATAAAAGCCAACCCTTCATGAACCAATCAATGAATCACTTTCAATTTAACAATCTCAATGGAATGTCTGTCAGTGACAGTATAATGACTGGATAAGTTTGCGATGTATCACATCTACCAACAAGTAGACAAATCTGAGATAAAATAAAAAATAAAAAAATTTGCAGTGCCATATTAACTACTCTATTAGCTGTTTTGGTTCCTAAAATTTAAATTCTTATTATATTAATGATACAGCTTCCATCTACCTGGCTCTATCATGATAACCATTTTTTTAACCTTGCCATGTGCCTTTTACCTGCACATCCTCAAATCAATCGTGTAATGACACGTGTCACATATAGTTCTCTGACAAAGGCCACACAACATAGTCAATTCAGCACAACATGGGTGTTACATGGAATTAGCAATGCTTTGTTAAGCTTCTCTGATTTTTTTCTATAATCTTATGTTACACTGAGCAAGTCCTCTGAAAAGATGAACTGGTGTGTGTGTGTGTGTGTGTGTGTGTGTGTGTGTGTGTGTGTGTGTGTGTGTGTGTGTGTGTGTGTGTGTGTGTGTGTGTGTTTGTTGTGGAGTGCTCTGCTGGGAAGATGCCTTAAGGAACATTGCTTAGCCTGCTACAAACTGATATTGCTGCTACTTGCAAAATAAGGTCAGTTATCCTGTTAGGTCTTAATTTTTTTTTTTTTTTTTTGGTGTTGTAACAATATTGATTCCACTTGAAGTTAAGATATCCAAGCCAGTGCAGCAAGTATAGGATTTAAAAAAAAACAGTTCTACCATGGATGCCAGGAATTCTGAAATAAAATGTGCCATTGTCTTAATGTTCACTTTTTTCATAATTCTTTAAGGGTTTTTGAAAAGACATTGTAAATACAAGTTTCCTTTTACTGAGGCATTCAGTATTTAAGATTGCATTGCTGGGCATAAGGATATGTGTCACAAAGTAGCAACAACTCGTAATTTGAAGTTTGAAAGGGAGAAAAGGAAGAGTAGTTGTATTTCTACATGGCGCTTGTGTAATAAAACATATTTAAAAACATTAGATACCTGTACTTAAAAGTGTATATGTGGGACCTCCTCTAAGCACAATTCATGTACTATATAACTTATACTGTGAAAGTGCTACAAAGTCTGAATTCTGCAAATTGGTAAAATATGTTTGTACTATAGACTTTAACAATGGGCAAAAAGAAAGTTATATATATATATATATAAAATCTGCTTTATGTTTATTGTGGTGTGTTCTGTATATCCACTGTCTTCCTATCAGTCTCTACAGACATTTCCTCACTGATATGGCTCACATAAAATATTTTTTAGAGCTTCTCTTGGGAGTAAATGCCTACAAAACATGACGATGTTTATTTTTTTTTTTAAATAACCCAGTAGGCTTCATGGTTGCAAGGGTATATATATTATGTTTAAGAGAATTATAAAGATTGTCATCAGAAAATACTTTCACCCACAAATCTGATCAACTTACCGTCTACCTATGAAGACTAACAGTGCAGTCATTTTCAAACCTCTCCTTCTCAGTTAGCATATAGACTAACGCTGTCTCATATGTAATCAAGATGCAGAGCACATGCTGGAACATTCTTCAGGGTTTCTTGCATAGAAGGAAGTTTTGAAAGGTTGTGAGCTGGTAAGCAAGTATTTTTCAGCTTGCGGATATATATACACATACAGTAAGATCTGTTTTATACATTGTTCTTTATATAAGTTCATAGGTAGTTACAAGGGATGCAGTCAAGGAGATCATTAAGGAGACTAATCTAAATCCCCAATTGTCCCAAAGCAGTATCCGGTTAAGTGATTTGATCAAGGTCACACTGGAGGCATATGAAGGCTGAGGGAATCAAACCCTGCACCATAGGAAGTAGCTAATCAACAGTTCATAACCTTAATCTTCTGAGCAAATTGACAGACTTCCAAGTCCCTTATAATGTGACCTATTGAATGACTTATAAAATGGGATAATTTTGCCAAGTTTTTTTTTTCTTTGAAAATTATTATTTTTTAGGTACTCACGTATTATCGCAACCACATTTCAGTACTCGCAGAAATCGCTAGGTTTTTGTGAAATGAGGTCAGCTAAGAAGGGGTGTATAAAGTGTTCACAGAAACAGCAATTTCTTTCGAGTACTGGAACTATTGTGTGTGATTGTTTGTTTACATTGGAAGAGGAATAAGGTGAGAATCTGTCTTGCCTGGTAACGGCCTATTCAGCCTTATAAGAAAGAGTGCTGCTTCTCACTCCTCATCGAACTAATGCAACTCAGCACCTTCACCAAAAGGCAACCCCATTCCATTTCAATTGTTTAGGTTTACACACTGCAAGGGGGGATTGCTACGTTTGAGACATGTGTGTGAATCATTCAGCATGTGGGGCACCTGTTGGTAGTACTGTAAGCGGATGCTGCGGCTACATAACTTGACATGATCAGAAGTATCTGTCTGAGGTGGGATAACCACTTAACACCCCTGGCCGAGGAGTCCCGCTGGGGAAAAAGACATCAGTCCCTGAGTAATCAATGTCCCCTTAGTCAATAAGTTTTGCAGGCACCTTTGTCTTGGATGGGTACCGACCCTGAGCAGTCAGACAAAATATTCCTGAGCAACTACCCTTTGCTGACCCTGTAATCAGCAAAGCATGATTTGAGATACAGTGTGGCACTGTGGAGTTCACCGAAATAATGCCACACGCTGCCCACGAGTACAAAATGTGAAGGTTTTTCCTCTACCTGCCTCAAACCATCGGGGACACATAAGTACTTACTTGCATACACAACCCTTTAAAGGTTAAAAAGCCTGTTTTCGTAGAACCACAATGAAGTATGCCAGTTCTGAAATGTGGTTGCGATAATACGCAAGTACCATTTTTTATTTTAATTGATCTGACAAAATAGTTATTGGTTTAGGATATATGAATATTTGCTGTCATTTGCATAATACTTGAGTGACATGATGATGTCATTTTTATCTACAGTTATGAAATTTATTTGTATAGCTCTAATAGGTCAACACCTTGGAAATATCCAAAATTTCTGCCAAGGTGAGCAATACACTAAATTTTGTTTACTAGCAGCGCGAGGCAGGGAATATGTTTTGGTGACTCAGACTTACCTCACTTTACATAACAGCTGCGTTTAAAATTAAGGGTGCTCTAGTAGACAACCTTCATCTCATATAACTGACTCCATTATTTTTATGTAAAGCAAAGTAAATGCAAGTTGTTGAAATCGATTCTTTGACTTTTCTTTTGGTAAGGTGACTAATGGTGGAAGAGTTAACTACAAGTGCAGAACAGATGCCATCTTTATATCTGTAAAAGGCTGAACCAAATGGTACAAAGGTCAAACAGGCAAACTATTCAGTAAAAGCTAAAGAAGGACCCATCTAAAATATAGTCTTCACTGTGTAAAACCTTCAACTTCCTGTAGTGGAGGCTCATGGGATATATACAAATAACCCCTTAATGACACCCAGTGTTTCAGCTACATGACTTCTGAATACCCATTACATTTTACTTTTTACTTTTCAAGTCTTTTTGAGTATATTCAGGCTAATATCCACCCATCCATCCATCCATTTAGCCAGACACAACCCTTTTATCCCATTTTTGCACATGGGGTCCAGGTATCAGAAAGAGTCAATGTTCACACTCACAGCTAGCTGGCCCTGTCACTGGTAACCTTACACACACACACACACACACACACACACACACACACACACACACACACACACACACACACACACATACTCTCTTGCACATATGGCCAATTTAGTGTGACCAATCCACCTACTGCATATCTATGGAATGGTGGAGAAAACCTGAGCACCCAGAGAAAACCCATTTTGGCCAGTATATCTATAAGAGACCTAGAGGCCTATCATGCGTACCCATCTTTCTGAAGATGTCACAAGACTTGTGTGCCCAGTGTCACCGTTTTTTTTCTGCTAATGAACAACAAGATCTTATAAAACATTGGTGGGTTGGAGTTAACCTGAATTAAAAAAAAAGACATAAAATCTGCTCTAGTTCAATACTTTTTGTTACATGAGTTCTATACTGACAGTGAGTATCATGTGACCATTGTGTTCAAAACTAAGATGTCACAGTGTGGGAAAAGTGCATTGGTATAGCAGTTTCACCACTACTGAAGTTGTTAGTTGTTTTATTCTGTATAATGGATTATCATATTGGCTCAGTAACATTGTTTCTGCATCCTAGTACATTGCTGTTTAGAATGTTAAAACAACCAGGAGAAACAGCATTCGAAGCCTTGAGGTTAACAGAGTGTGAGTCGTGCTGTGCTTAGACTGCCAACACAGTTCCCTGTCCAGCAGTAGAATTAACCTGGTATCACAGAAAGCAAATCCAATAGTTTCAATGTCTTCATATTCTAAACAGCAAAAAACTGAGACATGGTTGACCAGCTGAAACTGAAGTATTATGCACTATACAAATATATTTACAGTCAGCAAAAGGTGGAAGGACGGCTCTTTTTGTTGTTTTTGTTTTATTAATCATAGGTAGCAGCACCACTAACGAAGAGGAAGGAAACTGAGCAGTATCTAGTCATTTTTGTAATCAAATAAATTTCTTTTAGGCAGTAATGTTGCCAAATAAGGGAACGGTGTCATGAAACATTTTTTTTAATAATGGCTAATAACCAATAACTGTTCCAAGCCCAGAATAGGTGTAGTTCAGTTACAACCTGTAACCAAAAAAAAAAAAAAATAACCTAAGCCTTTGTTGCCAATGAAAACTTCCTTTAATGAATGCTTTTGTCTCAATATAAAAGAGACTTCATCAGATAACATAAAATAAAATTACCATCCTTTTATATTACCATTCCTGTCATGTGATATATCAGAAATACCATACAAAAGAATAAAACACGAACCTTGACAAAGGCCCACATTTTAAATATAACAATGAGTAATAATGGAGCTCATAATTTTAAAATCATTTCTCTGTACACTACCACAGCTGTTGAGACTAGCTCATAATTTTAAAGTTATTTCTTTGTACATTGCCACAGCTATTATGATATTGATTATTATTTATTGTTATATTTCAAGGGTGGGCTTTTGTCGATGTTTGTATTTTACTCACTTATATGCTATATCACATGACAGGAATTATAATATAAAAGATGGTCATTTTATTTGCTATTATCTAACAAAGTCTCTTTTACATTAGGACAAAATCACTCCTTTAAGGAAGTTTTGGCTGGCGACAAAGGCTTGCATTGTGTTTTTTTGTGGTTACATTTTGTAATAGCTGCTATTTTCTGATAGTAGAGTTTGGAATTTACACTATAAAACTATTAGTCATTCAATCCCATGATAAATCACAGTGTTCTATCCCTGCAGGGTGGACAAATCTTTCCCTGGACTATTGGGAATTCTAAGACTCCATATCAGAAGGTACACTTTGGAGTTTGACCCCATCCACTGAGCGAGAAACTACGCATTGGTCCGTCACGTTTGCCCAAGCAGTATATTTGCAAGAATTTGTTTTTTTCCTCTGGTTAGATACAAACATTGTCATTCACTTTGATTGCTCCAAGCATTCTGAACTAGTCATACAAAGCTCAAACTGCTACCTGCCTTGAAAAGTTAAAAAATGCATTTTAATCATGTAATGAAAAGAAGAAAGAACTT
Organism: Protopterus annectens; assembly: GCF_019279795.1. Classification (NCBI taxonomy): domain Eukaryota; kingdom Metazoa; phylum Chordata; order Ceratodontiformes; family Protopteridae; genus Protopterus; species Protopterus annectens. The sequence goes on along the minus strand of NC_056747.1, from coordinate 1,249,107,604 downwards.
TTTTTCGGGCCAGGAAGGAAATCTAATTATATGCCAACTTCTTGGAAGAAGCAACCATTCTTTGGGTAAAACATGTACCCAAATGCCAAGAGGGTCTTGGCCTAGTGGCTGCATAGATCACTGGGGGGGGGGGTCCTGAGTTCCCTCCACAGACAAAGGTAAGTATTTTCCTTTCCTGTTCAAGTTACTTTCACTATCATGTTTCAAATGAAATCCTCAAAATTGAAAGAGGGAGAGGCTGATGGAAAACTCATGTAAACAGTACTTGGTGAATGTCTGCAAAAGGCCTTATAGATGATCTGATATGCACTAAAATGTTGAAATAGGCTCTATATTTTTAATAGCTGATTTTTGAAAGTCTGTGACCATCAGCAGTCGATACAAAAAAAAATGATAACTACCTGTGACTAAAGATGACTTTACAAAGGACAACTCTGTTGTAAGTTAGAAGCAGGGGTACTACATGTTATGAACATGTACAGCAATATTTCTTATGCATATTTTGAAATGTTTATTCAGTTACAGTTTTTTTTTTTTTTAGTTTGGTCATATGATTCCAGTTTATATATTTTTTTTTAGTTTGGTCATATGGCTCCAGTTACAACCTTTCCTGGACCTACACCCTCAGTCCCATTCTATGGTACTTCCATACAAACATATATGCTACAAGATGTCCTCTTTATACTGGGACTGCAGAGTTACATCTGTAATACTTCTATTAATGACTTGATCGAAACACTCAAAGAGGATAAGGAATGACCCAATCATTAATCACAGTTCGGTCTGCTAGGATAGAACCAGTTCAAAGGAACTTCTACAAAACTCTGCTAAACAAATCAAAACAAGACTGCTTTAACAAGCTGCATAAAACTGCAAGTTTAAATGCCAAATCTTTCTTGATAGGATAAAACTAACCCTTTCTCTCTAGATAAATCTTTCACCCCTAATTATGTGCCATAAAACACAACATCCTGACTTCACCGATGTTTTGTTAAGAGCAGAGAGAGCATCAAACTTAACTAACAAGCACAACGGCTGTCAACAGAAGGCACCCAATTGCACACGTCTTGCTTTAGGCATTCATCGCAGGCTGCTCATTGACTTTAATCATAACAAACTCACACTACATTTGTAGCAGACCAATTTCGTTTGAACTCCTAACACTAGGTGCATATCCCACCTTGAAAAGCTGGAATTAATACTGCTCTCCCACAAGGGAGGCTTACCCTTCTCAATGTATTTAGCAAACAATAATTCTACTGTTATATCTTATAAAACAAATAGAGGATGCTACACTCTCCCAGCTTCTAGGCTGCCTTCATGTCCAGTTGTCAGCATTAATTCTGGCCCACATCTCTTGTGTTCAAACAGACTTTCTGGAAGTCACACCTAAGCATGGCAGTTCCAAAAATATATCCGCAACAGAAAGTAATGAATGACAAAAAAAAACATTTCCAGTCATAGTTCTGCATGGGAACCCTCAAAGTTCCACCTTAGAATGAATCCTCATCACCATTTTATTGACAGAATGGAACCCATATGCCAAGGAGTCACTGTCTCTCAATATTCAGTTCATTGTATTTTACTATTATTTGCAGATAGTAGCATAGTTACTACTATCTAACTCCAATTTGCTTTCAGAGTACTTCATTACTGACTGAGACCATCTTATTTATAAGTGATCGCTGGCAAATCAAAAATTCATGCTTTTCACCCCTGTTCAGACCTGCCCATTTAGAAACCTCCCCTTCATATCACAGCTTCTGTGAAATACATTGGTGTTACACTTGAAGAGGACCCAAAATGGGAGAAACATGTTCTACATTATTTAAACTAAACAAATTGCCCTAGCACACTAGGCATGTCCAAAAAAGCACATATCCAATATAGTATGAATAAAATGAGATACTGCTGTGTTCCTCCTAACTCTTATGAACATATTTGTTTTTCTCTGTTATCTCAGCCATTTTAGGAACCTGAATGTTGCTTTATGTTCCGTTGAACTGTATTATGCAGTATGGACAGTACTGTATGTTATAATTAGTATACATGCTGCAGACACAGGAACAACTCAATGTTTTTGGTTCTAGTTGAGCTTACTGTAGGGGGCGTTTTTGACAACTGCAAAGTGTATGTTGGTTTTTGCACTGAGTGTTACTACTGTTGTATGGTTGATAATATGCAGCCTTTAATCAAATTTAGTTTTTTATTCCTCTACATGTCCAGACGTAAATTTGAGTATTCTTTTTCATTACAGATTTCTGCTCCCTCTCAAGTCATTGTGCTGTTCCCATTCAACTGTGTTTGGCTAGTTACTCCCTAAACCATCAGCAAAACATTCCAGACTCCTCAGAACCTAAAATAAAAAAGAAATATAAAACTTAGTATTTTTTCTGCTCCCTCTAAAGGAATCCGGCTTTTTGCTTTTAAACTTTATTTTTTGGTATGCTACTGCCTAACCAGACCCTCAGAACCACATAAATATTACACAGTGTACACTTAGCTCCTCTAACGTGTTGACATTTTTGTTTTTCAGGGTTAAACATTTGTGTACAGCTGGAATGTGTGGTGTGTGCACTGTTTAGGAGTTCCGTAACTCAATATTCCCATCACCTTTGTTTTTTTCATTCTACTAATATATTCTACGGGCGTTTAAACCACTTTCTAATCCAGATAGCAATACTTATCAATATCCAATACTTATCATTAACAGGTATCTTTTTTCCCCAGTATACTTTTCTAGCTTGGTGGTTGTTACTGATAGAATAACAAATAGATTACTTACTATCTGACTTGTGGTCGTGGTTCTACCCACTCCGCTCGGGCTCACTCCTCTCTCCTACCTTACCCCCATTCCCACACACTCCCTGTATCATTTCCTTTATACCTAAGTAAAAACACACCCCTGATTTTTCTGTCCAATCTATCCCTCCTACCTCAATAAACAACACCCCTCTCACTTCTGTACTCTTACAGTCACCTTCCACTCTAGCACCACCTAGGCACAACATCCTACTACTACGACTCTTACTCTACCTCCCCACATTTTCACTTCTTCTGTTTCTACATAAATCTCCTCTCAGAATGAAATTCTGACACTACATACACTACTACACTCTTCTTTTATGCTTTCTCCTCTTAGCGTGCTATTCCACTGACCTCCATGGCTATACAATCAAACACTACCCTTCCCCAACACTCACATGCTCATCTCCTCATCTTCCATGCACACCTTATCTACATATAATTTCCAGATTTAATATTAGATACCACACTATTCTCTTCCCTTAAGGTATCTGCAACACACCAACCCTTGGTTGTTCTACTACAGGAATAACCAACTAATAACCAAACATAAAACATAATGTTGTACTCTCTAACATGGATAAAACTCCAGTCAGATATCTATCCCAACTCAGCCCCCAACTGTAACTCCCATTCAACTGACCAATCATCTACTGCCCTCCTTTCTTCTACATCAATCCAAAATCACACGCTACTAATACATATACCTCTCTACCTACTACTTGTAACTCTGATCTTATTATAACAAATTTCAATCTCAGAAGCTTTGTCAACAAAATCCCTGAATTTCATGCTACCTTGGCTACCTACTCTCCAGACATTGTATTCATAAATGAAATCTGGTTAAAACCCCACATCACAGACACTGAAATAACAGCAAATAGTTACAATATTATAAGACAAGATAGGCTAAATAAACAGGGTAGGGGAGTTGCAATTATGTTTAAAGAATCTTTCAGTCTTGATAAACTAAATTGTTCTGCTCCAGACATCCTAAATGCTGAAATTCTAATCACTTGCCTACATGTTAATCCTCCTAAAACCATTAATATCATTGCCATCTATGTACCACCAGGTAACAACCTTAATAGTATTGAATCCCTCCTATCCTGGTCATCTTTTTTTCCTCACACAAGAAACCATCTTCCTAGTTGATTTCAACCTTAACTGGTTCTCCTGCTCCTCCGACTCTCCTACCAACTTCATAAACTTATACAACTTCACCCAAATAATACGTTATCCCACCCGCACCAACAAACACTCAAATAAAAAATCACTACTTGATTGGATTTTAATCGACAAGCCAAATCTGGGGTACAAGGGAGGGTGTCTACCACTCACACTAAGTCACCATGCCCTTACATTTCTAGTCAGGAAGAGAATACATATCCAAACCTGTATCCCTTTCAAATACATCCATAACAAAAATAATTTCTCCCCTGACACCTTCAATACACTACTACAACACTGTGATAGGTCCCCATTAAGAAGCCTGCAACTAAAAACTCAATGTGCCCCTTCTGCTCTAGGGAAGACATGGATATTCTTCACATCTTCTGGAGCTGCAAGAAAATCTCCAAGCTCTGGTGTTCTTTGAGAATGCAACTAGAGAAAGTTGGATATGCAAAAAACACTCTTTCTTGGGAAAATGATTTTACATATAATTCCTAGTTCAATCAACGGTATGCGCAAGCATATCTTAGTTACAGTATGCACACTACTCAAATTTTTCATTTCCAAGAATTGGGTTAATAAGAAAAACATCTCATGGAACAACTTTAAAGTCATGGCAGTCAAATATATCACCTTCCACAAACTAGCTACTTAAAGTATTAAGAAAATAATTTACTTCCAAACATACTGAAACTCTCTAAATAGCAAAAGCGAAAAGCCACCAGCTGGATTTAACCTATAAAATATTTTATTTTATATGAAGCAATGAACTTGTAACTTAAACAAACTTAAAATAGACAATCGAATAACTTCACCTATACAGACGATAAATAATAAGCGCTTTTCTTTAAAAAGTTTTAAACTTCATCAGACAATCAGTTGAATTACATCACTTCCTTATATAACCTTCACCTTTTTCAAAAAATCCCGCTCACATGACTAATACAACTCGAGCATGCCCAGTAATAAAAAAATGGGTGTTTGAAAATATTTTGACTTGTCTCACATATGTATTATTTTGAGTTCTTATATATAATCTTTCCATTAGCAATTATACGCATTTGAAATAACTAGTACTATCAATATTTACCATTAAATAAATTATTTTAAATTTGTATTCAAATAATATAAAAAACAATATTAATATATAAATATAAAGCCATTAAAATAAGATCGCTATAAACATGACATATGATATTCAGCCTACTTGGAAAATATTGTATAATACTTAAAGAATTATAAATAAATAATTTTATAAAATCACCAGTACTTAAATTAAAAGAATTGAATAGGAAGAAAATTAAAGATTAAGTAGTGATCTTTGAGCGTTAATAGGATACGTAGTTAATGATAATAATTTTTAATATTCATTTTTATTATAATATTTATAATTGTGATGAATAAAATATTATAAATCTTCATAACAAAGGGTATCATAAATTTTAGTTTGTTAGTTAATAGTAATAATAATATTATAAACATACATTTATTAATTAAAACAGGTGGATTTTTAATATAATGAATGAAAGTTAATGAAAATGATTGGGATACATTTAATATATAATTTAAATATATGTGTATAGATTTAATATTATTTAATATGTTTTATAGATTTTTAGAATGGTGAAAAATTTCTTAATAAAGATTTTATAAAATTATTTATTTATAATAGGGATAATAATAGGGAGAACGTTCACACTAAACAAAGAAACAGGTAGTACATCCGTACTCCACATACACACGAGGAGTACATTCACACTCCACATAGAGACAGGGAGTACATTCCTACTCCAAAAAGAGACAGGGGAATGTTCACACATCACAGAGAGACAGGGATTACATACATACATACTCCAAACAGGGACATGGAGTACATTTATACCCCACACAGGTACAGGGAGTACATTCACACTCCACACAAAGACAGGGAGTACATTCACCCTCCACACAGTGACAGGGAGTATATTTATACCTCACAAAGGTACAGACAGTACATTCACACTCCACACAGAGACAAGGAGAACATTTATACTCCACATAGGGACAGGGAATACATGCATATTCCACACAGAGAGGGAGTGCATTCATAACCCACACAGGTACAGTGAGTACATTTCTACTCCACACAGAGACAGAGAAAATGTTCACTCTCCACACAAAGTCAAGGACACATTCATACTCCAGATAGGGACAGGGAGTACATTAACTCTTCAGACAGGGACAGGGAGGACGTTCACATTCCACACAGAGACAGGAAGTACACTCACACTCTACGCAGAGACAGGGATACATTCATACTCTACACAGGGACAGGGAGTGCATTTGCACTCCACACAGAGACATGGAGTACATTCCTACCCCACACAGAAACAGGGAGGATGTTCACACTCTACACTGAAACAGGGAGTACATTCATACCCCACACAGGTACAGAGAGTACATTCATACTCCACACAGGGATAGAAAGTATATTCATACTCCACATACAGACAAGGAGGACATTTGCAATCGATACAGATACAGAGAGTTCATCAATACTCCACAGAATGACAGGGAGTTCATTCATACTCCACACAGAGACAAGGATACATTCATAATCCACACAGAAACAGGGAGTACATTCATAATCCACACAGAGACAGGAAGCACATTCATACTCTATAAAGAGACAGGGATATATTCATACTCCACACAGAGAGAAGGAGTACATTCATACTCTACACAGAAGGAAGCACAGCAAGAAAGCTCAACGAGAGAGAATCAAGTGCTGTTAGATGGCAACACTAATCAAACAAATACACTAACAATGATCATTATCTACCATACACAGCCTACCCACATCACCACAGGCAAGCACTTACCAATTAGAATGCTGATGTTTGACTATAATGGAAAGTGAGAAAGACTATGGCCAGCTTACTACCTTTTTGAAGAAACCATAATTCATGTCCTATATGCATTAATTTTTGTCACAGTCTGCATACTTGTCAATTACAGCCAAGTTACTGAAAGTACACACCTCAGATATCTGATTGTGTTAAAACTAGCCATAGTAAAGTATTCCAGCTGGTTCTACACAAATGTACACTTCTTCTGCAAAGCCAGACTACTGACTGCTTAACTTGAGCAAATGACATCTGTAACAATCATTTCCATTGACAGACACCCTCTGTTGAATTTGTCTTCTCAGCTTATTGCAACCCTACACACAAACATCTTAACCTTTTATCTCAAGAATCATGGAAAATTTTAACAAGTAATAGTGGACAGAGGATGAAAACTGGTGACAGTTATTCCCTGTATATATTTATAAACTTGCTACTCTTTGTCCATCCATCAAGCCACTATCCCTTTTTCCCATTTTTCACATGAGTTCAGGGTGTCATATCAACAGTTCCTTTTTCAGAATTTCTGAATAGAGATCGTGGTAGAGTGAGGATTGGGAAATTTACCCTTCTCCCCACTGTAGTCCGATTTCAGAGTTGGTATATATAATTTGCAGGTGTTGCAGGGGGATTGCCCCCTGCAAAAACTTTGAAAATGGTACTTTTTCTGTTAAATCAAGTGTTTGAATGGAGCAGCTGTTTTTTCAGTGCACCGCAATTTCCATTTGAAAGCTCCAAGTGCTTGTGACATTCACAGTTGGTGTTTTGTTCTTACTAGTTTCAAAATGGCAAACGTTCATTCTAGTGATCCTCTTATCTCATCATCTTGTTGATTTTCATTAAGGTTTCTGTCAATTCGATCTACTGAAGTAGATCTATATATATATATATATATATATATATATATATATATATATATATACATACATACATATATATATATATATATATATACATATATACATACAGAGCTCTTTCAGAAGATCAGCTCAATGGAAAGTCGAACTTTATATGGTTGAGACTATATGACTGACTTTTCAAAATGTCGAATGACAGAAAATAAGAAAAATCCACATTTTTGCAGGGGGGGCAAGCCCCCCTACAGCCCCTCACACCTCCCATGCATATTGTATATATCAATTCTGAGATCACAGTACAAAAAGGAAAAGCATAAATTCCCCAACCCCCACTGTACAGCTATCTCCAGTCACAAGTTTCAACATTTTAGAAAGTTGATTATATGGTCTCTACCATATGAAATTTCACATTCTGTTAAGTCATTCTTCTGAATGGGACCCCTACATATATACATATATATATATATATATATATATATATATATATATATATATATATATATATGTGTGTGTGTGTGTGTGTGTGTGTGTGTGTGTGTATGTATGTAGATATCTATATATATATATATATATATTATAGATATATATATATATATATATATATATATATATATATATATATATATATATTTTTTTTTTTTATCTGAAACTTGAATATCTGTCATCATTATTTGGTGACTGTAACCCTTACTGATATGCCAGCAAAAAAAAAAAAAAACTTCAGGAGGAACAGACAGAAAGATGATGCAAAGAAAATATCACAGACATTTTGCAAAACTCAATCAGGGACATACCTCACACATGCATACACATATATTTATTTGTGTGTGTGTGTGTGTGTGTGTGTGTGTGTGTGTGTACATATATATATATATATATATATATATATATATATATATATAAATGGGTCTACTTCTGATTGTTGAAAACACTCTTGACAACCAGAAGATCGAACCTATTTAAGCGAAAGTGCACTTTCGCTAAAGCCGGTTCTCTGAAGCACATTACAGTGGGGATAAGGAAATATTTTTTTTCCCCACTGTAGTGCTATCTCATAGTTAGTATATTTAAGTGGGGGGGCACAGCCCCCCACATGGGGGTACAGGGGGGGCTTGCCTCCTGCAAAATACTGTTTAAAGTATTTTTTTTTTGTTTTTTTTCCAGTTCAGAGAACTGGCTTTTGCAAAAGTGCACTTTCACTTTAATGGGTCTCTATATTTTTTGTTCGAGATAGTGAAATTTTGATCAAGAAACATAGACCCATATATATATATATATATATATATATATATATATATATATATATATATATATGAAACACACACACACGCAGATGTGACCATCAAACCACTTGTATGACTGTCACTGTACACCTCAAATAGTTTATTGTGATTAATTAAACGAATAAACACATGAATATCTACCACAAAGGAATTTATCTTTTCAGACCATCCCTGTCAAAATACAGTGTGTAACACACTGCATTGCCCAATACCTCTCAACATATTTGTTCTGAATCAAGAAGGAAGCTAAAAACAAAACAAAAAAAAATAAGGGTGGACACAGGACTGCAATCAGAGGCAGATATTTCCTTTATATATATATAAAAAGTTGCTAGAATAAAATACTTTGCATTTTCATGTTTTTTTTTCCTGAAACTGAAGCTGAAATGTCTGTCATTATTTAATGGCTGCAAGATCCACTGATTTGCCAGATCAGCACACATTTTACAAGAAAACAGATCACAATGAGGAAAAATCAGGGACAGTTCAGTGCTCCACCCCAAAACACACTCACACAAACACACACTTAAATTAAGCACTTAACTTACTACATGCTGCCAGTAGCAAGTAGTGTACCTTTAAGAAAAAAAACACTTTGAAAAATATTCCTTTGCTTGCAGTTGTGCATCTGCACTTAGCCATTAACACCTTCCTTTCAGTCTCAAGCTGTCAAAATCATGTGAGACAGCCTCAACCAATAGGACAGACTCCTCACTGCTACATACAGCAAACAGCCTGGTGATATGCTTCTTGAACAATATATTTAACATTCTCAAAACCATGATAATTGGAGGAATAAGCCTAATGTTGGGCTAATTTGAAAACAGTGCAGCAAATGGATTAAGCCAATGTGCTTTTTGTGATATCCACAGAACAAAACAAAAAGTCAGAAATGTGGCTATTATTTTTAATTTAAAATAATAGTTGGCTTTCTGAGATTAATACAATTGCTTTAAATGGAGGGGCTGTAGCCCAGCAGCCAGTACCACTAGCCACCAAAACTTGTCTTGCAACTGGAATTCTACTCTTGCAGCTCTCTCTTGTACAGAACACGCTAATGTAGAATTATGTTCCAACAGCCACACAGTTTTCTACAAAAGACAGTCCAAGATCACTAACATCCTCCAGGAATTTCATTTTAAAAGTATTTATATCCAACAGCCTTTATCATGACTTAACTGATTTTTATAACATAGCTAAAATGTATCTATTGTTTTATTTATTTATATATTAATAACCAGGTACTTTAAGTGTATTGGTCAACTCCCTTTTCAGCTATGATCCAGCCCCATCAGTCACCAGAAACAGCAAGAAATAAAAAAGCATTGTAGTAGATAACAAGATGTGTACCTGTGAAGAAAATGAAAACACTGTCATCTATGTTGGCATGTCTGGCAGGAGATTTGTGTGTATTCTCAGGTTAAGTTGTGTTGTATGCTAACTTGTCTGATTGTGAAACTGAATAAGTTTTTGAGATGTTGAGTATTTCCTTGATGTCTGAAGAATCTGTTAGTGTTGTGATACATTTCTAAGTGTGCATGTTTGAGAGGGAGATTCTAAAGTACAAACTGTCTGTGTAGAATCAGCTGATCAGTAGGTGATGTCATTAGAATGTTCCTGGTTGCTAGGTAATTATTTGAACAGATGAGTGACAGGAAAAAGAACTTTTTCATCGGCTAACTGTTATTTTTTAAAATCAGACAGTTGAGATTGTTAACCTGGGCTATAAAAGAGACTGCTGAAGTTAGTTGTGAGTAGTTAACACTGGCATTTAGTTAAGAGTTGCAGTCAGTTTTACTGCTGTGCAGTGATACCCAAAGGGAAGGAATCACCAAAAACTGTAAGCCTGCCTTTGCCTTGCTGTTATGTTTTAGATTAGATCAGGGACAGTATTCTCCAGCTGGACTAAGAAAGTTTAATTATTAAGATAGAGTTTTTCTAAGATGATGGACTTATATCCTACAGTTTAATTTTATATTTCTGGTGATTGAATTCTGGTGTTTATTGACAGTTATTGATTTATGTTCTTGTGATAATTTTACTTATTATTACGTTTTCCATTCCTTTACATTGCAGCAGGACAATCAGTGTGTTCTTTAAAGTTTAGAGAGTGCTTATACCTGTTTGATACTCCCCAAGTCACCTCAAATGCCTGGTTGCTGCTGGTCATAGCTATCATTTATTTTGATATTTAATTTTTAATAACTGATTGCCCATTGAAGGGCATGTAGACCTGTCTGACTCTGGTGGCAGCATTACCATTTGTATTGGGGAGGGGGCACAGCTGGAAATCTGTGTCATCCTTCCCATAAGTGTTAGAGTGAGTGAGATTTAAACTTATTTTGAGTGTGAGTGAGTCAGCGGTCTTAAATTGGAACACCTTGCTCTGACGTGTATATTAAGGGAATACATTTGGAGTGGACAGATGTATATAGTCCAGTCCCAGGAAAATAGAGCTGATTCCTGTCGTGCTCTTAAGGGAAATTCTGAAATTTTACTCGTGTGTGTTCTGTGCTCTGGTGTTTTCTGTTATGCTCCCACACTGGAGTCAGTGATGAGGATTGAGGCTCCTTAATTATTGACCTGGGTTTTAAGTGGGGGACGTCACTTACTGGTGGAAGACTGGTGGGATATTAACCGGATGTCACATTTATTGTTGGCAGTCTGGTGGGATATTAACCAGATGTCACTTTTATTTGGTTGGCAGCTTAGCGGGATTTTTAATTGGATTTCAGTAGCCTGTGGGTAGCTGTCATTAAGTTGTGCACTCTCAACAGCCACAAGGCAAACAATTCAAATTTCAATCCACCACAGTTTTATTTATTTATTTTAGTTAGATAGTCAGGGATAGCTTTCAAGGATATCAGCAGAAAATTTTAGCAAGCTAACAAAGATCCAGTTGGCTAAGGATTGTGAAGCCAGAGGACTGTTGCATGCCAACCTGACCAAGGAAGCAATGATTTCAGCCTTGGTTACAGCCACAGCTCAGACTAGCCGTTCGGAGGATATCCAGTTTGATGTTGGTGATGTGCAGCCTGCTGAGACAAGACAGTCCCATTTTCTTCAGAGGACCTGAGAATCCATCTGGAGTTAAGGAAATTGGAACTGGAGGCTGATGAGAAGCAGCACCAATATGAATTGGAGGCCGAGGAGTGAATGCAATGTTTGGAGGTCGAGGTGAGGCAGTGCCAATATGAACTGGAGGCTGAGGAGTGAATGCAATGTCTGGAGGTCGAGGAGAGGCTGCACCAATATGAACTGGAGGCTCAATGTCTGGAGGCTAAGGAGAAACAGTGTCAACATGAACTGGAGGCCAAATGTCTTGAACTGAAATCAGCAAAGAGACTGAAGAATTTAAAAGCTGTGGAGAACAAGAGACAGTACCAGCATGAAATGGAGTTTCAAACCCTTTGAGATGGTCATGGAGGAAATGAGGAAGGGAATAACCAGACCCAAAAAGCCATAAAGTTCAGTAAACATTTTCCTCAGTACAAGGATTGGGTTGACTCTGAGAGTTTTATTTATATTTTTGAGAGGGTATGTAGAGAATATGATGTTGACTGTGAGCTCTGGGTTTGGCTTTTGACTCCCTTACTCCATGGTAAAGCTTTTCAGGCTGTAGCAAGGTTAAATGTTGTAGACTGCTTGAATTATGACAAAATGAAATATTGCTTGTTTGACTGTTTCAAACTTACACCTCAAGCATATAGAAAAAAGGTTTTGTGAACATAGACGCAAGACAGATGAAAGTGTACATGATTATATTGCTGACTTAATTACTTACTTTCATAGATGGGTCAGTTGGTGTCAGGTTACTACATTTGAGGTACTGGCAGACCTTTTTTGTGAGGGATCAAGCCCTCAATACTTTACCTGATGATATGAGAGTCTGGTTGGCAGACTGTGAATGCAACTCTGCAGAGGAGTTGGGGAGAAAAAGGGGATCTCTACTTGGCAAACAGAGTACCACTGGTTAAGAAAGGGATACCCAGTGCTACACATGGACATAAGGGAACCCATGGGGGCAGTCTAAAACACTTCAACAGAGTGAGCCAGTAATGGGGAATCTACTAATCCAAGAGCACAGTTAGGGATTAGATGCTTCAAGTGTAACCAGAGAGGACACATAACAGCCAAATATCCATTGAGGTAAGGTGAGAAACAGATACTGAGGGAGCCAGTAAGTGTGGATGACAAACTGCCAGTGGTAAGTTGTTTAGAAACAACTGGGCTGCCAAATTATCACCAAAATTTATATCCTATCTTAGTAGATGGTAAACAGATAACTGCTAAGAGAGACACGGCTTCTGATATAACCATCGTGAGACCTTCTGTGGTTAGAGAAGAGCAGTGCTTGCTTGGGCAGTTCACTCCAGTCAGAGCATTGAGAGGGACCCCGTTCCAAATACCTTTGGGTAGAGTTCATCTTGACTGGGAGGGTGGAAGAGGATGCAAGCAAGTAGGTGTGTTTGAGGATATTCCTGCAGATATCCTGATAGTGAATGAGTTTGATGATGCAGTATCTTGTGTACATGCGGAGACATACAGTCAGGCTTGGAGAAAGGCATGTACGTCTAGTAGTCTGGGAGAGGCCCAGAATGATCTCATACCTGAAGCTGAGACTGGGGGGGGGTGGCTGTTTCAGAGAAGGTGCTATCTGGTAGCAGTAATTCTGAATGTGAGCCACAGTTGTTGGTGGGTACTGATGTTCCTTGGACACGGTGACTGCAAGGATGAAGGTGAGTGGTGGTGCCCAGAGTTTCAGTGAGGCACAACTGTCAGAAGTTACTAGGCTTCCTGTAGAAGGGGAGCTTGTGTCAGAATATTCCTTCAGATGTCCTGATAGGGAATGACTGCAATGTTGCAGTGCCTTGTGGGCATGCAGTGATGTAGTCAGGCTTGGTGAAAGGCATATAGGTCTGGTAGCCTAGTGGAAACCCAGACAGATCTCATACCTGAAGGTGGGATTAGTGTGGTGGTTGTTTCAGAGAAGGAGTTATCCTGTAGCTGTAAGTCTGAAAGTGAGTCACAGCTGCTGGTAGGTACTGATATTCCCTTGGACACAGTGACTGCAAGTACAGAGGTGAGTGATAGTACCTAGATTGACAGTGAGGCACAACTGTCAGAAGTTACTAGGCTTCCTGTGGAAGGGGAGCCTGTGTTTGAGAATATTCCTGTAGATGTCCTGAAAGGGAATGGCTGTGATGATGTAGCGCCTTATGTGCATGCAGTGACACATAGTCAAGCTTGGAGACAGGCATGTAGGTCCGGGGGAGACCCAGATAGATCTCATACCTGAAGCCTGGATTGGTTTGGTGGCTGTTTCAGAGAAGGAGCTATCCTGTAGCAGTAAGTCTGAAAGTGAGCCACAGCTACTGGGAGGTACTGATATTCCCTTGGACATGGTGACAGCAAGGATGGAGGTGAGTGATAGTACTAAGACTGACAGTGAGGTATAGATGTTGGAAGTTACTTGGCTTCCTGTGCTAGGGGAGCTTGGGAGGTTCACAAATGTAGAGTTGAGACAGGCTCAACTTATGAACCCTAAGTTACAAAGCTTGAGGGAGATGGCTAAGGAATCACCTGAGGCTCAAGGAAGAGGGGAGTCTGTATACAGGAACAAAGGTTTGTTGTATAAAGGGTGGACTCCTGGAGGTGGGCTAGAAGGTGAAGTAGTATGGCAGCTGGTAGGGCCTAGAGTGTACCATCTGCCATTTCTAGCTATAGTCCCTAATATTCCTTGCGCAGGTGATATTGGGGTAGGGAAGATAAGTTTGCTATATAGAAAGTGGACTCCTAAGGGAGGGCTGGAAGTTGAGATAGTGCAGCAGCTGGTAGAGCCTAGAGCCTACCATCTGTCACTTCTAGATAAATTTCCTAATATCACTTTAGCAGGTGATATTGATGTAGAAAAGGTGGCAAGTGCTTTGCTAGAAATCTTCAGCAGAGTAGGTTTTCCACAGGAAATACTGACTGACCAAGGTGCCAATTTCATGTCAGACCTGCTGACTTGTCTGTGGAAGCGTTGTGAAATGAAACAACTAAAGACCACCCCTACCACCCCCCAGACTAATGGTCTTCTGGAGAGGTTAAACTCTACATTAAAGACTATATTGCGGGCATTTGCAGACCAGTTTAAAAGGGCAAGACTAACCATTAAGCCCAGTAAGTGTAAGGTGGATTTGGCAGAGGTCACTTACTTATGGCACAGAGTGAGAAGTGGTAAAATCAGGCCAGAACCTGTCAAGGTGGAAGCTATTCAAGCGTGGCCAGTTCCTGTTATTAAGAAACAAGTGAGAGCATTACTAGGAAAATCAGGGTACTATAGGAAATTTGTGCCCTATCACAGTACCATAGCTGCACCCCTTACTAACCTAACTAATTTTGTAATCTAGGCAGGTATGACCCTAGCCTTGAGTAGCATCCTACCTTCGCCCAGAATGATACCGCAGTACAAGGACAAAATGATTGACTTCAACAATTGGCTAAGCTTCTGGTGTCATTCTAAGGGGATCCAGTATCTGTCTGCCTGGGATGACATGGTCGACAGGCTACAATGCTTTGCCAGAGATGGCCTGCACCTGTCATCCCTGGGATTCCGGATACTGGCTAAGACTCTTGCAGCCCCTATAGTGCCTTTTTTATGCATGGTTCAAATGACAAACCCACCACCATGACAGATACAGGCAAGCAAAAACTGAGGGTAATGCTACTCAACGCTAGAAGTCTAAACCTCAAAATGCACTCACTCAAGGCACTCCTTAAAGTGGGGAACACTGATATCTGTTCGGTGATTGAAACCTGGTTCAAGGCTCCAGACAGCCCCCCCTGCATTACCAGGATATAACTCATATACTAAAATAAACCAAAAACAAACTGGGAAAAGAAACAGAAAAGTATCTGCTAGACCTGGGTGCTTTCATACAGGATAATACCTGTACTTCATCCGACAAATGACAAGACAATACTAAATAACATCCTTATATACACTCTCCCAAAATGCAACTCCAATAACCTCTATCACATGATTAATTAATACATTAATTACACAAAAAGCAGCAGACTACAGTTAAAAGAAAACTTTATCCTGTACAAAAGCGCTAACTTTACTTAATTCAAGGATATCATTCATACCATACCTTTCGGCCATCTAACCAGGACTGGAACACCAAGGGTGGAGGTGTGTCCATATTCATTAAGGATAACAACACCTCCAGGCAAGTTGCCCGGCATAATGCATCTAAAATTATCCGTGTGTGACTAACTCTGGGCAAAACTGCAATCCATATTGTAGCTTGCTACAGATCCCCCACCATGCCCCAGGATTCCCACTCATCTTTTCTTGATATACTAGAAAATATTATGGTTCAACCAAACACGCTAATAATGAGTGATTTCAACTACCCCACCATTAACTTGGAAAACTACTCATGTACCAACTCCTTCACTCAACGCTTTCTAGAATTCATAAACTCCAATGCCCTGGAATAACTTATCCACACCCCCCAACAGGGGCAATAATATCCTAGATCTAATCATCACCAACATGAGTGACCGGTGTTCTACACCTGAAGTCATCTCCTTGTTGGTCATATCCGACCATAAGCTAATCATCATAGGTATTCACATCCC
Source organism: Protopterus annectens (assembly GCF_019279795.1). Classification (NCBI taxonomy): domain Eukaryota; kingdom Metazoa; phylum Chordata; order Ceratodontiformes; family Protopteridae; genus Protopterus; species Protopterus annectens. The sequence goes on along the minus strand of NC_056747.1, from coordinate 1,249,090,969 downwards.
ACCCCCACCCCCCATTAAGGAAACCACTGTAAACATTTTTTTCTAAAGCTAACTTCATGCTTCTTAAGAAAGAAGTGGCCAACTTCATGACACCCATGCAAATAGACAATACAGTTACAACTGCCAAATCTTATACAAATGCTCTCTATAAGCACTTACATGAGTGCATAGATCATACTATCCCTAACAGAACCAAGACACTATCCTCCAAAAAAAGGAAGCCAATCTGGTGGTCCCTTGCTATAAACAAACTCTACAACAGATGGAAGAAACTGTTGTGAAAGAGAGTAAAATCCCATGAGGGGAGGAGCTCTCTGGTCAGCAATCAGTAAGATGCTGAGATGCCTCATAAAATCCTCCAAAGCCAGCTACGAAAACAAGATTGCCACTGACTCTAAGGACAACCACAAAGCATTCTATAGCTATGTCAAGAATCTCAATGGCAACACCCAGATCTGCTCTGAGTTACAGCACAATGGCACGAAAATTACAGAACCAACTGATATCGCCAACATCCTGGCTGATAGGTTCAGTGCTAACTTTATCCCCCCTCACCCCTAAAGGACCCATATCCATACCAGAAGAATGCAGTGCCCCTGCAATCACAACTGATCAGGTAAAAACTGCACTCTCCAAAGCCAAGAACACAGCATCCATGGGACCAGACAACATACCAAGTGCGTTCTACATGAACTTCAGAATGAACTAGCCCCCCACCTAAGCACCATGTTTAATCATAGCCTCACAACAGGCTTTGTACCCACTGAATGGTGCACAGCAACAGTTATACCACACCACAAAGGGTGAGCCACCATGGACCCCAGGAACTATCGCTCTATTAGCCTGACGAGCCTGGTTTGCAAGGCCTGGAACGTATCATCATGGAATTCATAAACAAAGACATTGGTAACCTCCAAACTCTGTCCCCACCCAGTTCGGGTTTGTGAATGGCAGATCATGTCTCCTGAACCTGATTGACTTTTTTGAAACAGTCACCAAAGCCGTAGACAGGGGTAAGGCAGTTCACACAGCCTATCATGACCTCACCAAAGCTTTCGACACCATCCTCCATTCTGGAATCATAGATAATCTCACTAAACTGGGCATAAATCCATACATCACAAGATGGGTTGCCAACTGGCTCACTGACAGAACCCACACTGTAAAAGTTGCAGACTCCAAATCTGACTTCAAACCTGTGACAAGTGGAGGACCACAGGGTTCAGTCTTGGATCCTCTCCTGTTTGGGATCTACTTCTCTGAAGTATGGGCTAACACAGAGGGCCTTTAGCTGATGAAGTTCACAGATGACTGCAAATTAGGTGCCATAGTCGAGTCCCCAAACAACTTGGACATCCTACAGAAGGGCCTCACTGAGACTGATGCCTGGTGTCAGAGCCATGGCCTCAAACTCAATGCCAAGAAGTCCATTGTCATCCCCTTTGGAAAAAACTCTGTACCCATGAACTACCACATATGTGGCAGTCCACTTAATGCTGAAGGTGTGATAAGAGACCTTGGGACCCAGGTGGACAGTAGTCTCTTCTTTGATAATCACATCACCACAGTAGTCAGGAAATCCTTCTACATGGCACACCTCATCATGAAAACGTTCTCATCCAGGAAAAAAGAGGTCGTTGTTCCCCTCTACTCTGCTCTCATTAGACCCATTATTGAGTACAATGCTCCTTTTGGAATGTACCTCACAAGACATCTGCAACACTTGGAAAGGCCATAAAAATACCTCACAAAGAGGATCATGGAACTCAAACATATACCTTACATTGACCGTCTAAAAAAACTCCAGCTTTACTCCATAGCATATCACCTACTCTGAGGTGATCTCTACCTAACATACAAAGCTATGTTAAACCGAAAGCTGTTAGACATGCTACACCTAAAGAAATCCCAATCCCTCTGAGCTACACACTTTAGAGACCTAAACTTTGTCACCACAATAAACAGAACATGCTGGAGGGATAAATTCCTGTCCCAGATACTTCCCATACTCTGGAACAAGCTACTTATCTATGTCAAGCAGAGTTCCTCACTAGCACTCTTCAAGAAAAATCTTGATGAATGGATGGGAAATAGAAAATTCACCCCAGGGATCACTTCTGTGGCCCTGCTCGACAGGGGCACAGGAAAATAACCTTCTTGGGTGGCAAAAGCCAGGGAACCTTGTTGGCTATGCTTACATAGGCTTTGGGCTGATAGCCTAGTACCTACCTATGAACATATGAACTAAGAAAAATAAACCGGACAAGATAGTGTAAACCACAGATTGTAAATAGGCATTCCAAGAACTTAAAAATATTTTTTGAAGGACCCCCTGTGTTAGCCAGCCCAGATTTCAATAAAGAATTTATTGTACAGTTAGATGCATCAAATTGTGGTGTGGGGGTCTGTGCTCAGTTGAGTTTCTTCAGAAGAAGAAGAATGATGCAGCAGGGTTAATAATTCCAATGCGGATGGATTGTCCAGGAGAGGAGTGTTTTAATATTTCCAGATAAACCCATTTTTCTCAAGTGTCAGTTTTCAAGGGTCACTTAAAAATCATGCTTGAGTCATAAGGGGGAGATATGTGAAGAAAATGAAAACACTGTCGTCTGTGTTGGCATGTCTAGCAGGAGATTTGTGTATATTCTCAGGTTAACTTGGGCTGTATGCCAGCATGTCAGACTGTGAAAATGTGAATATGTTTTTGAGATGTTGAATATTTTTCTTTTTGTATGGAATGTTTGAAGAATCTGTCAGTGTTTTGATACATTTTTAATTGCGCATATTTGACAATGAGATACTAAAGTACAAACTGCCTGTGTAGAATCAGCTGATGAGTAGGTGATGTCATTAGAATATTCCTGGTTGCTAGGTGATTATTTTAACAGATGACTGACAGGAAAAATAACTTTTTCAAACAGCTGATTGCTATTTTTAAAATAAGACAGTTGATACTGTTAACCTGGACTATAAAAGAGACTGCTGAAGTCAGTTGTGAGCATTTAGTTAAGACTGGCAGCTGGTTAAGAGTTGCAGTGCTATGCAGTGATACCTGAAAGGTAGGACTCACCAAAAAGTGTTAGCCTGCCTTTGCCTTGCTGTTATGTTTTAAATTGGATCAGGGACAGTATTCTTTAGTTAGATTAAGAAAGTTTAGTTATTAAGATAGAGTTTTTCTAAGATGATGTACTTCTATCCTACAGTTTAATTTTATATTTCCAGTGATTGAATTCTGGTGTTTATTGACAGTTATCGATTTACATTCTTGTAATCATTTTACTTATTATTACATGTTTTTCATTACTTTACATTGTGGCTGGACAATCAGTGTGTTCTTTAGAGATTAGAGAGTATTTATACCTGTTTGATACTCCTTAGGTCACCTTGAATGCCTAGCTGCTTCTGGTCATAACTACCATTTATTATGATATTTAGTTTTTAATAAATGATCAGCCTTTGAAGGGTGTATAGACCTGTCTGACTCTAGTGGCAGCATTAAAATTTGTATTGGAGAGGGGACACAGCTGGAAATCTGTGTCAGGTTAGAGTGTGTGAGATTTAAATTTAATGAGTCAGAGGACTTAATTGGAACATCTTGCTCTGAAGTGTATTTTAAGGGAATACATTTGGGGTGGACAGAGGTATATAGCCCAGTCCCAGGAAAATCGAGCATGTTGCAGTTGTGCTCTGAATGGAAATTATGGAATTTTACTTTTGTGTGTTCTGTGATCTGGTGTTTTCTGTGATGCTCCCACATTAGTCAGTGATGAGGATTGAGGCTCCTTAAATACTGACCTAAGTTTTAAGTTGGGGATGTCACTTATTGGTGGCAGCCTGGTGAGATATTAACCAGGTATTACAGTAGCATTAACAAAATCTGAGATCTATATACAGACCAAGACAGCAGTTAAAGCACATCAGTGCAAGAATTTATAAGAACAATATGTTAAATGTTCTAACTGAATGTTGCAAAGTCCCCTGGCTTTTTAACATTTATCATTAAAGCATTTACATATACATGCCTTCTCACTTCTGTTGGTCATCAATTCCAAATAGCAGGTTCTAGTTTGGAAAATGCCCTTTCTCCTGTAGGAGATTTGAAGTGGGGTTTAATATGGGTAATGACTTCTTTGAGATAGTCCCTTCCTCCACCGGAAGCAAACTGTGTCCACCTATCTACATGCTAACATTTCTGCAAACTATTTTTGCTTTGTAAAACAAACTTGGTCCTGTGGAATCAGGTGGATGAAGAGTTTTACATGAAAACACTACATATCCCAGTTTTCCTATGTCCTTGGCGCATGTTCACCATCTACTGCTATTTAAGCTTGTATCAGACTTGATTCCCCTTCTTTGATGCTGATAATTATACTTAGCCTTATTACTTTTTCTACTATTTTAATCAATTTATGCCATTACCTTGACATAGCCACCCTCTCCTTATCGCATCTAATAAACTTTTAAACCATTCATGGGTTCATAGGTTTTTACCAAGCTTATGACCTAGGTGTCCATTGAAAAGCTTTGGCATGTCATCCAATAGCCATGAGAGATTCGATAGTTTCCCCAACTATCCTTGCATATTCCTGGCAAAAATGCATTGTTCATCATCCAATCATCAAGGCAGGTTTTAAAGGTTGCAAGGGAAATACTCTGCCTGCTACATAAGGAGAACTTTTTCCAAAGACAGGGATCCATTGGACCTGTTAGATCAGCTAGTATTAATAATGTGGTAGCATTTGTTCAGCTCTCTACAGTGAGTATTTTCTTTACTACTAGTTCTGTTAAGGTGCAGGAGCTTAAAAGTTGAGAAGTCATTCATGTCACAAAAGACTAAGCAGAAATCACTCCAAAGAAGCCTGCATAATATACAGTAGAGGGATAGGGCTTTTAATCTAGCAAGTTAAGGGTACCCAGACATGAAATGTTTTTGATGAGGAAACATTGGGTGTCTAGAATCGGTTAAGGGTCATACTAAGCTGCATGACAAAGGGGAAATTGTTTTCAGTGATGAGTCTAATAAAGGACAAATAAAGTGGAATTAGATATAACCTATTTGGAACTTGAGGTACCTATGTCTTTAATTGGTTTGGCAGTGGCACCTATGTCTCTAATAGACAGAGGCAGCCGATAAATGGCTCATCTCCCAGTCACCTGCTTGTAAATGTTTCATCTCCCAAGCCCCTGTTTACACTTACCAAGGGTACAAGAACTTGTCAGAGATTTGGGATGCATGGCTCAGTTTGAAAAGTCCCAAGTGGTCATTAGGCTAGTACACATCCATGAATCTATGAATCTATATCCAAAGGATGAGTTGTGCAATGTAGAAGATTTTTTTTCCAATCTCAACAAAAGCATAATGATCAATGGCGAGTTCCTTATCAACTTAAATACACAAGTGACTGATGACTAGGTTATATTTAAGCAGAGGGTTATTTATTTGGTATATGATAATGATGCCAGATTTACCAAAGGTAAATCCTGACAGCGAGGATAAGACCATAACAGTTACACCAGGCATTGATCTGGTCTAACCTGTTCTAGAGAATTTAGCATCCAAGTGGGATTTGATAACTGCCCTCAACTGAGAAAAACTTTCAGATTTAGTTAAAAACAGTTCTTTGACATTAGCTTTTATGTCAGAGAAGTATAAGACTTAAGGGAGAACTCTGTGGGACAATGTTGGTGATATTTTTTTTTTGACTACAGTAAATTTTCCAAATGTTAAAAACATGGATCTATCATACAGCCAGTTTGCTGCCCAGATGACCACATATGGGGTGATGTTGAGTTGTAGGACTTTGTTGATAATCCTAGCATGAGGGATGTGGTCAAAGGCTATTAGGCCAGTAATGCCCAAGGTCATTAGAGATAACACCTTTGTGCAATGGCAGCATAATATCCATTGCCCACAGATAAGGGACATAAGCAGTGGTTAGATTTAGTCTAAAAGGATGATGGAGGGGTTTTGGCACTTCCCAGTGGATAGCAGGGGATACTGCCTAGACCCACTGAGAAGGTATTCTTACTCATAGAAAGTGCCAACAGTACCTGAGCAGAGGTATAGGATCATGGGGCCAATAGTGAAGCTGGATGACACTTTGTCTACAAGAATGTTGATGCTGGCAATGATTTCCACATCAGAGAAGGTGGGGAAGACATTGCAGACAAACTCAGTACATAAATGTGAATTACTTCAAGCTTCCTTACAGAACAAAAATAGGCCTTATGGATGTCTTTTGAATTGGTAGCTACCCTAAGTTTGTAGTCAACATTGCTTTCCCTAATGGTACACTTAATGGACTTACCTACAAAATCATCCCTTTTATGTTGGCAGACAAGAGATTATTATACATTGGAGCAGCCCCCTCCATTCCAGCAGATCTTCTGAGCCCCACTACAGCTACCCTCTGAAGGTCCCCTCCTCTCACCATGTGATTTGCACATGGCAGTATGGGCTCATTAGGCTTGATCTCTGCAAGGTAAATACCTAGTGCTCCCATCAGGTGTCACTCATGTCCTGAGCAAGAGCTGCCTCACACAGCCCCCCCCCCCCCAGGACGGAGGAGAAGGTAGTAGCCACTCACTTCAGAGTGCCACATTATCTGCATATAGAAACTTTCTTGAGCTGTTCGCTACAGCCTGTTTCTTATATATTCCATCACCACTGTGAACAGTGGACTCAGAGCTGAGCCCTGATGCACACCCACTCCCACTGGAAATCCCTCTGTGAGTCTGAACACTGTTCATACTTGTGTCAATGGGTCCTTGTACATAGCCTGCACTAGTTCTACCAGTGTTTCTAGGATTTCAAACCATCCAGGACTGCCCAAATCAGCTTTCTTGGGATCTTGTCATATGTTTTCTCCAAGTCTGGACCCTTTCCTCATCTCTAACTTCTTCTCAACTATCTGCAAACATTGGGTCACTTGTACTGCATCCTGATCTGAATTTGAATGGGTCCCTATTATTTCATCATAGGCTAACATAATCAAACAGTATTTCGAGTGGCATTTTATTGAACATGCCATTCATCGAACCATTCTGACTGAGATAGCATTATGGTAGGGATCAGGAAATATGCCCTTTTCACACTGTAGTGCAATCTCAGAGTTGATATATGTAATTAGTGGGGGGGGGGCACAGCCCCCTACATGAGGGGGTTCAATGAATGGCATTTCTAATGAAATGCCATTTGATGATGTCATCCTTTGATGAACTACTATAGACCAGAATTTGAACTGCTCAACTCCCATCTTATTTCCTACTACTGTGTGTATTTGTTTGCCAATCATCCTCTCCAGGACTTTAATGCAGCTTAACAGGAGGTTGAACCTCTGTACTGCTTACAGTTGTGAATGTCGACTTTGTTCTTGTATACCTGACACTGGTATGCTTATTCTCCAGTCATCTGGAATTCACACTTCTCTCCATACTGCTATGAGTACCCCCAGGAGCCATTTCTCCCCATCTCATCTAATGTCTTGATCATATCTGCCATGACCTCATCTGAGCCTGCTGCTTTCCCCAATTCCGATTTCATTTTCCTTATTGCTGTTCTCACTTCTTCCAGGGTGGGCTCCTCTTCTTCTCTCACTGTAGGCTGTGTCTGGGGCAGTACAGCTTCTGTGGGGCTTTCTTCATTCAGAAGCTGCTGGAAGTGCTCCTTCCAGCTGACTTTGATGTCCTGTGGACTGATGAGCAGGTTGTTATTAGCATCCCTTATGAAGATGTCTCATGATCCAACTACTGAGTCACTTTCCAGAAGCTGGTAGAGTGCCTTGGATGCCTTATTCTTTTCTACTGCAATTACTCTCTTAGCCAACCAGTATCCCTTCTTAGCTTAGTCCTTTTTTTTTCTATCTCCAACGTTTTCCTGCACTCCTTTCTTCTGATGACTTCTTCAACTTCTACATTCTAACACCTGCTTTTCTTATGTACCTTATATCAATAACCCTCTGGTACACCATTTATAGTGATTTATTATGATTACCCACATTATTCATATCCTGCACCTGGCTCAGATGCATATCTGCTTTACAGTCCTCACACATGCTGTTTTGAAGTGCTGCCATTCTTCTTCAGTTCCACCTACTTCTTCCTCTTCCTTGAAATTTTGTGCATTTTCTGCAGCCTTCAGGTCTTCAGCCTAGTCATTGCTGACCTTAGAGCTTTTTTTGACTACTCCTTGAAGCCAGTTGTGGTACCCAGCGGTTTATGCTGTGAGCCAACTGCTTCACTGTGGTGATTTTGCTGGTTCTACCCAATGCCCTTTCCTTATTGGAAGAAAGTCTACTTGAGTTGCATGTTGGCTACTCATATGTGATCTTGCGACTGTCTCTCTTGTTGAACCATATATTGGCCACCAGCAAGCCACTTGCAGACAGAACTCTAGAATTACCTCTCCTTTTTTATTCCTATTGCCTCACCTATGTTGACCCAGGCAGTTCCCATAACCTGTCCTGTCTGACCTGATATGTTCATTCAGGTCCTGTATTATCAACACCAACTCATGTTGTCTTGCTTTATCTAGTAGGTCCTGCAACTGTTGCCTGAGTGCACTCTTATCCTCATTATCACAACCCTGCTGTGGGCCATAGACTGAGATTATGAATAGTGTCCTACCTTTACAATGGAGTCTGACTGCCACTAGTGCTGTCTGAATGCAGTCTTTTCCTCATTATCACAACCCTGCTGTGAGCCATAGGCTGAGATTATGAATAGTGTCCTACCTTTACAATGGAGTCTGACTGCCACTAGTGCTGTCTGAATGCAGTCTTTTCCTCATTATCACAACCTTGCTGTGAGCCATAGGCTGAGATTATGAATAGTGTCCTACCCTTACAATGGAGTCTGACTGCCACTAGTGCTGTCTGAATGCAGTCTTTTCCTCATTATCACAACCCTGCTGTGAGCCATAGGCTGAGATTATGAATAGTGTCCTACATTTACAATGGAGTCTGACTGCCACTAGTGCTGTCTGAATGCACTCTTTTCCTCATTATCACAGCCCTGCTGTAGGCCATAGGCTGAGATTATGAATAGTGTCCTACCCTTACAATGGAGTCTGTTTGCTACTAGTGCTGTCTGAATGCAGTCTTTTCCTCATTATCACAACCCTGCTGTGAGCCATAGGCTGAGATTATGAATAGTGTCCTACCTTTACAATGGAGTCTGACTGCCACTAGTGCTGTCTGAATGCAGTCTTTTCCTCATCATAACCCTGCTGTGGGTCATAGGCTGAGATTATGAATAGTGTCCTACCTTTACAATGGAGTCTGTTTGCTACTAGTGCTGTCTGAATGCAGTCTTTTCCTCATTATCACAACCCTGCTGTGAGCCATAGGCTGAGATTATGAATAGTGTCCTACCTTTACAATGGAGTCTGATTACCATGAGTCTATCATTAATTCTGATGACATCCCTTACTGTCTTCTAAACACTATCCCTTAACCACAATCCCCTACTATGGAACAGGCTTCCCATTCATGTGAAGCTGAGTTCATCTATTACCCAATTTAAGTGGAACATAGACCAGTGCATGGGTAATAGGAAATTTTCACCTGGCCTGGCACCCATGACCCTTATGGACAGAGGTAGCTTATAAATGCCTGGCCCTCAATGTCTTACTTGGATACAGGATGTCATTATTCTTTCAGAAAAACTTGGACAGACTTAGAAAGGCTCCCCAGGTAGTTAGCCTAGTAACGATCTATGAAACTATGAATCTATTATCAATGGTCCCTGGAATAAATCATAGCAGGCTTGGTCCTCAATCCATTTATTACAGGCAAATACCTTATTCTTCCATTGTCCATGTTTGCATAATGGTTGCAAATGGGTGGTGTATTGACACCCACCCCAACTCATACACTTATGCTTCCATTGTCCATGTTGACATAATGGTTGCCAATGATTGGTGTATTGACACCCACCCCAGCTCATACACTTGTGCCTCCATATTGTCCCGTGGAATACATATTGGTGCACAATGAAACAGTGCCATTTAATATGTTGGAAGACAAATCTTGCTGTGTTGTATGCTGTTATCTTCTTCTGTTAATGGTCTGCCACTGTCACAATGTCTAGTGCATTTTCCTTTGCACAAGAGTATCATACCAATGACCTTCTGGTGCACCTATTGTAGGGACCTCTTAAGGTGATCCACATTATTCACATCCTGCACCAGTCTGTGCCAGATCTAGTTCTAACAATGCTTACATGAAGCACCTTTACTCTGGAGGTGCATGCCAGGTGTGTGGATGGCCTGCAATAGCAGTTCCCTCTTCTGGCTAGTGAAGGTTTCTATGCATTGCTTCCCTTGTGTGGTCATACTAATAGCCATACAGCTGAGGGGATAGCACATCAGTTGGTATATGTCTCCCTTCCCTTTTATATACCTGAGTAACAGCTGCAGTTATTACTATGCACAGCCTTTCATCTAATTTGGTCTTTAGCCATGACTCTTCTTACAGCCCTGAAACCTCCACACTCCTTATGCCATGTAATCACAAAGTATTGTATGCTCACACCTTAAGCATAACCCCCCCCCCCCACAGACAGCCAACCAGTATTGAGTCAAGCCAGCATGTTGGGGTCTCACACATGCAACAATACGTGCATCACTCCCTTGATATCCACTGCAGAGTTTGTGGTTGTGGATGAGATAGTTTACCAGGAAGAACTTCTTCCTTACCTCTGTAATATTCCACTTGTATACCACATTACTCAAACTCCTGCTATGGTTATAAGCAGTGCTGTGCAAAATTGTGATGATACTTTATATTGTGCTTACAGACAGCACAGGTTACAGTAATGAATCCAGATTGCACCACATACTTTGAATCATTGTTTGTGAGCAATACTGTAGCCATACACATTGGCACAAGGCACATGTATATATGTGTGCACCACCATAGTGCAGCACTAAGTTACACAACACAAACTTCACAAACCTGTCTGTGCACATGGCTCTACAATGTTACTCCTTATGTGAACTTAACGTGGTTATGGCTTCCTCAGCAAGTGGTAATAGCAGGGCTCCTGCATCATGTGCCACAGACAGCAAGATGTTCCTGTGCTACCTGCACAGTGACTTTAAGGACTGCCTGCTGTCCTACTGTGATATCCCTTTTAAGAAAGTGGGTATCTGCATGATCTGAATCAGGTGCTCACTGATTCCAGAGGCATACCACATTCTGAGGAGCAGTGTTATCATTGTTATGATGACCTGAGGTGGTGCCACCCAGACCTTTTCCAAGAAAGGAAGGTAGCGGTTCAGTAAAGGGCACAGGGATGTAATGTAAGCATTTTATTTTTGGTTACTGCTATTGTCTTGTACCATGCATAATACAGTGCATCACAATATATGGTTTGTTCTGCAGTTGTAAAGGTGCATCACGTTCATATTCTTAGATGCCATAGAAGGCAGGAGTGTATCTCTAAGGAGTGGGGACTGTATGTGTTCTGTGCCAATGCACTGTGCAACTACAATTCTGTTTTCATTATAAGCATGTGCAATATATTTTCCTGCTATGTCATCTTTCTAAAGGTCTAATTTTGAAAATCAGAAAGAGACAACATGGGAACGTAGTTCACCAGTAGCTGCTGCTTCTGGCACGAAGCCTCCAGTGTCCACCACGTCTTCCTCTTTGAAGAGGGATGATGCTGCTCCTACTAAAGGTGACATGGAGGGGTTCACCTGTGCCACTGTGTCTGTCTCTCAGGAAGAGGGAGTGAAGGCTCCTCTCCTGAAGGTGAACCATGGTGGTATCCAGTCATATCCCATCATTAGTTATGAAGGCTGGCCACTGCTGAGGTGTACTGGCAGCTGAATGACCTCCTTGGAAATATGGCATGACTTCTGGTGTGACAGCTGCACTTGCTCAGCCAGAAGGGCTCACCTATCAGCCATCCAGAAAAGTGACCAGCTCACCACATCAGACACTCAGGTGAGTGATCCTGGATTTTTTGCCCTCTAGATTGATTTGGCATCCAACCATAGCAGGATCTTACCCTGTTCCCTTCCCAAATTCTTCCCTCAATTACAAATCATTTGTCTTTCCTTGTTTATTGCCCAACCTCCATCATTACCAGTTGTCCACTCTCTGTATGTGTCCATCCTGTCATCCCCATTGTTTGTGTGAATACCACTCCTGTCTGCCTCTTTTTGCATTCCATGTCCATTTTTCTGCCGCTGCTGCCTGTCCTTTCCCTCTTTCCTGCCCACAGCCATCATCACTCACTATATTTAACACCTACCCTCCTTTATCTGAAAGATACAAAAGGAATTCTAGATCTCACAAAAAACTTACCTCTCCTCCCACTACCATTCATGTCTTTTACTTACCTCTGCATGCTGTTTTTCTTATTTTCCTACCAACCCCATTTCCTTCACATTTATATGGAGAACAAGGTTGCTGGGTATGCCCACAATGTTCTTTCTGCTGGCTGATGTTCTCAGCTGTACTACCCTAACTGTTGCAGCTAGCCATTGTCTATAACTGTGTCACTATATTCAGTGACTGAGTCAGGCATGCTAGTCTGCGTTAATGATGGCATCCATCCATCGTGATTGTCATACATGGTGCTCGAGTGTTGCTCCTGCCATGTGTTAACATAGCAATGTTCCTCCCATATCTACTGTGCCACTGTTTTCTTATGCAGCCTTTGTTCAGCATGCAGGCACTATCCCCTGTGCACATCTTTAATTAGCTGGCTGGCACTTTGTGCAGCAGCCTGCTAGATTATTAGTGCAGAGTAGATGTGCAGCTCTTGTCTAAGAATCCCATTCTATATCTAACTGCTTATATCTTGAATTAAATCCTAATGCATGTGCTTCACTCCTTGCTACTGAATGTTAAAATGTTGCACTCATCACTGCCTTCTATTTTTTTCCATTTGGAGCTTTTCTATCCAGGCGTCCACAGCAAATGGTTATTTGTACATCTGGTCTTTCGCTGACAACAAAACAAAATAAAATAACTTAATTGAATGGGGAAAGTCAGGTCTCTGGGTTGCAAATGTACAAAGTGGCTTTGCTGAAAACAATGATTTGGGGAAATCAAATTTGCCCTTTTCCCACATCTCTGCAATTGTGGAGTGGCTATACAAGTCACAGCAATAGAAGAATGGGATTTAGGTAAGGGAATAACTTTTATCCATCACAGTAAAAGTAATTTAAGTACCACTATTATAGTTCTTAAACTTTACGTTAGAAACCTCATCTTATAAGTATTTTTTTAATGACAAACAAAAGAACAATGCAGATTTTCAATGTAATGTAAATTCAGCAAAGTAAAAATTACCCAGCAACTTTTACCCCCCAGTCCACCCAACACTACCAGCCTTCAAGAGCAAGTGTGAAGTGGACACCAAGAGGGTCCTCAGTAAACCTTTCAAAAAGAAATTTTACAATTTATCCAAAGAAGAGATCAAGGTTTTAAGGAACCTAAGCAATGTCAAGACTAGAAGAGTCATGAAAGCTGATAAGGGTGGTGGAATTATGGTCACAGATATTGTCAATTATGTTAACAGAATCAAAAGCCTGCTCAGCAATGAAACTTATTACGACAAAAAGGACAAAGGCACTGTGCAGATGGCTTACAATAATATCCACAAAAAGCTTCGAAGGATGCATGAGGATGATCAATGAAGTGCAAAGTTGTTTGGATTTTTACCATAGTCCATCCAAAGATCCCCAACTTCACTTGGCACCCAGCTTTTCTAATGTAGTCTTTAAGAAATGGGAGGAGGAGACTGTTCCAAAGTAGGTATATGGATTCCATCAAATGTTATTGACACTTTATAGATGACTTTTGTATCATATAGGAAGGAGAAGAATGCACCTTAAAAGATTTTTCTGACTTCATTAATCAATCCATAACTTCCTAAAATGCATATGCGGCTACAGCAAACCAGCTGTTAAGTTTCTGGACCTCACTATAACTCATGATCTGGAGAAGGGTAATCTAACAATCTGCTTAGGAAACCCCCTAGAGTTAACATGCTGCTACATGATAGCAACATGCACCCTCAAATCACAAAAAAGAATGTCGTGAAATCTCAATGAATGAGGATTGCGTGTGTTTGAAAAGAATTTAAATTTTTTTCTACCAGTGTAGTGAACTTAGAAAATAACTTGCTTTTCAGGGGCTATAAATGCTTCACAACATCCTACGGCCAATTAGAATTCTGAAACAACAAAATGACCCAAGCCTAAATGAGACACAAGGTAGGACTTCTAGGGAAATTTGACACCGATATACTGACAAAAATGACAAAAAGGGAAAAGGGAGCATGGCTTTAGCATTCACCATGGACTACAATGAAATCTGTAAAGTAATTATGGACAACTCATTTTCAAGAACAAGTAGCTGGAAAAAATACTTGAACCTGGGCCCTCTTTTGTGTTTAGAAGAGCAAAGAATGTGAGAGTGGGTCAAGAGCAAAAGCAACACCATGGAGGAAAACAGTGGGACCTTCAAATGTGGACCACCCTGCTGCACCTTTTGTGAATATCTGAGTACCTCTGACCATTTCTATTGCCCCAACTCTAACAAGACTTACTGGAGTCATAGAAGGTGCAATCGTTAACACTCAGTTTGTCATACACAGGGTCCAATGTGGATCTTGTAGAAGTTTCTATGTCAGCAAAACTATTAAACTAAAGGTAAGAATGGCCCACCATTTATCAGACATAAGACATAAAGTGCTCAAAATCCACTGGTGAAGCACAACATGGAAAACCCTGGACATGAAAGATTCAACTTTCATGTACTGGATTAACTAGAGATGGAGCCTCTTGAAGCAACAGGAATGCTATCTTAGGGAAGATGGAACTCCACTAGATTATCAGTCTAAATGTCTGCAAACCACCTGGACTCTATCAAAAGTGTTTTAATACCAAGAAAGCTAAACCACAGTCTGTTTTATTGAAAACAAGATGAACTGCTCTGGAAATCTACAAAAAAAAGCCTGATAAAAAGGTAGACACCTTAGCACTTATACTGCTATATTGATTTCTAAGGTGGATCTGAATAAATCATATGGTGAAAGTATTTTAAAATGTTAGGGGAATCCTTGGTATCTCAAACAGGACAAGTTGTTCAACAAAGTAGTAACACATGGTTCTGTTTAAACAATGAAAAAAGAATTATCTTTCTTGAACTGTCTGAGTTGCTGTTGACTGATACTGATGTATAACACAAACACTGTAAGAGGATGGGGGAGGATTTGTCAGTGTGGATACCCCACCCCATTAGTAGACATTTGGTCATATTCAAATGAGATGTGCTTTTACCTCCACCAATCAAAGCACACCATCATTTTGACATATTCAAATTAGGAGTATCTTATCTACATCAATTAAAACAGCTGGCTATTCTGACCCCTTCCCTCACAAAGCCCTCATAATCAGGGCAGAGCTCACTGTAAAACCATTAAGATCTGACTGCAAAAACGATCATCCATCTGTGAAGACTAAATAAAACATTTTTCTGAAAACTGCATAAGTTGCCTTATTCATTTGGACAGGCGGGGTAGATTAGCCATCTATGGTCAGATTTGCTTGCATCACAACTGAAGTCTTGTTTGGTTTGGCTTTCAATCCAGGTCCCTGGATAACAGGTAGGATATCACAAGCTGCCTTCAATGAGTGGATCTTTGGTATTATAATTGTGGTGTGGGGGGATTTTTTTACATGGTATTTGGAGGGGTTGCCCCGGCAATAAAAAAAAAAAAAAAAAGTTTCCTTTCTGGTTTGCCGAATGTGGCATTTAGCAACACTGATGCATACATTTGGCATTCAGGAGTTCGCCTTTTGCAAATCATCATGAACACATGGGAAAACACAAGAGGGCTTCTTGAAGCCACAGGAGTAACAGAAATATTCACAGTAAAAGTCTTCTAAAGTTGACTAGACTGTTTCTTGTTATGTTACTTTAGCTGCATAGCAATGGGGAAGAGAGATCCTGCACAGACATCAGCTTCCAAAGAACAGCCGCATATTGGTAAGTGGAAATACAAAGTGTAGCAGAAAATAAGACTGCCTACTACATTTCTTCTGCATGATTGATGACTAGACTTTAAATTTAAAAAAATAATGTAGCCCAAAGGGTTAATTGTGCATAGAAATAGCACTTATTGCCAATACTAGGCAAATAAATTAAATTTATAAAGGTGAGACTCTTAAGACACATTGTTCTGGTGCACATAACAGAATGCTCATAACTTGCATTTCACACAGTCCAGATAACATCTGTGATACCGTGCGCAGGGCTAAACAAACAGGTAAAGCAAATGTTCTGTGAAAGACAGCTGTTTTAAGTATACACACTGTATGATGTCTGACAGCCTAAAGATGTTGAGATACCTACATTTACAGCCTTATGAAGGATTTGTTAACACCCCACCAGGCATAACTAAAGGACATTTTGTACTGCACCAAGATGGAATATTGCATAACAAAATGAGGCAAGATGGAAAATTGCATAAAAAAATGGGGCAAGTTGAATTTCAACATCATACAGCAATTGTGTGTCTTATACTGTGAGGTACAGGAAATGAGCATATAGATGGAATGCCTTTTCCTGCACATATGAATCCTGCTGCATATAAGAAATATACTGTGCAAATATACTTATGAGAGATATTTGCACCGTAGTCAACAAGTATTATTATACCTTGCTCTGTTCTGCATATATCAGGAACATATATCTTGCAGAACATTCCATGCTGACGCTGGGCATGAAAAAGCAGCATACGTAAGGCTTATGTAAATGGCACCTTGCCGTGACATCAGCTACATTTGGTGCATTCACATAGTTTGATCGCCCAAGAGCTGTTCTGCCTATCTGGATGGCCATATGCAGTAAATTATTACACACAGACAACTATTAATGATCAAATCATCCAGAGAAAATAAATAGGTGGCAATAGGTTTCCTTTGAGAAAGATCATGCAACTGAATAAGTGGGTGACACCATCACTGCCAATATCAACAAGTATTGCTATAGGGTGCCACTTATGTGGTATTAAAAGGGAGGATTTTCTTGTCCCAAGTAGGTACATTTACAAAGAATAGTTGTACTTCCTCCTTTGATTCAACATTCAGGGCTCAGATTCATTCCATCACCTAGGAGCAGTAACACCATCACCATAACCCAGAATACCAACTGAAGGAGCATTTGCACATGAAAACTTGGTGCTGACCACTTCTTTAGGTAAGACATTGACATTCTTAGAACTGCAGAAGGTGGAACTAGCATATTCGTCAATGAAGATGTTTTGGAAGATGATAAATAGATCTATATATTCATTAATCAGTTTTCAATGCAAAATTCCAGTTTATAGTGAAGTATCTGATTGAGAAATGGTCAGCCTTGACTACAACAGACCTAAAAAGATAACAGCATAGTGAGGCTGCTGCACAGTTGAAGGGTACCCTTTAACTTGAGTTTGGTCTCAGAAGACATTGAAAACATCCTGTGGAAGCACTGGTCAAGCATCTTGCTCTAGCCTAGAGCAACAAGCAGTGTGAAAAAGCAATTCTACATATTTAATGTGAAATGCAGTGATGGTAGGTTCATAGGCAGTTACTAAACTTGCAATCAAGTGGACCATTGAGGAGCCTAGCCCAAATTCCCGGATGACCCCACACACTCTCTGGTTAAGTAATTTGCTCAAGGTCACACAGTAGGCAAATAAGGGTTGAAGGAATCAAACCCTATACCACAAGAACTACAGCTCACACCCTTAAAACTCTGTGCCAGCTATGACACTGCCAGCCCAGCTAGCTGGAATTTTGTAAATAATTCTGTTATTTGTGAATATTGCTATGATTTATACAGAACAGTATGTTATGCACTGAGCTTCAAGAGTGTACCCTACTGGAAAAGAACAGAATGTTTTACAATTGTGTTTATCTCTCAGTTTCACTGAAGTAGACATAATGTCTAGAGCTAGAGGTTTTCCTATTGTCTTGAAACAAAAATAACTACTAGGTTTAAAATGTAAAATGTTTTTATTGCTCTGTGACTTCCTAGTAGCTGCACATCTGCGAGATAAGTATTTCTGACACAGAGATGTCGGCTTCTGCTAGCCTGGGAACTGAAGGCATGTGACAAAGAGTGATGTCATCCAACTGACCCAGCAGTAATGCTGTGATATTAATGTGGGAACTCTCTCAGAGACTGTGCATTTTGTATTTGCCTTTGGACCTGGAAACATCCTCTCAACAGCACTTGCCTTGCGAATAGTAAGTAACCAGGGTACAGTAATCTCTCTTAGATATAGATAGGAATACGGTAAAGATTAGTTTAGATGTTTTCTCTATTTATTTGAGACTGTCCTGCAATGTTGTTTTAAAATATTTTCTGTGATTCTGAACTCTGTAGTCACTGTATTGAGTTGCAGAGTATTATCTTGTTCTTTTATTATTTATTATTACATATATTTAAACCTTTTAATTGTGGTTGGTTTGTTAAGAGATATTTAAGCTTTTAGGTTACTTGCATATGTATTTGGTGACACTGTATAGGCCACTGCAATAGCCTTGAACATCTTGGTCATACTTACCATTTGGATAATAGTAACATCACACAGTAGGATTGGTCACCCTTTAAGAAGGGCCTTATAGTAGCTGATAAAGAGCTGGTTGGTGGCAGTAATAACTACCTTTATTCTGGGCAGAAGGAGGCATAGCTAGTAAACCTGTGCCAGCCTTCCCCAGAAGTGCCTGTGTGTTGGTATATAAATCAAATCTCAAAGTGTGTGTGTCAGCTACTTGGGCAGGGCCACGAAGCACTGGTTGGAAAGAGAGGGTGCTGGAGGTTTTGGCTTGACCACTCAGCTAAGATCTTAACCCTATAGCTGTGCCAGTGGGGAGTCTTATTGGGATCTGGAGAAAGAGAAGAATCAGCCCCAGACTGACTGTGATCTCTGTGTGCTCTTAAGGGAAACTGTACTTTACTGTGTGTGTGTATTTGTCATCCTCTCAATGTGTATATCCCTCACTGGCAAGGGCACCCACAGGCAGGTGCAAGGGGATGCACTTGCACCCACCTGGAACAGGCTGGCTGAGAAATTAGTTTTATTTTAATTTACTTTAGTTTAAAAAAAACGTTCTTTTTTTTTTTTTTTTAAAGGGCGTTCCTCTTTAAGTACGCCCTTTGCATCCTGTCCAGTTGCACAGACACAACAGGTGTTTGCGACCTGTTTTCGTCTTCTGTGTCTGTGCGACCGATGGTTTACATCTTTGTCTTTCGCGTGCCTACCAGGAATTTGAATTCCAGAGGACGTTTGGACTGCGGATGCACCAGACAAATGTAGAAGTGAGAGGTAGGTATGTGCGTGGCACTGGTATATCACAAGTATCCCTTTTAGGACCTAACATGTTCAACATCTTTAGAAATGACATGCACACTTCTGTTCCAGAAGCCACACTTGTCCAATATGCTGATGACTCTGCACACTTCTGTACAACGTATTCCCTGAACTCCACCAAACAATTAAAAGCTCCACTCCACAAATTCAAAACATGGCTGACAATCTTGCATTTTCTACTGACCCCCCTCAAACAATACTAATGCTATTTAACAAAACAAATATCTCATCTGTACTGTTTTGTCATTACACAGCTCCACCACATAACAGATAACCCACATGATACTTTTGGGTGTCATTGCAGACAACAACCCTCTCTTTGATAAATATAAATATCACGCTGCTTCCAAAGCCATTAAGAAGCTTGATATGCTGTTCAAAACCAAAACATGACTGACTGATGCCACAATGTTAACTACAGACTTGTGCCTTTTACTCTGCAGCCTGCTATACTCAGCCACCACTCACACTAATATCCAAAATCACAACTCTGTATACTTGAACAGACCTATAGTAAAATATCCAAATATGCAAACAACCTGTTCAATGGATGGCACTACTGCACTGCCCTTAAAAAAATAAAAAAATAGCATCTCCTACTCACATCTTAAGGCCACCTACACCTACAACACACTGTGTAGACCCACCGGAAATCTCAGTACATCAGTTTCAGTAAAAACAATACCACCCTCCAAAAGCTGTGACCCCCACATCAGAATCTCTTGGAAATAATAAAAATCAACAGTTATCCTGGTGACCCTATTCTCTGTATTTTAGGCAAAACTGTGAAACTCCCTGATAGGTGAATTTACCTCTGAACCTAACCACAAAACATTTTCTAACAAGGTCAAGAGCTACTTCTCCTCCAACTGGATATGCAACTGTTCTTTATAAACTATCTCACCTCCACTACCTTTTCATGCATTTTTCTGATTATTCATAATGTACCTTCATGTACGGATAGATTTCTACTTGGGTGCATTAGGAACTACTTCCCATAACCCACCCCTTTCACTATTACTACTACTTCCCATAATGCACCCCTTTCACTATTACTACTACTTCCCATAATGCACCCCTTTCACTATTACTACTACTTCCCATAATGCACCCCTTTCACTATTACTACTACTTCTCATAATGCGCCCCTTTCACTATTACTACTACTTCTCATAATGCGCCCCTTTCACTATTACTACTACTTCCCATAATGCGCCCCTTTCACTATTACTACTACTTCCCATAATGCACCCATTTCACTATTACTACTACTTCACATAATGCACCCCTTTCACTATTACTACTACTTCTCATCTTCCATCTCTCCTCCATCTACTCTTTACTCTGCTTTGCTTCTCCTGCTACTTACTTGATTTACAACTGCTGTTCAGAGGAAAGGGTGGCCATGGTCCACTTATAGGGGTAACATAGCCGCAAGACCTTGACTGACTGTTCTACTTTTGAGGCAGTCAAGGACCATGTATCTCTTCACTTTTATGCCTGGAAAGCTGCATCCAAGGACAAGTGGACTTGGACAGGCATATCCAGGGGTACAAAATTCCATTCCGTACATGACCACTTCCTAAGTTGTCTTTGTCTTGATGTTCCTTCCTGTTAGAAACACCCTATAAGAAGGGTGTTAACTGCCTCTCTACAAAAAAAAAAAAAAAAAAAGAGCGATCCAAGAGGTCCAACCAGACTAGAAAAGGTGCACATATTACTGAGGGTACTTTTTTAGTACCAAAGATAATAAAGAACATCATGCCCATATTGGATTTAAACAGCTATAACACCTTTATTTCAAAAGGAATCTTATAAATAGTCATGGTGTTGTCCATCTTTCTGTGCTCACGTGAAAGAGGTTGTGGGTAGTCTCTGGACTGCTGGAACACCTAATTCTATATCAAGATAGCTGGTCTCTTCAAAACTTGGTCTTTTCTCAGGAACCCATGCTAGAGCTGTTTTATTCTCTGGAAACAGCAGCGGACTTTGTTCCATATGTCCCATCTAAGTAGATTCTGCCTGCTTATTTTTACTCATACTAGGTGCCACTAGAGCACTTTAGCCTGTAGTACATGTATTTTTTAGTCTGGATTTTGTCTTGCCCACACTAGGTCTCTGTACTACTGGAATCCCAGTCAGCAACTGCTCACCTCTGTCTCAAGGCACTGGATTTAATCTTAGCTACCTTCCCTATGATGCCCTTTATACGGTATCATATGAAAGTACTTTATTAGACTTTAGGAATCCATTGGTCTCATCTGTGAGATTCCATGTCACATCTGGTATGAATATGAAGAACTTTCAGAAAGTACCTGCAATTGTGAGTCCACCTGCCCTGCTTCATTTTTGATTCCTGTATTGCTTAGTAGCTTACACCCTGGGCACATCTGCCTTGTGGGGTACATTCCTCTGTTAAAATGTTCAAGGTGTCTGGAACAGTGCAAAGGTATACCTACACATCAAAATATTGCAGATGAGTTCAATCTTTCTGCTCCTTCAAGCCATATAGGTCTTTTAGCCCTAGGGTGTAGTAGTCATTAACTCCAATAGCATTGAATTATATTATGCCAACATGGAGAGGGAACCCATTCTTACTCTTTGTGTATAGAAGCAGGGAGAGGTTAGAAATTCTAATAGCCAGCCACTTCCCAGTTGAAGCTGTTCCTTATTTTGCAAACATACTCAGTTGTTGCTGATGCCTCATGTTTCTGGAATGTTCCTGCGATGCAGAAGCTTTGCCTTAATGGACACAAAAATGAACATCAAAGTGCAGTAGCTTCTGCCCCTTAATTATTCCACCAGAGGGTACTATATGGATTCAATAGTACAGAAAGGTACCCCAAACTCCTTTCCACTTTTCTCCCATTTTATCTGACTATGGGGTTTATACAGAAAACTAAATTACACAAGTCGAATATCTTTCTCATACCTCCATTCTAGGCTTAATAAGTAGGGCTTCCCCTGCTACTTGCCTTATTTGTAAAAGCAGCCTCTTTTGTTGCATACAGTAAGAGCAATCCTATTTCACTCATTTGGCAAATCCTACTTGTACATTCACTCCAAGATTTAAAAGATAAGTGGAAATGTTTTTCCATTGTACTATCCCAAGAGGTTTGGATCCATTTTCTGTACCAGTTCTGTCTTTTCTAAAGTAGCCAAATTGCAATTCCTCACTTCCATTCTTCAGTCAAAGCCCATCTAAACACCATATCCAATTTCCAATAAGGAGTAGATTCTTTCCCTTTGGCTTCTTTAAAGGTTTTCAAAACCCTTTTTAAAGATATCTTTCTGTTGAGACCACATCCAAAAGTTATGGTTCTACCTTTCTGAGCCTACAGATTCCAATGAGTATTTTTTTCTTGCAATACTTTCTTTCCAGTGGTCATGTTTACTGCAGCCAGAAGGTTATCTGAGTTACAAACTGTATCCACTTCCTTATTTTTGTCTTTTTACAAAAATGCGTTTTCCGATGCACTAATCCTTCCTTTATGCCTACAATACCAAAAGAATCCAACTTCAAAAATGTTTGTTTCTTTCCTCAACATTCTAACAATGCAGACTACTAGATTTACTATGCAGACATGGACCATCGATTAAAGCTTTATATCCACAGCACTAGGTCTGCCAGATAGGACTCACAGATATTTATCTCTTCGGTGAAAAATAAGTGGAAAGTTTATAAGGTCACTCTTGCAGATTGGATTACAAACTGCATTCACTTTTGTTATAAAATGTATAATAAGCCTCTTGCTTCAAATCCCACAGCTCATTCTAAAAGAACACTCACTGTTTTTATGGGATCCAGATCTGGATGATGTTTGTGCAGCAGGACACCTGGTCTTCTCTCATCAGTGGCATAAGGTGTGTGTGTTTTAGTGTTTAAAAGATATGTGTGTGTGTGTGTGTGTGTGTGTGTGTGTGTGTGTGTGTGTGTGTGTGTGTGTGTGTGTGTGTGTGTGTGTCTAAGAAATAGGTAGGTAGGAGTCTGTGGATGTAAGAAGTAGGTAGGGGTGTGTATGTGTGTATGTAAGAACTAGGTGTGTGTCGTGTCTATTTTGTGTGCTTTCACAGTTTCTAATGTTACATATTGGTCTACTTTTAACTTCAGAAGGATGTTTATCTTCTTGGTTGCTTTTAGTTGTTCGATCGTGTGTTAAATATTAAGTTTGTCATCTGATTTGAAGCAGGAATTGCGATGTCAGAGTTTGATAAATTAAGAGTGTTCTACTCCTAAGACAGCTTGTGATCAGCAAGAATAAAACACACTTGTTTATATTATTGTGAAGCTGTTTTTTATAAATGGTATAATAGCCGTGTACTTGGTTAATAATAAAACGCACTTGTTTATACTATTGTGAAGCTGTTGTTTATAAATGGTATAATAGTTGTGTACTTGGTTAATAATAAAACACAAATCACAATCAAGCTCAGCGTTCCAACCCAGAAAACAGTGTTCCTGCTGGATGTAAATCAAAGATAAGCTATGAGTGAGGTCGCAGGAACACTACACAGCGGCTTGCTACTTCCGATACCAAAAATCTTCTAAAAATCAGCAGTTCAAAGAACAATAACTCCAAATAACTTAGGAACGTTCTTTATTTCACATTCAGTGAGCGCTTTCACCCATAAGGGCTTCTTCAGACTGTACAGAGTATAACGTAAGGCACAGCCTTAAATAATCAAGACTAATTAAACAATCCACATCCAATTTAAAATTTAAACAGAAAGGTTGCTATTCAAGAAAAATCATTGGACTACTGTTCATTTCTAAAACCTTATAGAAATATTTCTGTGACACAAAACATATTTCTAAATAAAATACCTATATTGCCAGACGCTCATTAGTATTTAAAGTTATCTTACCATGACATATATTAGTTTTATCTTGCACAAATTTGCTTTGTTAAAATTTCAGCAAGCTTTGCCTTCAATGGCATTAACGATAAACAACCACTTGATGGCAGCATTGCTATTGTTATAACAGGCATATATAAACTTCCAATATATAATATTCATGGAAGATGGTGTTAGATAATTTCAGGTCATTCCTATTCAAGAAATTCTTCATTTTATTGTACCAATATAAACAAAATTCATAGTAAAAACATGGCTTGTAAAAACATAACAATTAAAAATCCGAGCTATTATACCATTTGTATGCAAAAGCTCTTAGTGTGTGCGATGTGTATTAAACATACTGCCACTACTGAAACATGAAGCTTTAAACTACCAAAAGCTGCAATATTCGTATTCGAGTAAAATACTTATATAATGTTAAGCATAAAGTCATCATTTAAATGTGTACTCTTGGTAAGGTAGTTTCATGTTATGTCTAAAACAATTTTTAAAAATCTATGCTTATAGTATCTCTAAAAAACTTTCCTTAATCCCCTCTTCTTAAGAAATGGATAGATGTTGATTTTGTCATTTAGACCAGGGGGATGATCTGCTTTGCAACGAATGATCCATCTAGTTTCGTATTCAAGGGTGGTGGTTTCTATATCCCCTCCTCTTAAAGTGCGTATAACATTTTGTATAACACAAAACTTGAATGTATGATGCCTTCCTTTCTTGGTGACATGTCTGGCCAGGGCATTCCTATCATCACCTGTCCTTATTGCATAATTGTGTTCCCTTATTCTCTCTCTTAGCTCTCTGTTAGTTTTCCCTATGTAAAAAGCCGTACAGGCTTCACATTGAGCTAAGTATACGACATTTTCAGTCCTACAAGAGGTACCAGTATGGAATGTGAAAATGTATCCTGTAGTGGGTAACTTAAATTGTGTATCAGTGTTAATATATTCACATTGATTACAATTATGGCAGGGACTAGTGTTTGTGAGATGTATTGAATGGTTATTCATAGTCTTATGACATAATGTCCTCTTCAAGTTATTTTTGTTTTTGTAGCTAAATCTAGGTAGATCACCCACTAAGCTACCAACGTCCTCATCTATTTTTAGTAGATGCCAATGTCTAGTTAATATATTCCTGACTTCTGCAATATCTTTTGTATAATGCATAGATATGCTGACAGTTGGATTCTTAACATCTTGTGTGTTATCTTCTCCATCTGTAGTGTCGAAGATATTCGAAAAATATGGACGTGCTCTTGTCTCTCTTAGTTTATAGACATCATCAATTGTTTTGTTGATGTCAATTGCTTTATAGGACCTCTCTAGTAATCTATCCTTGAGTCCTGCTATTTCTTCTAAGAAACCTGATTCAGTGGGATTTAACCTGGATGCTCTCATAACTTGTCCTTTAATAATATTGTCAAAAATGTGCTTAGGATGCATACTACTCCTATGCAAAATGGAATTCCTAAAGCACTCTTTCCTATGTATTGAAGTATTAATGATACCATTACTTAACTTAATTATATTT
The DNA here is from genome assembly GCF_019279795.1 of Protopterus annectens. Classification (NCBI taxonomy): domain Eukaryota; kingdom Metazoa; phylum Chordata; order Ceratodontiformes; family Protopteridae; genus Protopterus; species Protopterus annectens. The sequence goes on along the minus strand of NC_056747.1, from coordinate 1,249,065,196 downwards.
ACATCTAGGAAGGATATGTATTCCATAGAATATGACATAGTAAACTTTAAGAAGTACGTCATATTGTTAACTTCTTTCTCAAACTCTAACAAATCATTAAGTGTTCCTTTCCATACCAGAAAAAGGTCGTCCACAAATCTTTTGTAGAAGACGACATTGTTCTTAAAAGAAGGGAGATGAAATAACTCTTCATTCTCCCATTCAGCCATTACTATGTTGGCGTAGCTATTGGCACAAGATGTGCCCATAGCTACGCCATCATTCTGTATATATAATGCTTCATTAAAAATAAAAACATTATTTTCTAGTATAATTTCCAGGAACATAGTTAGTAGTTCTATGAATTGATTATCCATATCTGTATATTTCTTAAGGTAGTTTGAGACACTACTAACACCTACTTCATTCGGAATAACCGTGAAGAGGCTTTTTACATCCAGGGTCACCAAACAGAGATCTTTGACATTGTTCTCCTTAGAGAGATACTCATATAATTCAAGGAGGAACTGCTTACTGTCTTTTAAGATGTTGACATTACTCTCCAATACTTTCCTCAGATGTTGCTCTACAAAAAGGGAGAATGGTTCTGTCAACCATCCACGTCCTGATACGATAGGTCTCATGGGGGGATTGTTAAGTCCTTTGTGTATTTTGGGGAGGCCTTTCAGAACAGGGATTAATGGATGTTGGACCTTAAGATACATATAAAAGTCTTTTTTGATTAAATTGCTTTTAACTAGGTCATCGAGAGTATCATAGACTCTAAAAATTCTTGTAATTACTTCATTGATGTCCAATACCAAATAACTACCATCATTAATCAACATATCATTCATGTTCCTAATATAATGTTCCGTACTCATGACAACTAGTGGTCCTCCCTTATCCGCTGGTACTATCACTATACTGTCATCATCTTTAAGTTTCTGTAAGGCTTCTCTCTGCTTAAAAGTCAAATTATTCCTATTATATTTACTCCTTTGACCAGATTTCCTATTAGTGTAGTACTCATAAAGGTCATTCTCTACTAGTCTTGAATACGTATCAATGACGGGATGCAGAGGGGGAGAGTACGTGCTAGCTGGTTTAAATATATTCACTACTCTGTCCTTGTCATTCTGTCCATAGTCAAGTTTCAATTGGAGGTTTCTAACAAACATTCTCACATCTATTACTGTATCTGTATGCTCACTCATTCTACTAGGTATGAATGATAGACCTTTCTCTAGTACTTCTTTCTCATCTAAACTTAGTTCTTTATGTGATAAGTTTATAACTAAAGATTCCCTGCCTTTGTCCACATTTTCTTCAAGGTGGGACCCACTTGATTCGGTTCCATGAATTTTCTTTTTTGCCTCCCCCTGCTCATAGAGCGTGAACGCCCTCGAAGTAGTGGGGACTGAATGGGGTAAGGGACCTCCTGTGTTGAGACCCTGCCCTCATTGTCTTTCCCTTGCTCTGTTGTTATCACTTTCTTTCTTACCACTGGCACCCCTCCATTCTTGGTGTTAATATTGTTCACAATATCTTTTACATTGAAATTAGGCGCACCAGAAGAATTGTCATTATGTCTACTGGACATTTTGGTATGTACAACAGTGGGATAAAGATTTGAATTACTATTCACTGGCTCTTCTGTGATAATCACAGTGTCATTTTCATGCGATACATTCTCATTTAAATTGATCTTGGTAGGTTCAGCAGTAACATTCAGTTTTAAACTAATAGTGTCATTATTATCAACATTCCCAGTATCAATGTTCATAACTCTCCTTACACTATTGTCCCTTCTCACAGTCCTAGGCCAAGTGAAGACATGGCCATTTTTGAAGTCCGTGGTATCCCTTTCAATTTTAACTTTCTTCTGATTAAAAAGTCTGGTTTCAAAAAGAAACACATTGTCCATCATTCGATCAAGACCCATTGTAGCTTTGGGTGTATTATATTTAGCTATAATGGATTGGTGCAAAGCAGTCACTCTATCACGTAATAAGTCCTCTTCCGGTTTGTGAAAGTCTATAAGAAGCTTCATGTAGTTGAAGCTTAGGTCAATGTTTAATTTCTGCCATTTTAAAAGAAGTTCAGGAAAATGATTACCTGTGGTAGGCATTTTTAAAACTCGTAGTCCTCTGGGGATGATCCGTTTCTCAATACAGGCTTCGAAGTGCTGCCGTTGCAGTTGTAATCTCTTGAGCTTCAAAAAATCCGCCTCTAGCGAGTCCAGGTCTTCCGATAGCTTCAGGAGTTCTTCCGCATTGCCTTCGGGTCCAGCGTTGTCACCATTAGGTTCAAAAAGTAACAGTTTGTTTTCGCTTCCTTCTATACACTTACGAAACCTCCCTAACATCCGATCAGATGAGGAGTTGACCTCTGGCGTGTACGCCAACTCAATATCGTCACAGGTCGCCAAACAAGCCATGTCCTCGGGGCGGGAACAGAATAAAGTATAAATCACAATCAAGCTCAGCGTTCCAACCCAGAAAACAGTGTTCCTGCTGGATGTAAATCAAAGATAAGCTATGAGTGAGGTCGCAGGAACACTACACAGCGGCTTGCTACTTCCGATACCAAAAATCTTCTAAAAATCAGCAGTTCAAAGAACAATAACTCCAAATAACTTAGGAACGTTCTTTATTTCACATTCAGTGAGCGCTTTCACCCATAAGGGCTTCTTCAGACTGTACAGAGTATAACGTAAGGCACAGCCTTAAATAATCAAGACTAATTAAACAATCCACATCCAATTTAAAATTTAAACAGAAAGGTTGCTATTCAAGAAAAATCATTGGACTACTGTTCATTTCTAAAACCTTATAGAAATATTTCTGTGACACAAAACATATTTCTAAATAAAATACTTATATTGCCAGACGCTCATTAGTGTTAAAAATATCTTACCATGACATAAATTAGATTTATCTTGCAAAAATTTGCTTTGTTAAAATTTCAGCAAGCATTGCCATCAATGGCATTAACGATAAACAACCACTTGATGGCAGCATTGCTATTGTTATAACAGGCATGTATAAACTTCCAATATATAATATTCATGGAAGATGGTGTTAGATAATTTCAGGTCATTCCTGTTCAAGAAATTCTTCATTTTATTGTACCAATATAAACGAAATTCATAGTAAAAACATGGCTTGTAAAAACATAACAATTAAAAATCCGAGCTATTATACCATTTGTATGCAAAAGCTCTTAGTGTGTGCGATGTGTATTAAACATACTGCCACTACTGAAACATGAAGCTTTAAACTACCAAATGCTGCAATATTCGTATTCGAGTAAAATACTTATATAATGTTAAGCATAAAGTCATCATTTAAATGTGTACTCTTGGTAAGGTAGTTTCGTGTTATGTCTAAAACAATTTTTAAAATCTATGCTTATAGTATCTCTAAAAAACTTTCCTTAATCCCCTCTTCTTAAGAAATGGATAGATGTTGATTTTGTCATTTAGACCAGGGGGATGATCTGCTTTGCAACGAATGATCCATCTAGTTTCGTATTCAAGGGTGGTGGTTTCTATATCCCCTCCTCTTAAAGTGCGTATAACATTTTGTATAACACAAAACTTGAATGTATGATGCCTTCCTTTCTTGGTGACATGACACAATATGACGTACTTCTTAAAGTTTACTATGTCATATTCTATGGAATACATATCCTTCCTAGATGTAAATATAATTAAGTTAAGTAATGGTATCATTAATACTTCAATACATAGGAAAGAGTGCTTTAGGAATTCCATTTTGCATAGGAGTAGTATGCATCCTAAGCACATTTTTGACAATATTATTAAAGGACAAGTTATGAGAGCATCCAGGTTAAATCCCACTGAATCAGGTTTCTTAGAAGAAATAGCAGGACTCAAGGATAGATTACTAGAGAGGTCCTATAAAGCAATTGACATCAATAAAACAATTGATGATGTCTATAAACTAAGAGAGACAAGAGCACGTCCATATTTTTCGAATATCTTCGACACTACAGATGGAGAAGATAACACACAAGATGTTAAGAATCCAACTGTCAGCATATCTATGCATTATACAAAAGATATTGCAGAAGTTAGGAATATATTAACTAGGCATTGGCATCTACTAAAAATAGATGAGGACATTGGTAGCTTAGTGGGTGATCTACCTAGATTTAGCTACAAAAACAAAAATAACTTGAAGAGGACATTATGTCATAAGACTATGAATAACCATTCAATACATCTCACAAACACTAGTCCCTGCCATAATTGTAATCAATGTGAATATATCAACACTGATACACAATTTAAGTTACCCACTACAGGATACATTTTCACATTCCATACTGGTACCTCTTGTAGGACTGAAAATGTCGTATACTTAGCTCAATGTGAAGCCTGTACGGCTTTCTACATAGGAAAACTAACAGAGAGCTAAGAGCGAATAAGGGAACACAATTATGCAATAAGGACAGGTGATGATAGGAATGCCCTGGCCAGACATGTCACCAAGAAAGGAAGGCATCATACATTCAAGTTTTGTGTTATACAAAATGTTATCGCACTTTAAGAGGAGGGATATAGAAACCACCACCCTTGAATACGAAACTAGATGGATCATTCGTTGCAAAGCAGATCATCCCCCTGGTCTAAATGACAAAATCAACATCTATCCATTTCTTAAGAAGAGGGGATTAAGGAAAGTTTTTTAGAGATACTATAAGCATAGATTTTTAAAAATTGTTTTAGACATAACATGAAACTACCTTACCAAGAGTACACATTTAAATGATGACTTTATGCTTAACATTATATAAGTATTTTACTCGAATACGAATATTGCAGCTTTTGGTAGTTTAAAGCTTCATGTTTCAGTAGTGGCAGTATGTTTAATACACATCGCACACACTAAGAGCTTTTGCATACAAATGGTATAATAGCTCGGATTTTTAATTGTTATGTTTTTACAAGCCATGTTTTTACTATGAATTTCGTTTATATTGGTACAATAAAATGAAGAATTTCTTGAACAGGAATGACCTGAAATTATCTAACACCATCTTCCATGAATATTATATATTGGAAGTTTATACATGCCTGTTATAACAATAGCAATGCTGCCATCAAGTGGTTGTTTATCGTTAATGCCATTGATGGCAATGCTTGCTGAAATTTTAACAAAGCAAATTTTTGCAAGATAAACCTAATATATGTCATGTTAAGATATTTTTAACACTAATGAGCGTCTGGCAATATAAGTATTTTATTTAGAAATATGTTTTGTGTCACAGAAATATTTCTATAAGGTTTTAGAAATGAACAGTAGTCCAATGATTTTTCTTGAATAGCAACCTTTCTGTTTAAATTTTAAATTGGATGTGGATTGTTTAATTAGTCTTGATTATTTAAGGCTGTGCCTTACGTTATACTCTGTACAGTCTGAAGAAGCCCTCATGGGTGAAAGCTCACTGAATGTGAAATAAAGAACGTTCCTAAGTTATTTGGAGTTATTGTTCTTTGAACTGCTGATTTTTAGAAGATTTTTTGGTATCGGAAGTAGCAAGCCGCTGTGTAGTGTTCCTGCGACCTCACTCATAGCTTATCTTTGATTTACATCCAGCAGGAACACTGTTTTCTGGGTTGAGCTGAGCTTGATTGTGACTTAATACTTTATTTGTTCCTGCCCCGAGGATATGGCTTGTTTGGCGACCTGTGACGATATTGAGTTGGCGTACACGCCAGAGGTCAACCCCTCATCTGATCGGATGTTAGGGAGGTTTCGCAAATGTATAGAAGGAAGCGAAAACAAACTGTTACTTTTTGAACCTAATGGCGACAACGCTGGACCCGAAGGTACTGCGGAAGAACTCCTGAAGCTATCGGAAGACCTGGACTCGCTAGAGGCGGATTTTTTGAAGCTCAAGAGACTACAACTGCAACGGCAGCACTTCGAAGCCTGTATAGAAAAACGGATCATCCCTAGAGGACTACGAGTTTTGAAAATGCCTACCACAGGTAATCATTTTCCTGAACTTCTTTTAAAATGGCAGAAATTAAACATTGACCTAAGCTTCAACTACATGAAGCTTCTTATAGACTTTCACAAACCGGAAGAGGACTTATTACGTGATAGAGTGACTGCTTTGCACCAAACCATTATAGCTAAATATAATACACCTAAAGCTACAATGGGTCTTGATCGGATGATGGACAATGTGTTTCTTTTTGAAACTAGACTTTTTAATCAGAAGAAAGTTAAAATTGAAAGGGATACCACGGACTTTAAAAATGGCCATGTCTTCACTTGGCCCAGGACTGTGAGAAGGGACAATAGTGTAAGGAGAGTTATGAACATTGATACTGGGAATGTTGATAATAATGACACTATTAGTTTAAAACTGAATGTTACTGCTGAACCTACCAAGATTAATTCAAATGAGAATGTATTGCATGAAAATGACACTGTGATTATCACAGAAGAGCCAGTGAATAGTAATTCAAATCTTTACCCCACTGTTGTACATACCAAAATGCCCAGTAGATATAATGATAATCTTTCAGGTGCGCCTAATTTTAATGTAAAAGATATTGTGAACAATATCAACACCAAGAATGGAGGGGTGCCAGTGGTAAGAAAGAAAGAGATAACAACAGAGCAAGGGAAAGACAATGAGGGCAGGGTCTCAACACAGGAGGTCCCTTACCCCATTCAGTCCCCACTACTTCGAGGGCGTTCACGCTCCATGAGCAGGGGGAGGCAAAAAAGAAAATTCATGGAACCGAATCAAGTGGGTCCCACCTTGAAGAAAATGTGGACAAAGGCAGGGAATCTTTAGTTATAAACTTATCACATAAAGAACTCAGTTTAGATGAGAAAGAAGTACTAGAGAAAGGTCTATCATTCATACCTAGTAGAATGAGTGAACATACAGATACAGTAATAGATGTGAGGATGTTTGTTAGAAACCTGCAATTGAAACTTGACTATGGACAGAGTGACAAGGACAGAGTAGTGAACATATTTAAACCAGTTAGCACGTACTCTCCCTCTCTGCATCCCGTCATTGATACGTATTCAAGATTAGTAGAGAATGACCTTTATGAGTACTACACTAATAGGAAATCTGGTCAAAGGAGTAAATATAATAAGAATAATTTGACTTTTAAGCAGAGGGAAGCCTTACAGAGACTCAAAGATGATGACAGTATAGTGATAGTACCAGCAGACAAGGGAGGACCACTAGTTGTCATGAGTACGGAACATTATATTAGGAACATGAATGATATGTTGATTAATGATGGTAGTTATTTGGTATTGGACATCAATGAAGTAATTACAAGAATTTTTAGAGTCTATGATACTCTCGATGATCTAGTTAAAAGTAACTTAATCAAAAAAGACTTTTACATGTATCTTAAGGTCCAACATCCATTAATCCCTGTTCTGAAAGGCCTCCCCAAAATACACAAAGGACTTAACAATCCCCCCATGAGACCTATCGTATCAGGACGTGGATGGTTGACAGAACCATTCTCCCTTTTTGTAGAGCAACATCTGAGGAAAGTATTGGAGAGTAATGTCAACATCTTAAAAGACAGTAAGCAGTTCCTCCTTGAACTATATGAGTATCTCTCTAAGGAGAACAATGTCAAAGATCTCTGTTTGGTGACCCTGGATGTAAAAAGCCTCTTCACGGTTATTCCCAATGAAGTAGGTATTAATAGTGTTTCAAACTATCTTAAGAAATATACAGACATGGATAATCAATTCATAGAACTACTAACTATGTTCCTGGAAATTATACTAGAAAATAATGTTTTTATTTTCAATGAAGCATTGTATATACAGAATGATGGCGTAGCTATGGGCACATCCTGTGCCAATAGCTACGCCAACATAGTAATGGCTGAATGGGAGAATGAAGAGTTGTTTCATCTCCCTTCTTTTAAGAATAATGTCGTCTTCTACAAGAGATTTGTAGACGACCTCTTTCTGGTATGGAAAGGAACATTCAATGATTTGTTAGAGTTTGAGAAAGAAGTTAATAATATGACGTACTTTCTAAAGTTTACTATGTCATATTCTATGGAATATATATCCTTCCTAGATGTAAATATAATTAAGTTAAGTAATGGTATCATTAATACTTCAATACATAGGAAAGAGTGCTTTAGGAATTCCATTTTGCATAGGAGTAGTATGCATCCTAAGCACATTTTTGACAATATTATTAAAGGACAAGTTATGAGAGCATCCAGGTTAAATCCCACTGAATCAGGTTTCTTAGAAGAAATAGCAGGACTCAAGGATAGATTACTAGAGAGGTCCTATAAAGCAATTGACATCAATAAAACAATTGATGATGTCTATAAACTAAGAGACAAGACACGTCCATATTTTTGAATATCTTGACACTACAGATGGAGAAGATAACACACAAGATGTTAAGAATCCAACTGTCAGCATATCTATGCATTATACAAAAGATATTGCAGAAGTTAGGAATATATTAACTAGGCATTGGCATCTACTAAAAATAGATGAGGACATTGGTAGCTTAGTGGGTGATCTACCTAGATTTAGCTACAAAACAAAAATAACTTGAAGAGGACATTATGTCATAAGACTATGAATAACCATTCAATACATCTCACAAACACTAGTCCCTGCCATAATTGTAATCAATGTGAATATATCAACACTGATACACAATTTAAGTTACCCACTACAGGATACATTTTCACATTCCATACTGGTACCTCTTGTAGGACTGAAAATGTCGTATACTTAGCTCAATGTGAAGCCTGTACGGCTTTTTACATAGGGAAAACTAACAGAGAGCTAAGAGAGAGAATAAGGGAACACAATTATGCAATAAGGACAGGTGATGATAGGAATGCCCTGGCCAGACATGTCACCAAGAAAGGAAGGCATCATACATTCAAGTTTTGTGTTATACAAAATGTTATACGCACTTTAAGAGGAGGGGATATAGAAACCACCACCCTTGAATACGAAACTAGATGGATCATTCGTTGCAAAGCAGATCATCCCCCTGGTCTAAATGACAAAATCAACATCTATCCATTTCTTAAGAAGAGGGGATTAAGGAAAGTTTTTTAGAGATACTATAAGCATAGATTTTTAAAAATTGTTTTAGACATAACATGAAACTACCTTACCAAGAGTACACATTTAAATGATGACTTTATGCTTAACATTATATAAGTATTCTACCCGAATATGAATATTGCAGCTTTTGGTAGTTTAAAGCTTCATGTTTCAGTAGTGGCAGTATGATTAATACACATCGCACACACTAAGAGCTTTTGCATATAAATGGTATAATAGCTCGGATTTTTAATTGTTATGTTTTTACAAACCATGTTTTTACTATGAATTTCGTTTATATTGGTAGAATAAAATGAAGAATTTCTTGAACAGGAATGATCTGAAATTATCTAACACCATCTTCCATGAATATTATATATTGGAAGTTTATACATGCCTGTTATAACAATAGCAATGCTGCCATCAAGTGGTTGTTTATCGTTAATGCCATTGATGGCAATGCTTGCTGAAATTTTAACAAAGCAAATTTTTGCAAGATAAATCTAATTTATGTCATGGTAAGATATTTTTAACACTAATGAGCGTCTGGCAATATAAGTATTTTATTTAGAAATATGTTTTGTGTCACAGAAATATTTCTATAAGGTTTTAGAAATGAACAGTAGTCCAATGATTTTTCTTGAATAGCAACCTTTCTGTTTAAATTTTAAATTGGATGTGGATTGTTTAATTAGTCTTGATTATTTAAGGCTGTGCCTTACGTTATACTCTGTACAGTCTGAAGAAGCCCTTATGGGTGAAAGCGCTCACTGAATGTGAAATAAAGAACGTTCCTAAGTTATTTGGAGTTATTGTTCTTTGAACTGCTGATTTTTAGAAGATTTTTGGTATCGGAAGTAGCAAGCCGCTGTGTAGTGTTCCTGCGACCTCACTCATAGCTTAATAATAAAACACACTTGTTTATACTATTGTGAAGCTGTTGTTTATAAATGGTATAATAGCCGTGTATTTGGTTAATAATAAAACGCACTTGTTTATACTATTGTGAAGCTGTTGTTTATAAATGGTATAATAGCCATGTACTTGGTTAATAATAAAATGCACTTGTTTATACTATTGTGAAGCTGTTGTTTATAAATGGTATAATAGCCGTGTACTTGGTTAATAATAAAACACACTTGTTTATACTATTCTGAAGCTGTTGTTTATAAATGGTATAATAGCCATGTACTTATTCTATTGTGAAGCTGCTGTTTATAAATGGTATAATAGCCGTGTACTTGGTTAATAATAAAATGCACTTGTTTATACTATTGTGAAGCTGTTGTTTATAAATGGTATAATAGCCGTGTACTTGGTTAATAATAAAACGCATTTGTTTATGCTATTGTGAAGCTGTTGTTCATAAATGGTATAATAGCCGTGTACTTGGTTAATAATAAAATGCACTTGTTTATACTATTGTGAAGCTGTTGTTTATAAATGGTATAATAGCCATGTAATTGGTTAATAGTTTCCAGGCAGATGGAAATGCCACCCTATTATACTCGATGTTGTTATGGTGTGATGTCAAGTAGTTTTGAACTGCAGACTCTTCAGTAACCTAGAATGAAGGATCAGAATTTAAGATTACAATTGTATGTGTAGTTTCATATTAAATGTCATGAACAAATTGTTACTCGTCTCTATATATTTAACATTTTGTCTTTTTGTAATATACTGTTTACTGGCAAACTTTTTTCCCACCATGTCTACCCTTCTCAGCATTCTTGTTACATTTTCAGGTGTTTCTGGCTTTTTTTCCACTCTTTCATCGACACTAAAAAGGGAAGCTGTCTCATCGGAGTCTCCACAGCATTTTATAGTGGAAGCCTGTTTCTTTAGTTGTGTGTATAGTGAGACACCCATTATTGAGTTAATGTTTACTGACTCATTTTCATTTGTAAGAAACAGGTAAGGAAAGGTGTGTGTGTGTGTGTGTGTGTGTGTGTGTGTGTGTGTGTGTGTGTGTGTGTGTGTGTGTGTGGTGTGTGTGTGTAATAAATAGGTAGGGAAAGGTATGGGTGTGTGTGTAACAAACAGGTAGGGAAAAGTGTGTGTGTGTGTGTGTTTGTAGGAAGAGGGAGGGAGGTGTGTGTGTTTGTTTGTAAGAGGGAGGTGTGTGTGTAAGAGAGAGGTAGGTCTGTGTGTGTGTGTAAGTAAGGTGCGGGGGGGGGTCATACCTCACAATTATCCAGATTTTTGCCTCATATTTTCGGTTTGTTTCTCGTAAAATTGTGTTTCTTCTTCCAAATCGTTGAGGATTGAAGTCAAAATATTGGCAGACATTTGAGTTTTAGGCTTCATATCCTCAGAAAATGCATACTAATACAAAATGTGTTCTTCTATCCACTTTCTAAGGAGGTAGGGGCATGTATGTGTGTGTGTCATACCTCAGAACTGTAAAGGTTTTCACAGAATGTCCAGATTTTTGCCTTATATTTTTGGTGTGTTCCTCATAAAAATTATTTTTTGACAAATCACTGGGATGAGCTAAGGATTAAAGTGATAAATAATTACATGTATTTGAGCTTCAGACTTTATCCTTTAGAAAATGCATTCTAACACAAATCCTGTTATTACAGCAACTTTCTAAATGGGTCCCTAGTTTTGGGCCTTTGTCCCCAACATTATAACAGGCTTTGTCCAGATTTCTTGTGCTAAAAGATAGACAGGTAGTGTGTGTGCGTGTGTGTATGTATGTATAAGAGTGAGATAGCATACCCCTCAACTGTCCAGATTTTTGCCCCATATTCCTCCTAAAAGGATTGAAGTTGCTAAATAATAACAGACGTTTGAGTTTTAGACGTCATATCCTTTAGAAAAATGCATACTAACAAATTCTGTTATTTTTAGCAATTTTCTAAGTTCATGAGGGCAAGATTTATAATCTGTCCCTGTTTATTTTAGGCTTTGTCCAGATTTCTTGCACTAAGACAATGAGGGATGTGAGTGTGAGAAGGAGTGAAATGCCCTAGTTAGAATTAACAGGTGGAATTTATTTTCAAGTACATTTTTAAGGAATTGTCAGATTCAAGGGAAGAGAAATTTACTCCTGCTCATGCTAAGTTTGCTTAAAGTGTACAACCGTTTTGTTCAGCAAATGCTATCACTATTATCATATAGAATTTTAAAGCAGTGTTAGTAGCACAGCAGGTAGCATACTTGCATCTTGATGTAGAAGGCTATAGGTTCTACTTCCACAGCATGTAGATATGTATTTTAAGGAGATGGGGTGTTGCAGTCCTGAGTATTTCCTCCTTTAGAGGAAATGCCTAGTAACTATGAACCTGTTTTTCAGCTTGCCACCCATTCCCTATTTCAATATACTAGCTTGCCATTTTTTTTTAATGTAGCATGGGCAATTTATTCTTTAAGGGCAGTAGGCACTGAATTTGTAGATGAAACACTGAAATATAAAGTTGTTTTCTAGCAACAACCTCTTCATTAATTTCAGATCTCTTTAATGTGGAATTATTCAGATGACTTTTACTTTTGCAGAGATTGTGCATACTGACTGACATTGGTGGATTGTAATGACAGAAGTTTAAGTGGCCTTTTATGGTTGAAATGTTCTGAATTGGGCAGTTTCTCATTATTGGTTCATATGTTTTCTTTCATTGCTTGCTGGAAAAACATTCAAAACTATAAATTTAAAACACACTAACATGTGGTGCTGTATTATAGAAGGGATATAATTAAATTATTTTATATTATAATTAAAACAATCTGTATATATTATAATCATATGTATAATCATATGTATAAATATGTACACTTCTTATGCATGGCTACTCTTGTTTATCACAGTAACAGGAAGGATACTGTAATGTCTGTGTCAAGAAATAAGGTCTAAAGCTTTTAGTTAAGCATATAATGAAGTTGTTCGCATCACTGATAACAGACCCAGTTTCATATAACTAAGGGTCAACCACACAAAAGCAGAAAACACCCAGAATTTCCCTTGCACACTCAGTAAAACTAATCTTGAAAAAAGAATTAATAATGTGCATTAACAGGAGTGGCCTTAGGTCAACTGATACCCTAGACAAAAGGGCTCCATGGTGCCCCCTACCACATCATCTGGTGCCCCCATTCTGGTCTACCTACACCAAATAAATACTGGAAAAGTGCCCCTGCTACAGTGGCACCCTAGGTGGCCGCCTAGTTGGCCTATGCCTAAGGCCGGCTATGTGTGCATATATTAGGGCTATTGGAATTATCTTTAAAAAGATGAAGTGATGACTTGCAACTGTGTCAATGTTGGGATTATGAAGAAATGCTTGATTAAGCATTAATTGAAAGATATGCATAATTTAGTGACTGCACACAGTTTAAGTTAAATACAGCTATAATGTGTCGTGCATTCAGAACATATAATGCCAGCTTTTATTTAAACAGCAACTTGTGTTACTGAGAGCTAATCTTGGAAGCCAAAGACACTAGTGTTATAAACTAATCTGTTTAAATCTGTATAATCTGAACAGGCTCATGGGACTCAGTTTAGTGTCCTACATGAGAAATACTGAGCTAATGAACACTATTCCCCAGTAATTGTTTCTAACTCACTTATAAATAAATACATAAAACAAGGGGAAGTATTTTGAGATAAAACAAATACCTTGTCTTTATGCTAGGTAAAAAGGAAAAAGGAAAACTCTGTTAGTACCAAAGTAAATAAAATGATTATTAGCAATGAATGAGAATTATTCCAGTATAGAGAACTGAACAGCCAAGCCTTCTTGATAAGAATTCAAAAGGCCTGCCAGCTGAAAGTTCTCTTGAGTTAGTTGCAATGTACATTGGGTATGTAAAAAAACTTATCACGGATTCCTAATTAAATCTAGATATCTGTAATAATTGTATAAGTAAAGCATAAAACAGTATGCACACTGAGAATTTTGAACAGTGTTTATGGCAACTGGGGGGAAATAGCCAAGTAATGGGACACTGTAATGGCTGCGTAGGGGGGGGGGCTGCGTGGGCAGAGCTCTAGGTTTGCACCCACCCTGCAAAAAAACCTGCGGGCTCTCTTGCTCACTGGTGCTAGTGGTGAGGACTGGGGCTCCTTGATTACTGGGCCAGTGCAGGGGGGGTCACATGTTAATTGTTTGGCAGTGGTGGGATAGCCACATCACATATTAATTATCACATATTAATTGGCTTGTAGTGGTGTGGATATTGAATTCCTGTAGCCTGTGTACAGTGGTCACTGAAGGTGTTTGTACTCTCAATCAGCCACACAATGAACATTCAAAGTTCATATCACAAATGTTTTATTTTTTTGTTAGCTTAGTTAGTCAGGGAGAGCAGACAAGCATGTAACAACTTAAAGAACAGCACCAAGAAGGAAATCCACAACTGGCCACAGCACAAACACAGGTTTAATAAAAAAAAAAACTCTAGCGCCACAGCTTACAGCCTTCCAGCAGTAATACAAAACACACAGCTTTACACAGACTTTATATAACATCATTCATCAATTAATTATTCAATTACATAGTAATTGTTTACAATTAATCTCTAAATTTAAGCCAACAGGTACCATAGTATTGAACTTTAAAATATAAACATATTCTTTACGAAGAAGTCTGTCCTTAATATCACATATTTCACCAATTTTCATAAAACCTTGCTCTAAAACAGAAGCTTTTAACAAAGAATGATCAGCGTTATGAACTGTTTTGAAATGCACTGCAGCATTACTTTCTATGTTACTATTCTTTACATCTCTTATATGTTCCTGTATTCTTACTTTAAATTTCCTTTTGCTTTCTCCTATATAAAATAAATTACAAGGGCAGCTGAGAGCATATATTATCCTTTCACTGTTACATCAAAAGCTACCACTAGGAGAAAACTTAATACCATTTATTTTTTTAAAATTTGTAACACAGAAACATATAGAGCAACCACCACAAGGGTGAGTGCACCTCATGGCAGTAATTATGTGTAGAGTTTCATTAGGCATAGAGAAATAATTAGAAACCAAAAAATCTTTCAAACTTTTTCCTTTGTTGTAGGAAATACAAGGACTATTTGCTATTATTCTCTCCAATTCCATGTCCTGAAGTAAACATTTCCAACAGTTATGTAGTATTTTATTCTTATTACTCAGACTATTATACACTGAAACAAAATATATCTGATTTTTGCAAGATTCAACATTAGTCCTTTCTCCATGCATGACATCTTGACACTGATTTAACCCCAGTCTAAATGCTACAACTCTTTGTAAAGACTTCTTAACCACATTATAGTTATAACCCCTGTTAATAAACATGTAAAAAGTGTACCTTCACTCTCTTACAAAATCCCCCCAATCACTACAAATTCTGTGCATTCAAAGAAACTCCCCATAATGTAGGACTTCCAGCAAATGTCGGGGATGAAAACTAGCCCCGTGCAGAAAATAGAAATTATCTGCAAATTTCCTGTGTACCGATTTCTTAATGCCCCCCACCATTAACATCCTCTAGAACTAAATCAAGGAAATGAACCATGCTACCACACTGTATGTCATCAAATGTCATACCATAAATAGTTTGTTCTAAATCCAACCGAAAATTCATAACATTACCCCTACCACCTTTACAAACAAAACTTAAATCATCTATGCATCTGTAATAAGCAATAACATTATTTTTCACAAACTCATGCTTATACAAATATTCAAGCTCAAAAAGTGCCATGAACAAATTTGCATACATGGGGCATCACATGTTAATTTTTTGGCAGTGGTTGGATAACCATATCACATATTAATTGGTCGACTGTAGTGTGATGGCCACATCACATATTAATTGGCTTGTAGTGATGTGGATATTGAATTCCTGTAGCCTGTGTACAGTGGTCACTGAAGGTGTTTGTACTCTCAATCAGCCACCCAATGAACATTCAGAGTTCATATCACAAATGTTTTATCTTTTTGTTAGCTTAGTTAGTGAGGGAGAGCAGGCAAGCATGTCAGCAGAGGAGGATGGCAAACTGTCAAGGAGGCAGTTGGCTGAGATGTGCCAGGCTAAATGACTGATGCATGCCAACCTGACTAAAATCAGGCATGATTGTAGCTTTAGTCACAGCTGCAGCACAGAATAGCAACCAGGAGGACAATCAGACTGGCCGTGGAGCTGTACAAATCTCAGAAAATGGACAGCTCAACCTTTCCACAAAGGACTTAAAA
Source organism: Protopterus annectens (assembly GCF_019279795.1). Taxonomy (NCBI): domain Eukaryota; kingdom Metazoa; phylum Chordata; order Ceratodontiformes; family Protopteridae; genus Protopterus; species Protopterus annectens. The sequence goes on along the minus strand of NC_056747.1, from coordinate 1,249,048,915 downwards.
ATCCATCTGGAGTTAAAGAGACTTGAGCTAGAGACCAAGCATTTGGAAATATAAGCAGCAGATAGACTAAGACATCTTGAGGCTGATGAAAATGAGAAACTGCAATGCCAGGAAGCTGAGGAGAAGGACAGGCAGATGCAAAATGAAAAGGAGATACTGACTCTTTACCAGAGTCATGGAGGTAATGGGGAAGGGAGTAACCGGACCCCAGAAGCAACAAAGGTCAGTAAATTTCTTCCACAATTTACAGAGGGGGATCATTTTGATAGTTTCATTTGAGAGGGTATGTAAACAGTATAATGTTGACCAAGGGTTCTGGGTACAGTTCCTGACCCCCTTAATCCATGGTAAAGCTGTAACTGTTCTTTCCAAACTGTCTCACACTGATTGTTTAAATTATAATGTTGTAAAAAACTGTTTGCTAGAATGTTTTAAGTTAACACCTGAAGCTTATTGAAAAAGGCTTTGTGAGCATAGATGCAAGGCAGATGAAACTGTGTGTGAATATATTGCTGAACTAAGCACTTATTTTCATAGGTGGGTGAGTGGATGAGAGGGCACCACTTTTGAAGGGCTGGCAGACCTTTTGGTGAGGGAACAAGCCCTTAGCACTTTGCCTGAGGACATGAGAATCTGGTTAGCTGATACACAATGCAATACTGTAGATGAGTTGGGGAAGAAGGGAGACCTATACCTAGCAAGCAGGGCATCACTGCACAGAAAGGGACACCCAGTGCTGCTCATGTGTCTAAGGGAACCCATGGTAGGCAGCCCAGACTGCCCCAACAGAGTCTGCCATTAGCAGGGGAAGCCACTAGTCCAGGTACATATCCAGGACCAATGGTTAAATGTTTTAAATGCAACCAGTGGGGCCATGTAGCATATAGATGTCCATGGAGGCAAGGTGGGGAACAAAAGGTGGGAGAGGCAGTAAGTGGGAGTGACAAAATGCCAACAGTAGGTTGCCTCAGGACAACAAGGGTACCAAACTACCACAAGAGGTGGTCTCAGAATGGGAAAGAGGTCATGACTAAGAGAGACACAGCCTCTGACCTAACCATTGTGAAACCTGCAATGGTTACAGAGGAGCACTACTTGCTTGGGCAGTCTACTCCAGTCAGAGCTTTAGGATTGACCCCATTCCAAATACCTTTGGCTAGGGTTCACCTTGACTGGGAGGGTGGAAAAGGAAGCCAGCAAGTAGGTGTGTTTGAGGATATCCCTGCAGATGTCCTGATAGGGAATGACTTTGATAATGCAGTACCATGTGTGCATGCAGTTACATGCAGTCAGGCTTGGAGACAAGTATGTGGGTCTGGTAGCCTGGAGAGACCCAAACAGACCGCACACTTGCAGCCAGGAATGGTGAGGTGTGCTGATGTTCCCTTAGACAGAGTGACTGAAAGGGCAGAGGTGAGTAGCATACCTCTCAACTGTCCCTGACTTTCAGGGACGTCCCTGATTTTAACTCAAATTTTAGATCTGTCCCTCTTAATCCCGCCTAAAACTAGTGACTTTTGGAGGAAAGGTGGTGAATTACACTTAATGAATAATAACAATAATTAAGAGTAGGGCTTTTACACCACCCACGTGGAGACGCTACTTTTAATTCCAGCTCTATTCCCTGTAGCTTCTCTTGGCCTGAGATTATCTACAAAGATTTGTCTCTATACCATCACGTAATAAATGTAATTCATTTTTTGGTGGAACAGCTGTTTGGACAATTGAAGTGATTTTAAACACCCACGTGGAGGTGCGTCTTCCAATATTACATCACTTCCCACGTAGTAGTTTTCACTGGTCTGCCCCTATACGGAGAATATTTCAATAATTAGATCCTTTGATAGAGCGTTTTATAAACACTTCCTTGTCAGGTTGTATTTGCGCAGTCTGGCTTCTGGGTTTATAATTACATCTGTGGAGATGCTTCTGATGTACACTTCTCAACTCTACCACAGAGTATGACTGTTGAACTTAGTCTTCTACACAGGTATTTTCTCAGAGGTTGAGTTCTGTAAAGTGAATATCTCAACTAAGTGCCCCTACATTTTAGCATTTGGTAATAACAGCTCCCTTGAGGAGCTATAATGCTTTTAAAATTATAAGAGTTTGCTTATTCTCATATCCTCATGGGGTTATAATGCTAAATTATTCTTTAGTTTTCATTTAGTTCCCCATGTAGAGACGCTACTTGGTTTACTCCTTGGTGTTGGGATTTAATTGTCCACTCTGTCCTAGCGGCCCGAATGTAACATTTTAAATGCTATTAGGAGACGCTATTAGCTTTTTATTTGCAAGATATTGGTGTCAGTATTTTATTAAATTTTGAACTTCCCGGACAGGAACATAACCCTCCTTTGTCTCATACATTATTGTGTGAAAAGAAGCCCTTGTCACTCTCATTTGCATATTTTAGATTTACTGGCTTGTTTCTTCACCCGTAATACACCTCTGTCTGGGATCTCTTGAACAGAGCTAAGTAAAACTCCTACTCTAGATAGGTAGCTTCTTTTTTACCGATTTCAATGGCATACATCTGTATAACATGGTGCTGGATTCTCTAAGATGTCTTAATTATTGCTTGTACCCTGTTGTGATCTGTGTTTAGCAAAGTGTATTCATACGCCCTGCTATAAGTCTAATCCTCACATGCATATACAGTTTGTAGTCATTAGTTTAATGTTGGTTTTAATGCAAAACGACTGCTTAGAGTATTAGCTATATCTTATGTTTGTATAATTTAGGTGAAATGTTAAACTCTGCAAAGCCGCTATCAGTTGAGTTACTGCCTTAATCATATATGACTTAGAGTTGAACTAGTGACTGCAGCTAAGAGAAGGTTTAGACCACCCTTTTGCCTTCACTTGTATCTGAATTTAGACAGATTTATTTCATGCTGGATACTGGCTACCATATTCAAAAACTAGTACGAATTTAACTGGTTTATTAACTCTCTACTGTTTGGACTACTGGCTTGGTGTATCTAAAGGCCTATGTAAATTAAAGTTGGTATCTACTGCTCACTGTATATTACTTAACTAAGCCCCTATGGTTATGTGTGAGCTATATTTCTCCTGTCTATCAGATATGACATGTATTTGATGAATACTTTATTGTGTACCTTATTACTGTGTAGCTTATTAATGCTCTACTATCTGCTTTGCATATTCTGCTTTTTATACTAAAGTTACTTTTTTTTCCCTTTTCTCCTGACCCCGTTTATTTCCCTGCATCTTCACCTACAAGTACCCAGCTCTCTTTGCCCATATCCAGTCCAGGAAACTGACTCCTCATGCCTGACAACAAGGGAACCATTCCAACCTGCAGTTACATCTCAGGGTCTCCCATCCTTGGTCCCAAAAGTTTAAAGAAGCAAGAAAGTTTGTGGTTTTCTTAAACCTAACAGTTAACTAAAGAGGTGTTATATTTGGTAGATAGTTGAAAGGTCGCTTCTAAGACAGGACAGTCAGCAGCTTACCCATTAGTCTGTACACCCTTCTCGGATCATTTTAAAGCTCATTATAATTCTAGCCTCACCTTTTTAACCCTGGAACAGACCTCTCCCTCTTACTATCTTCTACTGCAACATTGGTTTTGTCCACTAGGTGGCACCCTTACCCAGTTCTACCTCCCTCTATCTATCCCACTATCCCTTACCATAACATGACAACATTTCCTTGATTTTCCCTAGTCTTGCTACTATCTTAACTCACTTTTAATCTTCTTACTACTACCTTCAGCTATTTAGCCAGCTATAAAGTTCATTCATATTTTCTTACTTCCATCTTCAGCCTTGTGTCAGCTTCTATCCTCCTTCTCTACCCATAGTATATTCTAAGATCTTCCTGTCCTGTTACTTATTATCCCACATTTTATCCTCTAATCCTCTACACTCAGCACCCACCTATCCTCATACTATCCATCCTCCCACTGTGCCCAATCTCTCCTTTTACCTACAACATTACTTACCTTTCTTAAAAGCTTCTTTCACTGATTGATTATTCTTCTTATGCTTCTTCCTTCTCTTGTCTCTACCCGCTCCGTTCGACCTATGGGCTCACTCTGCTCCCCTACCCTACCCCCAATTCCCATCCACCCCCAGAGGTCCTAGACTTATACTTCTTAGCCACACCCTCTTTCCAAAACCAACAAATCAAATTGATCTACCAACCTAACCTTTTACACCACACCCTTCCTCCACATATCCAATCATAAGCTCCCTCTACTTAAAGTAACATAACCTACTCTTATATCTTTACTTGACTTTTATCAGTCCTACCTACTTGTTAGCTCCCATAATCAGACTAAGCATCATGCCCACATTAGCTAAATATACTCCTAATAAAATACTTCTCATTGCCACACTTATAATTGTTCTCACCTCATCTTATCTCTTAACCTCATTTACACATCTAACTTTTTCTCAACTTCACTATCCTTATAAACAAACAACCATACAATCTCTCACTACCTCTCACCAGCATATAAATATAGCTTCCACACCAAGCTACATTCTATCAAAGTACCACAGACTGTGCCACATTAAATATAATAACATAATAACCAGGGAAGTTCAATATCTAATCAGTAACACACATAATCATTTACTTACACTGAAAAGCCTATCCTTAAAAGATGGAGATATCCATCCTAATCCAGGCCCAGCCAATGTCCTTACCACTAACTCTCATACTCCCAATACTACTACCCCACTCTCCCCTACCAAACTTCCCAACTCACTCCTAATAGCTCATCTCAATATCCATAGCTTAAATAATAAAGTGGCCCACCTCCATGCTCTCCTGGATGTATACTCCTTTGACATCCTTTGTTTGACAGAAACATGGTTAAAACCTAGAAATCATGATAATGAAATCACACCTCCAGGCTATAATATATTGAGATGTGATCATAACAAAAGAAAGGGTGGAGGAGTAGCAATTTTATTCAAAGAAGGCCTAATAGTCACCTCTTCACCCTACAGCCCTCCTATGGAAAATAATGCTGAAATACTCATCTCCAAAATACAGATCAATTCTAATAAATCCATAAATATTATCTGTATCTATTTACCTCCTGGGAACACATCACTACACTAGAGAATATACTTTCCTGGCTGGCATCATCCTTCCCTCAAGAAACTATAATCCTAGGTGACTTAAATGTTGATTGGAAAAGCATAAATATTGACCACCCTACTTCCCATATTAACCTTCATGGCTTCTCTCAAACCATTACCTCCCCCACTAGAATTAACAAACCAAATAAAAAAGAGACTACCTTGGACTGGATTCTTATAAACAACTTTCAACAAACTTATAAGGTAGGGACCTTCCTTGATAATGTAAGTGACCACTCACTGACCTACATAATCAGGGAAAAGATTGATATTGCCCAACCCACAATATTTCGGACAATTCGGAGCAACAAACATTTTAACATTCAGCTATTCCAAAGTGAAATTACTGCTTGTAATTGGTCTCCCCTAAAAGCCCTACCACTTGAAGAGGCTGTCAAATACTTCAACTCTAAATTCTTAACTATCCTAGACCACCATGCACCTAAGCTTATCATCAGAATTAGATCAAAACCAGCACATTGGCTCTCTAAAGAAACCAGGCAAAAAGTCCTACTCAGAAACAAAACCTGGGATAGGTGGCGCAGTACTAAACTTACAGCAGATCTGAAAAATTTGACAAAAAAGCAATACTCTCAGATAAAAAAAACTTCTACTGTAAAATGCAGGAAACACAGCAAAATAATCCTCAGAAATTCTGGGCAAGTATCAACAGACTCCTAAACCCTGGTCACTCCAGTACACCAAGCCCATCAGACACTAATCTCAATACCCCAATCAAAACCTCTAACACCTTTAATACCTTCTTTATTGAGGCCATACAATCCCTGGCCAGCCAACTATCCATTGCTAACTCTAGCTTTCCTATCCCCAATAATAGCCCTATTCCCAATTTCAAATTACAACCCATCTCTTTCCAAACTCATACAAAAACTGAAGCCTTGTACTCCTTCTGCTGACCAGATCCCAGCTGAATATTTGCAAAAAGCAGCTACATCTGTAGCCTATCCCATATCTATTCTTATAAACCGAACCATAAAGGAAGGAACCATCCCAGCCATATGGAAAATTTCTCACATTATTCCCCTACATAAAGGGGGTAACTTAAATGAATACTCCAACTACTGACCTATAGCTCTACTATCTCCTTTAGCTAAAATCATGGAAAGATGTAGTCATCTCCAGCTACTTAACCATTTAATTCAGCATAACTTACTAGCCAATACCCACCATGGTTTTAGGCCATTCCATAGCACCACTACTGCCCTTCTTTCCTTCACTGATTCTATTAACAGAAACCGTAATAATAATATTCTCTCTTTAGCTCTCTTTATTGATCTTTCAAAAGCTTTCGACATGGTTAACCACCCTTCGCTTATAAACATTCTAAAATCACTTTATTTTGACTCACTAGCAATTCAATGGTTCACTTCCTACCTCAGCAATAGGCAGCAAGCAATGCTCTGGGAGAATAATCTATCATCCCTCCTGCCAGTCACCTTTGTCTCCCCCAGGGCTCAATTCTAGGCCCTCTACTTTTCTCTATATTTATAAATGATCTGCATTTAGCTATTCCACAAGCTACCTGCATACAATATGCAGATGATTCTACACTTATTTGCACAGCCAAATCTTCTTCTGAACTACAATCCATAACTCAGAAGGTGTTTAACACAGTGGAGTCATGGTTTTTAAAGCATTGTCTCCTCTTGAATCCCAAAAAAACAAAACTCCTACTCTTTTCTCCTACCCGTAAGTCCACACCATTAGACTTCTCAGTCATCTCTAATAATGGTATCCTCATTTCTCCTGACTCCAACACCAAACTCTTTGGAATTACAATAGATAACCTTAATTTTGACTCTCACTTTAACAACACTATAAAAAAAGTTAACAGAAGAATGGGCTCCCTATATAGGATTAGACCCTTCCTTACCTCTACAACTAGAACCACTATCACCCACTCACTTCTAATCAATATACTGTTCTATGCCTCACCAATTTACACAAACCTAACTAAAAACAACCTGCTCAAACTAGCTAGCTCCTATAATAACATTGCCCGATTTGCCACTGGAAACCCCTTCAGAACCCATCACTGTCACAATCTAAAACAACTTGGTTGGCTTGAACTACATAATCAGCTTTAGTTTAACCAACTTACCATAGCCCATAAGGTCCTCAATGATCCAAACAAAACTCCAATACTCTCTAACCTCATAATCCCCTATAAAAATCTCAATACCTTACGCTCTTCAAATAAACTATTAGTTGGCATAAACAAGTCCAACAACGTGGCAGGTGACTCTCTCTATTCAAACACAGCTGGCAAACCTGGAATCTTCTACCTAGTGAACTTACATTACTTCCTTCCCTACCCCTCTTCAAACAAAAACTCAAATTATTCCTTAGAACACACTGGTTATGCCCTTGCAGTAACCCTGACTAGAATGTCACCCCTGTTCTACCACTTCCCAGTTTCTACTTAAAACTAGACAATATTGTTTAGCATGAATGAAAGAGTGAACTGTAAAACTACTGTAACATTTAAGTATTTTACTACTCTGAAGATCATGTCCTAAATTCTGTTCTTTGTCATTTTATGTACAATACATTTGAAATAACTGCTATTTACTATTTTATTGTAAACTACTACCTAGTTACTTACTATTTTGTTAGTTTATTTTTAATGTAATCTTTAACCTTTGTTATTACTGTGGTTAGTTTGGAGCTTTTCTCCCTGGGCCTCTACTGAAAATGGACATATATCCAGTTAGACTATCCCGGTCAACAAATGTAAAATAAATAAGAGTCATAGACTTCTTTTACTTCAGAAAATGTATATTAATTCATATGCTCTGATTCTGTCAATGTTTCAAGTTAATAGTACTAATATTTTAAAAGTGTCCCTGATTGTCCCTGATATTTTTGACTTGTCCCTGATTCTGTTGAAATTTTTCCCCAATTGGTTGAGAGGTCTGGTGAGTGGTAGTAGTACCCAGGCTGACAGTGAGGCACCGCTGTCAGAGAATACCAGACTTCCTGTGAAAGGGGAGCTGGGAAGGGTTAGAAAGAGAGAGTTGAGACAGGCTCAGCTCTCAGACCCTACATTACAAGGCCTGAAGGAGGTAACTAGTGAGGCACCTGATTCTTAAGGGCAGGGGGAATCTGTATACCGGGACAAAGGATTACTGTATAGAGAGTGGACCTCTGAGGGAGGGCTAGAGGGTGACAGAATACAGCAGTTGGTAGTGCACAGAGCCTACCATCTGGCACTTCTAGCCATAGCCCATGATATTCCCCTTGCAGATCATATGGCCATAAAACATACAAAGATACATATTATGCAAAACTTCTATTGGCCTGGGATTTCCAGAGATGTAACAGGGTACTGCAGGACCTGTGAGCAGTACCAAAAGGTAGGCAAGGCAGGTGACAAGGTGAAAGCTCCTTTGATGCCTTTGTCTGTGATTGAGGAGCCATTTCAGAGGGTAGCTATGGATATTGTAGGGCCTCTGAGTACCCCAAGTTCCCCAAGGGAAAAAGCATATCGTAGTGGTAGTAGATTATGCAACCAGATACCCTGAGGCAGTGGTTCTGTCCTCCACTGAGGCAGAAAAGGTGGCAAATGTTTTGTTAGAGATTTTCAGTAGAGTAGGTTTCCCAAATGAAATACTGAATGACAGAGGTGCTAATTTCATGTCAGACTTGCTGGCTTGTCTGTGGAAGTACTGTGGGGTGAAGCACCTAAGACCACCCCCTACTATCCCCAGACTAATGGTCTTGTTGAGAGGTTAAACTCTACACTCAAGATGATGCTACTGTCATTTACAGACCAGCTTAAGAGGGAGTGGGACAAATATTTGCCCCATTTGTTGTTTGCTTACAGAGAGGTTCCCCAGCAATCCACAGGTATTTCACCCTTTGAGTTGTTGTATGGGCATAGGGTGAGGGGACCTCTAGATTTGATTAGAGATGAGTTGGGAGGGTGAGTGTGAATCCAACAAAGAGTCTGTTGCGGCATATCTCATACACCTCAGGACAAGGCTCAGGGAACTCATGGGCTTCACCCAGGAGAACCTGACAAAAGCCTAACAGCAGAAAAAGGTCTGACATGACAGGAATCCTCAACCCTGAGAGTATGCTGTGGGAAAGCAGGTTATCGTTCAACCTCGAGAGTATGCTGTAGGGCAGCAGGTAATTGTTCTCATTCCTCTCAGACACAACAAGTTGCAGGCAGCCTGGGAGGGACCCTACTAGGTGGTAAGGAAGATCAATGATGTTAACTACATGGTAGAACTTCTAGGCAGGAGGCAGGGGCATAAATTGTACCATGTTAACATGATGAAACCTTACCATGATAGAGAGGCCCTTGTGCTGAGTATTTGCAGTGGATTGCAGGAGGAATCTGAGGGGGATCTGGTGACTGATCTCCTCAGTGAAGTTTGGACTTACACCTCAGTGGAAGGGGTAGTGGTGTCCCAGCAGCTATCCCCTACCCAGGTTTGAGAAATCCAAGCAGTGTTACAGGAGGTTGTGGATGTGTTCACTGGGAAACCAGGGTGCACCCACCTTGTGCAACACCATGTGGATACAGGACCCCAAAGGCCTATTAAGCAGGCCCCTTATAAGGTGCCTGAGAGAGTCAAACAGACTTTGAGGGTGGAGAGACAAGAAATGTTTGAACTAGGGGTAATTCAGGTATCCAGCAGTCCCTGGGCCTCCCCAGTGGTGCTGGCACTGAAGAAGGATGGCAGCACCAGGTTCTGTGTGGACTACAGGAAATTAAATAGTCACACAGAGTCAGATGCTTACCCCATACCTAGGATAGATGAAACCCTAGAGCAGCTGGTTGGGGTTAAGTAGCTTACCACTGCTGATCTTACTAAGGATTACTGACAGTTGCCCTTGACTCCCACTGCTAGAGAGAGGTCAGCCTTTCTGACTCCTTTTGGCTTGCATGAGTTCACAAAGATGCCCTTTGGGATGAAAAATGCTACATCGACTTTCTGGAGGCTGGTAGATCATATCCTAGTAGGAGCAGGATATTTTTCCCTTGCTTACCTAGATGATATTGTCATCTACAGCCATTCCTGGCAAGAGCACCTGCAGCATGTCAGGGAGGTGCTGGGCAGACTACAGAAGGCAGGGTTGACCATTAAGCCCAGCAAATGCCAGGTGGGTATGGCAGAGGTCTCCAACCTGGGACATATAGTGGAGAGTGGTAAGATGAGGCCAGAACCTGCCAAAGTGGAAGCCATTCAGGCATGGCCTGCCCCTGTTACCAAAAAGCAGGTGAAAGCATTTTTAGGGACAGTGGGGTATTACAGAAAGTTTGTCCCCAGTTATAGTACCATAGCTGCTCCCCTCACAGACATGACAAGGAAAAACAGGCCAGATAAAGTAGTGTGGATCCCAGTATGTGAGCAGGCATTGTAGAAGTTTAAAGGAGTTTTGAGAGGACCCCCTGTGTTAGCCAGTCCAGATTACAGCAAATATTTTTTTGTGCAGGTGGATGATTCAAACCATGGGGTGGGGGCTGTACTTAGCCAGATTTCTTCAGAGGGAGAACAGCGCCCAGTGGTATATCTCAGTCATAGGCTCCAAGCCAGGGAGGAATGCTATGCAGATGTAGAAAAGGAATGCCTAAACATAGTGTGAACACTACAGAAACTTCAGCCTTATCTGTATGGAAGGAAATTCACTGTAGTTACAGACCACAATCCCTTAACATGGCTACATTGAGCCAGCCAGCAAAATGCCAAGTTACTAAGGTGGAGCCTAGAGTTGCAAGCATATATGACAGTGCAGAACTGCAGTGGGGTTAGTAATGCTAATGCAAATGGGTTCTCAAGACAGTGAATGGGGTAGTGTATTCCCCAGATAGGTTCACCCTCTCTAGCAATGTCTCTCAAGGGTCACTTGAAAAGCTAGCTTGAGTTTTTGGGGAAGGGAGAAATGTGACACTGCCAACCCAGCTATCTGGAATTTTGTAAATAATTCTATGTTATTTGTAAATATTGCTGTGATTTACACAGAATTGCATGTTATATACTGAGCTTCAAGAATGTAACCACAGTGTACCCTACTGGAATAGAACAGAATGTTTTAAGATTGTGTTTATCTCTCATTTTCACTGAAGCAGACACAATGTTTAGAGCTAGAGGTTTTCCTATTGTCTTGAAACAGAAATAATTACTAGGTTTAAAATGTAAAATATTTTTATTGCTCTGTGACTTCCTAGCAGCTGCACATCTGAGAGATAAGTGTTTTTGGCACAGAGATGTTGGTTTTGTAATCCTGGGAACTGAAGGCAGCTGACCCAGCAGAAATGTTTTGATATTAATTTGGGAACTCTCTCAGAGACTGTGCATTTTGTATTTGTCTTTGGACCTGGAAACATCCTCTCATCAGCACTTGCCTTGCTAATACTAAGTAACCAGGGTACAGTAATCTCTCTTAGTTATAGATAGGAATACAGTAAAGATTAGTTTAGATGTTTTCTGTATTTATTTGGGACTGTCCTGCAATGTTGTTTTAAAATATTTCCTGTGATTCTGAACTCTGTAGTAACTGTGCTGAGTTATTGAGTATTGTCTTGTTTTTCTATTATTTAATATTAAATATATTTAAACCTTTTAATTGTGCATGGTTTGTTTAGAGATATTTAAGCTCTTAGAGTACATGCATATGTATTCGGTGACACTGCATAGACCACTCCAATAGCCTTGAAAGTCTTGGTCACGCTTACCATTTGGATAATAGTAACATCACACAGTAGGATTGGTCACCCTTTGGAAAGGGCCTTTTAGTTCATAGGTTCATAGGTAGGTACTAGGCTGGCCAATAGGTACGAGGCTAGCCAAAAAGGTACCCTGGCTTTCGCCACCCAAGAAAATTATTTTCCTGTGCCCCTGTCGAGCAGAGTCACAGAAGTGATCTCCGGGTGAATTTCCTATTTCCCATGCAATCATCAAGATTTTTCTTGAAGAGTGCTAATGAGGAGCTTTGTTTGATATAGATAGGTAGTTTGTTCCAGAGTATGGGAAGTCTCTGGGACAGGAATCTATCCCTCCAGCATGTTATGTTTATTGTGGTGACAAGGTTTAGGTCCTTAGAGCGTGTAGCTCGGAGAGATTGGGATTTCTTTAAGTGGAGCATGTCTAACAGCTCTGGGTTTGACATAGCTCCACTTAGTAGGCGATATGCAACGGAGTAAAGCTGGAGTTTTTTGATGCGTAGGGCATCTGTTTGAGGCCAGTAATCCTCTTTGTGAGGTATTTCTGCAGCCTTTCCAGTTGTTGTAGATGTCTTGTGAGGTAGATACCAAAACGGGCATTGTACTCTATAATGGGTCTAATGAGTGATGAGTAGAGGGGAACAATGACCTCTTTTTTCCTGGATGAGAAACCTTTTGTGATGAGGTGGCCATGTAGAAGGATTTCCTGACTGCTGTGGCAATGTGATTATCAAAGGAGAGACTACTATCCACCTATGTCCCAAGGTCTCATCACACTTTCAGTGTTAAGTAGACTACTGCCTATGTGGTAGCTCATGGGTATAGAGTTTTTACCAAAAGGGATGACAATGCACTTTTTGGCATTGTGCTTGAGGCCATGGCTTTGACACCAGGCATCTGTCTCAGTGAGTCCCTTTTGTAGGATGTCCACATCGTTAGGAGTTTCGATTATGGCTTCTAGTTTGCAGTCATCTGCAAACTTCATTAGCCACAGACCTTCTGTGTTAGCCTGTACTTCAGAGAAGTAGATACCAAACAGGAGAGGACCCAGGACTGAACCCTGTGGTACTCCACTTGTCACTGGTCTGAAGTCAGATTTGGAGTCTGCTACTTTCACAGTGTGGGTTCTGTCAGTGAGCCAGTTGGCAACCCATCTTATGACATAGGGATTTATACCTAGTTTAGTGAGTTTATCTATAATTCCAAAGTGGGGGATGGTGTCGAAAGCCTTGATGAGATCTAGATAGGCTGTGTGAACCACCTTACCCTCATCTATGGCTTTGGTGACTGCTTCAAAGAAGTCTATCAGGTTTAGGAGACATGATCTGTCTTTTACAAAACCGAACTGGGTGGGGTCCAGAGTTTGGAGATTACCAATGTCTTTGTTTATAAATTCCATGATGATATGTTCCATAGCCTTGCAGACCAGGTTCATCAAGCTAATGGGGCGGTAGTTCCTGGGGTCCGTGGTGGATCCCCCTTTGTGGAGTGGGATAACCGTCGCTGTGCCACATTCAGTGGGTATAAAGCCTGAGGTGAGGCTATGATTGAACATGGTACTTAGGTGGGGTGCCAGTTCATTCTGTAGTTCATGTAGAATGCAGCCTGGGATATTGTCAGGTCCCATGGATGCTGTGTTCTTGGTTTTGGAGAGTGTGGTTTTTACCTGTGCAGCCGTGATTACAGGAACTTTGCATTCTTCTGCTATAGAGATGGGCCCTTTAGGGAGTGAGGGGGGGGTAAAGTTAGCAATGAACCTATCTGCCAGGATGTTGGCAGTATCAGTTGGTTCTGTATATTTAATGCCATTGTGCTGTAACTCAGAGCAGATCTGAGTGTTGCCATTGAGATTCTTGACATAGCTATAGAATGCTTTGTGGTTGTCTTTAGAAACAGTGGTGATTTTGTTTTCTTAACTAACTTTGGAGGATTTTATGAAGGATCTCAGCTTCTTACTGAGGCTGACCAGGAAGTTCCTCCAATCATGGGATTTTACTCTTTTTTGCAGCAATTTCTTTCTTCTGTTGTAGAGTTTGTTTATGGCAGGGGACCAACAGATTGGCTTCCTTTTTTTGGAGGATAGCATCTTGGTTCTTCCATGCACTCGTGTAAGTGCTTATAAAGTGCATTTGTGTAGGATTCAGCAGTTGTACCTCTACTGTCCATCTGCATGGGTGTCTTGAAGTTTGCCGCTTCTGTCTTAAGAAGCGTGAAGTTGGCTTTGGAGAAATTTTTTATGGTGGTTTCCCTAATGGAGGTGGGGGTGGGATGTGGATGTCTAGGGTGATTAGCTTGTGGTCAGATCTGACCAACAAGGAATTGACCTCTGGTGTGGAACATCAGTCGCCCATGTTGGTAATGACCAAGTCTAGGATATTGCTGCCCCTGGTGGGGGTGTGGATAAGTTGATCCAAGGCGTTGGAATTTCTGAATTCCAGAAAATGTTGAGCAAAAGAGTTGGTACATGAGAAGTTTTCTCAGTTAATGGTGGGGTAGTTGAAATCACCCATTATTAGGGTGTTAGGTTGTACCCTAATATTTTCCAGTGTATCGAGAAATGAGTGGGAATCCTGGGGCATGGTGGGGGATCTGTAGCAAGCTATAATTTGGATTTTGGTCTTGCCCAGAATTAGTTGCACTTGGATAATTTCGGATGCATTATGCTGAGCAACTAGCCTGGAGGTGTAGATATCCTTAATGAATATGGACACGACTCTGCCTTTAGTGTTTCAGTCCAGGTTAGCTGGCCAAAAGGTGTGGCATGAATTATAGCCTGGTAATGCAGGGGTGCTCTCTGGAGCCTTGAACCAGGTCTCTGTCACTACACAGATGTCAATGTTCTCCATTTTATGGAGTGCCTTGAGTGAGTGCATTTTGAGATTTAGACTTCTAGCACTGAGTAGCTGATGAAGAGCTGGTTGGTGGCAGTGATAACTACCTTTTAATCTGTGCAGAAGGGGGCATAGCTAGTAAACCTGTGCCAGCCTTCCCCAGGAGTGTCTGTTCATAGGTTCATAGATTGGTACTAAGCTAACTGCCCTTGCGAGCCATTTTAAGCCTAGTCAATTATCTCTCGTGAGACTCAAACCCTGCACCTTATGTTTGTAAGGCAAACACCTTAACCATTAGGCCACCCTCCCAACCCTGTGTTGGTTTATAAATCAAATCTCAAAGTGTGTGTGTCAGCTACTTGGGCAGGGACACAAAGCACTGGTAGGACAGAGAGGGTACTGGAAGTTTTGGCTTGACCGCTCAGTTGAGATCTTAACCCTATAGCTGTGCCAGTGGGAAGTCTTATTGGGGATCTGGGGAAACAGAGAGAAACCAGCCTCAGACTGACTGTGATCTCTGTGTGCCCTTAAGGGAAATTGTACTTTACTGTGTGTTCACTTGTCATCCTCCCAATGTGTACATCCCTCACTAGTGCCAGTGGTGAGGATTGAGGCTCCTTGATTATTGGGCCAGTGCAGGGGCGTCACACTAACTCCCAGATTAACTGTACTAAAAGGGAATAAAAGCCTATACCCTTGCCACAGAAAACCTCAGTATTAACCTGCTGCACTAAGGCTGAAGGTCCCCTGACTGGTGTTCTACTGTGCCCTAAACTTAAGCCTCCCTATCTCAAATATCACATAGTTATAGCATGACTATCTGCTGATGTAACAGGCATTTTTTGTGACTGTAGCTATGTGTGATGGCTACAGGTCATATTACAGACTAGAAGTGCAGACACACATTAGAATGTTCATGTGCGATGGCTGCAAATCATATTACAGGCTTAAAGTACAGACACATATTAGAATATCCATGTGCGATGGCGGCAAGTCATATTACAGGCCTGAAGTGCAGGCACGCATTAGAATATCCTCATGCGATGACTGCAGGTCACATTACAGGGCTGAGGTACTGACACACATTACAATATCCATGTGTGATGGCTGCAGGTCATATTACAGGCTTGAAGTACAAGCACACATTATTTATTTTATTTATTTATTTAACATTTGTTTACCGGGAAAATCTGACTTGGAACAAGCCAATTTTCAGTGAAGGCCCGGGGAAAAATGCTCCAGATGCATGTCTTTGTAATGTGGGAGGAATCTGGAGCACCTGGAGGAAACTCCCACAAATGGAGGGAGGACATGCAGACTGTGCATAGAAGGCACTCCAGCCAAGAATCAAACCGGAGAACCTCTTGCTGTGAGGCAACGCTAACCACTGCACTACTGTGCCGTCATTACATGCACATTAGAATAGTTAGAAATAGTTAGAATAGCTAGAAAAGTGGATGCAGTGGTCAATGAAAAGTGGATACAGTGGTCAATGAAAAGTGGATGCAGTGGTCAATGAAAAGTGGATACAGTGGTCAATGAAAAGACTAAAGTAACATTAATCATTGAAATTGCCACACCCAGTGACTACAGTGTCCTGTGCACAGAGAGGCACAAAGTCATAAAATATCAGGATTTACAAGCAGAAATGAGAGCAATGTGGAAGAAAGATACCCAGATAGTTCCAATAGTAGTAGGTGCAATGGGTCTTATAAAAAATAGTCTACAATTATATTTAGATATGCTACCAATACATGTAACTCCATACGAATTACAGAAGGATCATTACTGGGCACATTGTGGGTGCTACGAAGAGCACTTTTGGCTGACATCAAAGAGCGAAACAATACTAATTTCATGAACTTGAATCATACTTTGACAGGAATGGGGCTATTCCTGTCATGGTATTAGAAACCCAAAAGATTTGGCGAATTTAAAAAAAAAACTCCCCCAAGTAATGCGTAACTGATTAGAATTTATCTCTGAGGTTTAGTTTCTTAGAGAGTAAAATTGTCGTACATGGGTTCCGCAGTACTTCGAACCCAAAAAAAACTGAAGAATCCTATAGGGCAGATGCCATTGGTGTGTGAAATAATAAAACAGATCCTTTTTTTGGACATTTTTTATCAGAAAGGTGTTGCCATGCGTCCTTAGAGGACAACTCCATAATGCTGCACTGAAAATTCCAAGAAGTACATGAAGCATATTTACCAGATCATGGACTGTATAAGCCCCATGGTGAAAAACTCAGGCTGCCTTAAACAGGAATAATTAGCATAAGGTGTACACGGCAATAAAGTAGAGCTAACTGGAAAATCTAATGGAAGTATTGTTTTAGCATTTATTTTATTTTTATTTCACATTCATTTAGCAAACCTGTTTGCTAGACTGAAGTACTGAATGGCTTTTGGCCAAATGTAGTCCATTAATATTCAGTCATCAGTGTCAGAAACTATATATTTTATTTATTTACTTTGTGTGGACAGGTTAGTCCCTCTAGCTTATGGTCTGTTTTCCTGTTTGGGGGAGCATAGTAGCATGTATACAGGCTATAAAAAATGTGTCCAGGACAGAAAAAAAAATACAGTATTCTTCTTTCTGGGGGGGGGGGGGGTTGTACAACTATAGAAAAGACTGCAGGGGCATATGATGACAAAAGTATTTTAAATGTACAAATGACATAAAGATGAATGGTAGTACAGATTATGCAATCCCAGTTGTTTGAATCTGATGCTCTGTAGACTGACACATTTTTGAAAAATGTTAATTCTGATTCAAGCTCTCAGGAAAGCTAACTGCTCATTTCTGGTGTGTGTGTGTGTGTGTGTGTGTGTGTGTGTGTGTGTGTGTGTGTGTGTGTGTGTGTGTGTGTGCGAGCGTGTGCGTATGCGTGTGTGTTGCTACTGACCATCATGACAAATAGCCATAGGTCACCTGGTACCAGAAGTGAAGAAATATATAAGCAGAAGTGAAAGAATTTGTTTGTTCTTAGCAGTCTGTGTGTGAAGCGCAGAAATATGTTTCACAATGGAATGTGTTTAAAATGCATTCACCACTAATTCTCTTAATAGAAGACTGAAATCTCTGGATCCAGAGATTCAGTTTATTCTTCACTATAGGAGGAATAGCCAACAATCGGCATAAAAGTGCACTGTGCCACAATTCTGTATAATGCTGGGGAAGAAGTCCTGAAGGTATTTAATGATTTACTTCTCTGAAGAGGAGAAGAATAAAGAAGCAGCAATTATTCAGAATTTTAGAAATTACTGTGAGCTTAATAGATGCTTAACCCCAACGATTGTGAACTGGG
The DNA here is from genome assembly GCF_019279795.1 of Protopterus annectens. Classification (NCBI taxonomy): domain Eukaryota; kingdom Metazoa; phylum Chordata; order Ceratodontiformes; family Protopteridae; genus Protopterus; species Protopterus annectens. The sequence goes on along the minus strand of NC_056747.1, from coordinate 1,249,030,958 downwards.
TGAGTTATTTATTTATACTTGCTTTCCAGGGTAGTGCAGTGATCTCCCCAAACCTTTTGCACACTAAGCCTAGGAGGAGTGTCTGGTTAAGTAACTTGCTGAGAGTTACACAGTTAGGCAATGGAGGCTGACGGACTCAAACCTTGCACCATTAGACCACAGAAAATGGCTGAACAGTTCCTTAATCCGCTAAGTCAACTGGCAGACAGTTACATAATTCATAAACAGTCAGTGGCTTACAAGATGTTACGAATGGTAAGCAAAACATGTATATGTACACACATAGCCACACAGCTGACAGACATCTTTAACACTGTGCAGAGTTACAGAAGTGACGTTCATATTCTTCATGAATGTGTTTGACATATACATGGGCTTACAGAGTTTGCCAGGAGAATACTACATGCAAATAAAGCCTGGTGCTAAGCCAGTAATAGATGTTCCTAAGAAAGTACCACTAGCTCTCAGAAGTGAAATAGAAAATGAATTGAATTGAATGGAAAGCTTGTGTGTCAGTAAGAAGCAGAGAGAGCCAAAAATAGGTGAATTGTACGGTTACTGTATGAAGATAACATTCATATTTGTATTCATCTGTAGGTACTGAATAAATAATTAAAACAGAGAATTATCCATTGCTAACAGTTGAAAACATGATCTAAACAATGCCAAATGTTAATTTCTTTTCAGTACTAGATGCAGAGCAGGGACGTTAGCAAATAAAGTTAGTTGCAGATCACGTACAGTTAATATGCCACTGGGAACCAGATCCCATGGATTTTCTTTTAGTGTTTCATTGCATTAGATAAATTCCAAGAAAATCCAAAAGAGCTGTTGCACAGGCAATTTAAGATTTAAAAACTATTGTACACATAATTGATTATTTGTTACTACAAAGTGAGATGCATGACACAAGATAATGAAAACAGACTGAGATGGGGACTAAACAGATTAGGATATAATTTGTAGTTTACAAAGAGTAAATGTAAAATAAGAGTAAAAAGTCTGAAATGCATAGATCATATTTAAATGTCAGAGACTGATACCTGCTATAGCAAAAGTCAAACCAGCTGCACAAATGACAAAGCTGGAAGAGAATAAGATTCCTAGCAAGGGTGTAGCATCTTGCAAAGTTTGTGCTCATATGAATCAGATAAAAATGTCTCTTGTGTCTTTCAGCTTTTCCCAGTTAGGGGTTGCCACAGCGGAACTCCGGTCCACTAATGATTGGCAGGAGATTTTTACATGCCGAGTTGCCGGCCCTGACGCACAACCTTCAACGAAGGCATGCCCATTCACGCATGTCTCCACACAGAAGACGCTCTAGCTGAGAATTGAACAGGACAATGTCCTACTGTGAGATGACAACGCTACCGCAGCACCACCACTGCAGTTGTCTGTAACACAAATTATTAAAGCAAGAACTTGAGAATGGAGATATGAAAAGGATACGAACTTTGGAATGCTTAGGAAACTAATTACACATGCGCAAACATTAAAGTTCTATAATGTGAAGAAATCAGCTCTGCTGCAAATGAATGCTTCTCAAATTGGTATGGCAGCTATGATCTTACAACAGAATAAACAGATGTGTATGTATCAACAGCATTTATATATATAAATAAAAGTGATTTACTCAGACAAAAAATGAGCTATTCGAAGAATATGTCTATGACAAAGGGGGTTAGTTGAAAACAAACTATAGAACCTTGCAAAGAATTTTCTAAAAGTCTTTGTACAAGACATCTTTGAAATTACAAAGGATGTTACTTAGTCTACAGCTATGATTTAAAAATAAAATACAATCTACTTCACAATGCCCAGAAATGCTTACTCAGCCATAGCAGTTATTACATAGATGTACCATCTGTAATGCATACCGTTACAACTATCCATCTGAAAAGTATATCTACTCAGATCACATCATTCAGGAAGCACAGTCAGCGCTGATTTATTCCAATTCCGTGAAGCAATGCATCTCATAAAAGTAGATTATTTCAAGTTATTTGAAGTAATCATACTGAAAGGCATGAGAAATATAACAGTATTTAATGCATTAAAATAAATAATATATCTGATAAAGGTTCACAACTCAAAAAGTCAAAATTGCAGCAGATTTAAGCTTCAGTTGCCACTCTAGTGACATAGAGGGATAGGTTCCTAGGCTCATAAGAGATTTCTAGGCCATTGGCCCTAGGGCCTTTATAAACCTTGCCAAGTTACACCCTTTGTTGCCTTATTGACCAAGTTGTAGGGTCTATATTTGCAGCACAAGTCTATGATCAGCACTGACTGCCTTTATCCAAGAGGGACACAGGTGACACCCTCAGGGTAAATTTATATTCTCCCATCCAGTTGTCTAAGTTACACTTAAATAGGGTAATTGAGGAGATCTGTTTTATGTGAAGTGGGAATTTGTTCCAGAGGAGTGGCAATCTCTGGGAGACATATCTGTCACAAGCTAGGTTAAGATCCCTAGAGTGAGTGAATCTTGTCCTGTTTGACTTCCGGATGTGCAGCATTTCCATTAGGGCAAGGTCCGAGACTGCTCTGTAGGCCAGGTACAAGTCGCCTCTCAGTAGTCTATAGGATACAGAGCACAATGTCAGGCCCTTCAGTCTGTCCATGTAGGTCATGTGTTGAAGGCCATGAATTTTCTTGGTGAGAAACATCTGCGGTCTCTCCAACTGCAGCAGGTGTCTGGTGAGGTACATACAGAAGGGAGTGTTGTACTCTGTTAGTGGTCTGTTGAGGGATGATACAGGGAAGTTATAACATCCTTAAATCTGGATGCAATGCCCTTACTTCTGAAATGTGCAACATAGAAGGCCTTCCTTACTACTGTGGAAATGGTGATCAAAGTTAAGTTTGCTATCAACCTGTGTTCCCAAATCTCTCACCACAGGGTTTGAGCTAAGGGGGGTACTGTTAATATTGTAATTCGCAGGAACTTCCCCTTTGCCAAAAGGGATAATAACACATTTGTTTGCATTTAGTTTAAGTCCATGGTTTTAACACCAATCATTTGTCTGTGTAAGCCCTTTTTGTAGTATGTCAACATTGCTGGGGGACTTAGTGATTGCACTCAGTTTGCAATCATCGGTGAACCTGGAAAGCCACAGGCCATCTATTTTCACCTAGACTTCTGAGAAATAGATTCTAAACAGTAGGGGGCCCAGCACAAATCCTTGTGGTATACCACTGGTAAATGGTCTGCTGGTAGAGGTGCAATCCCCAGCTTTGACTGTATGCTTTCTGTCGGTGAGCCAGCTGACTACCCATCTAGTGACATATAGGTTAATTTCCATTTTTTTTTTAATTTCTCCAAATCTTTTGGGTTTCTAATACGAAGACAGGAATGGACCCATTCCTAAGTCAAAGTACAATTAAAGTTCATGAAATTAGTATTGTTCAATCTTTGATGTCAGCCAGAAGTGATCTTCACAGCACATGCAATGTACCTATTAATGACTCCTCCTGCGATTCGTATGGAGTTACATGTATTGGTAACATATCTAAATACAATTGTAGATTCCTTTTTATAAGACCTGCTGCTCCTCCTACTATTGGGGCTGTCTGGTTATCTTTCTTCCACACTGATCTCATTTCTGCCTGCAAATCTTAATATTTTATGACGTTGTGTCTCTGTATCAAGACACTGTAGTCACTGGGTGTAGCGATTTCAATGATCAATGCTACTTTTGTCTTCTTTTCATGTACCACTATATCTGGTTTTCTCACATCTATCTTTTGAATTGTTGGCAATGGGTTATCCCATGTGATGTAGACTTCATCATTTTCTATGATGCTTTCTGGCTCATGTTTCCAGTGTTTTTCAGCTACTTTAATACCACAATGTTTACACAATCCCCAGTGCAACAATCTTGCCCCATTATTATGCCTTTCAGTATACAGTCCTTCTGCCATTAGTATATCACAACCAGCAACAAGGTGTGTGACTGTTTTCTGTTCTGTTTTTCAAAACCTACATTTGTCTGTTCCTCCCACACATTCAATGGACTTTGTACACCAACATGTATTAACTTTTCATCTTTTGGTTTGAATTTGCCTCCCCTTAACTATTCCTGCATTCAATCCTGATCAACATGAGTTTCTTCCAGAAATTTTCTATACTTGCAACTATATTTATGCATCTTCCACATTTCTTGCCTTCTCATCTGACTCTTCACCTTATATTTTTTCTTTTGTTTTTTGACACTTTCAGTTGCTGCCTGATTTTTATCTGCTTCTGGTTTGGTTTATCTGGCCCCATAGAGGCTATGTTTTTGGACATGGAGAGTGTGGCTATGACTTGCTCTTTATAGAGATACTAGGTAGAGGACTGGTAAGAGGGATGGTTTGGTGTATTTCTGGTGGGGACAGGGGGTAACACTGGCACCAAATCTATCTGCTAGTAGGTTGGTGATGTCCTCGGGGTCAGTATGAGTGGTGCCATCCACTACTAGTTCGACACAAAGCTGGGCCTTCCCTGTTAGATTTCTGATGTAGCTAAAGAATGCCTTGTAATTATCCTTAACTAGGGATGATAGTTTAGCTTCATAATTGGCTTTAAAGGACTTTACAAGCTATCTAATTTGCTTGTTCAAGTTGTGGAGGGTGTCCTTCCTCTGCTGAGTCAGTTCCCTCTTGTTCTTAGACATTAGTGTCTTCCTCTTGTTGTATAACCTATTTATGCCTGATGTCCACCAGGATGTCTTGTTTATTTTGTGAGGACCTTGTTTTGATCTGTTCAGGTACAGTCAAGTTTATACATTTGTACTGGTGTTTAAACAGATCATCTGTGTACACCTCTGCATAGGAGTCATTGTTGACAGGGGTATCAGGGGGTTGAAACTATTTATGCCATTGCTTAGGAGCTATAGCTTGCTTTAGAGAACTTTTCATCATTTTGCTTTTGGGGGGGGGGGTCAGGCATAATTGCTACTTTGAACGAGACTGATTTATGATCAGACTTTACCAGGGAGGGTAGCACAAAGGGGGTAATCCAGAGACCCCCTCTGTTTGTGAGCACTAAGTCTAGGACATCAGAGCCTCTTGTGGATGTGCAGACTATCTGTTCCAGAGCATTTGTATTAACAAAGTCCAGGAACCTTAGGATGAGCATGTGTGTGCTCATATATGATTCCCAATTGATGGAAGAGTAGTTAAAGTCACACCTGAACAAGGTGTTTGGTTGTATAGTGAGTGACTCATGTGGGTCCAGGTAGGCAGAGTGGTTCTTATGGTTCATGGTGGGGGACCTATAGCTAACAATGATATAGAAGGGGGGTTTACCTGCAGTTATTTGGACTTGGAGTAGCTCTAAGGAGTTGTACTGTTTGACCAGTCATAGGGTATATTTGTCTTTAATGAAGATGGCTACACCTCTGCCTTTACTGCTTTCAGACTCATTTTGAGATCTGAACGTGTGGAAGGCATTGTAGACTTCCATGGCTGGGGTACTCTCTGTGGCCTTGAACCATGCCTCTGTAACTGCACAGACATTGGCATCTTCCAAAGTAAGAAGTGCTTCTAGGATTCCAAAATGGCTGCCAGATAGACTGCTCCCTATTCACTGAGCTCCTCAATACTCTGATACTACCAGCAATTTTTAATAAATTTTAAGAGAATTTTTTCCACAGTTTTTTCTACAGAAAGTATCTCTGGTATATCTTCTTCATTCTGGGATTATTCATTTTTGGAAAAAGTGCAACTTTTATATTATTTTACCTCAGACTATCTTTTGGCCTCAACAGTCTCTGGACACGTGCACTATAGAAGCTCCTATCTGGGTCAGTATTCCTGTTTTCACACCTCTATTCTGGGCATGGCTGGCAACTCTGACTCCATGGAGACGCAGACAACCAAGGCCAAATTCTCCTCTATGCTTTCTCCAGAAAAGGACTCTGGCTCTAAAAGATTAAGAACCACCAAACAAGCTACTGAGAACATTAAAGTAGGTACTAAAGATAAAAATGACTCCAATTTTCATTAAGATGATTTGAAAATGGCACTACAGCCCATTCAAAGTGCTATTCAGTCTTTTTCTGAACAATTTACTGACTTTGGTAAAACTCTAAGACAGATTAATGACAGAATGGACATAATTGAAAATAAAAATCTGGATATGGAAATAAGAGCAGACTCCATAGAACGTGATTTAAAATCCAAAGATGTTCTCATTACAGAAATACAAGCCAAATTACTGGATTTAGAGGCAAGGAGTCGCAGGAATAATATAATAATTAGAGGATTACTGGAATCTTATGAAAACCAAAACTTAATTTCAGTGACTAAACAAATATTTGATGCATTACTTAACCTTGAGACAACTACTAACACCTTAATTGTTGAAAGAGCGCATAGAGCCCTGCGTGCCAGACAAGACTCTACTTTACCTTGGATTATTTATACAAGATTACTAAATTACCAGGACACTCAAAGTATTTTAGAAGCAGCCAAGAGTAAGAAATATCTCATCTGGAATAAATATAAGCTGACTTTTTCACAGGATTTACCCCCACAAATAAAACTGAACAGACAAAAATTATCACCTTATTGTGCTGACCTAATCAAAAGGGGAATAAAATTTCGAATGAGGTATCCAAACACACTTTCTTTTAGTTATAATGACAAAAGTTATATGGCTTCAGAACCTCAAGAAGCTAAGGATATCTTTTTGAAATTATTCAAAATCCTTCCTGACACAGTCATACAAAAGTAGTTCTCCTAACCATTGTAAGTACTTTGGAATTTAACTGGTGATTTTACATGACATTGTAAATATTCTTTAAATAACCGAAGTTATGACAAACTTTACCACACGAATAAACACTCTGACTTTATAGTGTGTAATATCTGTTTTTATTGGTTTATAGAGATGATAATATCTTAAACATCTTTATTCCAATATATGAAGGTGCCATAATTTTTGAGAAACTCCATTATAGTTTGTTTATGTGGATATATGGTTTTCTGTATGAAATATCAACCAAACAGAATGGAGGGAAAATCTTCTAGACTCTCGTGCTAAAGTAGCGCCACCAACCTGGTTAGAGTTCTGTTGTTTTGTTTTCTGTTCATAGTCTCAAATTATTTTCCCTCCTGTTTTGCCTGCATGATGACGTTATGATTCCCAAGGAAACTGTGACATGTTTGTCCTGTTGAAATCATCCTGAGTGCCGCTACGTTGTCTGCAACTTAACTGCTTGCTTCTAAGGTGATCGGTAACTGTAATTTGAATCCCTGAATATTCCAATCACTAAATACAATGTCTTCCTGGTTTCGTACTGTTGTACCTGATGAAAACTGCTAAGACTCTGCGCCGTTGACTTCAACTGATTAATCCATCATGAAGTTTTGCAAGTAAGTTATTTTCTCTTGCTCAGGATGGCTATTCTGATTTATCCACTGCAAGAAGCTTGTTACGAGGTCAGGATGTTTCCCATGGACGTACGGAGGTTTTGCTGCCTCTGTGCCTGTGATGCAGGCTATTTATCAGCCTGACTGTGAATTAACTTCCCTTTACATGTTTCCATTACCTCAGTATGTTGTGCATTGAGTCAAGCATTTATGTTTATACTGTTTTATATATTCTAGTTAGTGCTCTAGGCACATAATTTTAAATGTGTTTTCTGATCACTAAATACAATGACTTCCTGGTTTCGTTCTGTTGTACCTGATGACAGCTGCTAAGACTCTGCGCAGTTGACTGCAACTGATTAATCCATCACAAAGTTTTGCAAGTAAGTTATTTTCTCTCGCTCAGGATGGCTATTCTGATTTATCCACTGCAAGAAGCTTGTTACAAGATCAGGATGCCTTCCACGGACGTGCAGAGGCTTTGCTGCCTCTGTGCCTGTGAAGCAGGCTATTTATCTGCCTGACTCTGATTTAACTTCTCTTTACATATTCCATTACCTCAGTATGTCGTGCATTGAGTCAAGCATTCATGTTTATATTGTTTCATATATTCTAGTTATAGGCGCATAATTTTAAATGTGTTTTATTTTATTATTATCTGTTTCACACTGAACCTGGGATAGTGATTAACTAACTAGGGGTTCGTTATTTGCTGTTGATCCTTCATTATAAACAAATAATAAGTCTTTTATTCAAGTTTAGGAATTTATATGTCACTTGTACTATTTGAATTTATATTTTTAGACATAGTTGCTAAGGGCTATATGATGCCTTTGTTATAAATTCTAATGTGTATGATTCAAACACCTGAATGATAAATTTATATATAATAGAAGATAAGAACAACATGATACATAAAGAGGCTCTCATTTATTTTTATAATAACATGCTATATATTTTATTAATTTTTGAATGGATTTTAGATGTCACGTGATGTCATTTTTATAGTAGGACTTTAGACTAGTTTGGTTAGTATTCTTACTATTTAGACACCACATTTACTAGAACCTTACTAATTAATTTAATCTAAGTGAAGAAGATTAATTAGTGTTAACTGTTTAGATATATTATTAACATAAAAATATTACAATTTTATATTTAACTGACAATACTCCATTTCATTGAACTACATATATTTTTAAGGTTTATGACATACATTTAACCTTTTTTCATATACATTTATGATTATCAGTGTTTAGCCATATTATTGTTTTATTAACTATATTTATGTTCCACTATATCTCCTTACAAATTCATATCATAATGCTGTTTTAGCATGGTTTATTTACATTCATTACAATCATATTTACCTGTATAGGAGCTTGTGAATATACAGATGAATGGGGAATGTGTATGCCAGGCATTTTGTGTTTTGATAGATATGTAAATATGTTTAGTTTTGATAACTTGTTTATAGTCCTTTTTAGGACTTTACATAATTTTCTTTTTTTTATTTTGATGTTAAGGGTGACCATGTACTTACTTCTTTTGTATAGACTTTTTTGTCTTCCTTCTTTCGTTAGGTTAAGGTGGATAGGCACTGGGTTAGGGAAGAAGGAAGAAAATGAGACTATAATGAATCCTATACTAAAACTTATCTGTACTCAGAATAATCATTTTAATAAAATTAAGTTATGTTTGTTCCTTTCTTTCATCTTCTCTTTATTTATAAATTTATTTAGTTTATTCCATCAATATTAATGGACCTTAGATTGACGTATGGTTAATCTGGTAACAATAGATTCCTGGAATGTAAGAGGGATCCAAAATAAAGACAAGAAATCTTTATTGTTTCATTTAATCTATAAATCTCAAGCTCATATATGTTTTTTACAAGAAACACATATACCTAGAGATGATTGGTACAAGGATAAAAATAAAAAATGGATCCAAAAAATAATAGCCTCGGGGGATACCTCTAATTCCAGGGGGGTGGCTATTATAATTAAACAAAAATTTCAGGGGATTATTGAAGAAAAATATGACAAGGAGGGTAGATGGTGCTACTTTACTTCTAATATATACAATCTGGTAAACCACTTTTGGTTCTAAATTTATACGGTCCTTGTAACCATCAGCATTTGTTTATTTTACAAATATATAATATCCTCTCTTATTACAAAGATCATTATGTTATAGTGGGCGGAGACTGTAATGCTGTAATTAACCCTGACATTGATCGAACTAGTTCTTCCTCTTCATATAATTACCAAGCATCTTCTGCTCTTGAAGATTTAATAATGGATTATAACCTTATAGACCCTTTACAATACATTAAATACTCAAAGAAAATATATATATATACACTTATTATTCAAAATGTTATCATTCTTGGTCAAGGTTAGATTTCTTTCTCTTATCTAATTCTCTTACACAATCAGTTTTGGATTTTATTATTGAGCCCAGATTTCTTTTGGATCATTCTAGAATTTTATTAAAATTGAATCTCGAGTTTAAATTTGCTTATGCATTCAAACGGAACTGTTGGACTTTGAATAACAACTTGCTCTCTAATAAAGAAGTTAGTAAACTGTGTATAGAAATAATTGAAGAGATGGAAAACAACTTAGACCCAACAGTTATTCCTATGATATTCAATGGGTGGCGTGTAAGGCAAGGTTAAGGGTATGTTTATTGGTAAGGCCTCATACCTTAAAAACAATTCAATAATAAAGAAAGATTGTTAAAACTAAGAATTCAGTCTCTTGAGAATCAATATAGATTAAATTCTGATCCTGCTGTCTATAAACAAATTATAAATTCTCAAAAGATCTGATTTTATTAAATCAAAATAATCTTTCAATACAGGAACAAAGATTATTAGTTACCTACTCTGAATGGGCTCAAATACCTTCAAAACCCTAGCTAGAATAATTAAAATAATTTTGATAGGCCCAAAATATCGCCCATACAATTCAAAAATAAATTATACAACACGGACAAGGAAATTATGCAACTCTTCACATTACTATATACTGATCTTTATTCCAAATCTTCTAATTTATTAGTAAATTGTCATATAAACAGTTTTCTTAGTTCTATAACATTTCCTACTTTGAATGAAAATCAGCAAAGTATTCTTTTCCCCATTAAGTCTTCTTGAAATATCTGAATCAATTGATAGACTCAAACTTGGTAAGTCCCCAGGTCCTGATGGTTTTACTTCTGAATTCTTTAAATTATTTAAGTCAGTAATTGCACCCTTCCTTCTTAAAGTTTATAACTACATAAAAATAAATGACATTTCGGATCTTCACTGGAACACCTCAAAAACTATTCTAATTTTAAAAAACAACAAAGATAAAACAGACCCTCATAACTATAGACCCATCTCATTAATTAATTTAGATATCAAGATTTTATCCTCTATTCTTGCCAACAGATTGAAGAAGGTTCTATCATCAATAATTTCCCCACAACAAGCAGGTTTTATGTCTCACAGACATGTATGGGATAACACTCTCTTTGGAATCCATTATTCATCTTACAAAAATGACAACAACCCAATATATGCATTAATTCTTGATGCATCAAGGCATTTGATAGAGTGAGTTGGGATTTCCTCTTTCAAACAATGTCCTGCTTTAATTTTCCATCACATATATTAATTTTATCAAAACCCTTTACAAAGAATCCTTTACCAAATTGTATATTAATGGATCCACATCACATTCTATAAAATTACTAGTGGCACGAGACAGGGATGCCCCTTATCTCCTTTCTTTTAATCTATACTTAGAACCATTACTTTTATACTTAGCACAAAACACATTTCATAGGATTCCTAGGATTTTAAACAATAATTTACTTTTCTCTGCTTTTGCTGATGATTTAGTTATATATTTTCAAACTCCTATTACAGATCTTAAAAAAATAATTAATTCTATAGAGAAAATTTCTCTAGCCGGACTATCACATTAATTCCCAAAAGACTCATATATTCCCGTAAACCATCTGGCACATAAACCATATTTATTTCCAGTCTCCTATTTTCATATTACTTTTGGGGTTAAATATCTGGGTATACATATAGATCATAATAATCTGTCTTCATTTCAAAATAATTTACTTAAAATATGGACATCAGTAATGTTAGACATGAGATGGGCACCTCTCAACTTATCACTTCTTTCCAAAGCTGCAATTATTAAAATGAATATTCTTCCCAAATTTCTTTATCAATTCAACTCTTCTGATCAAATCATTCCTAAATCTTTTTCGATAAAGTTAACAAAGAACTAGCTAAATTTTTGTGGTTCCTAAAACAGTTAGGATTTCTTACTCTAAATGATCAACTTCTAAAGATAGGGGTGGTTTAGGTTTACCAAATTTGTATCTCTATTATTTAATTATTTCAGCTAGCAAACTACTGTCCATTTCTAAACTGAATATCATTCATTATAATCAATGTCCAATTTGGATGAAGTTATGGCATCAGTATATTTTATCCAAAAACATAAACCCTGTTGCCATTCCATTTATCTCCTTAGATATTTTGAATTCACTTAAAATCTCAAACTTTCTAAAACATAAGATCAAAGCATTTCAGGACTTATTAAAACTTATTAAATTTGATAATATTCTTCATCTAATACAACCACTTCATCTGAACCCTAATTTAAAGTTAGATAATGCACCATTTAATTTAACTAAATATCCCCTTATAAAGAATATGAATGTTTGGGATCTTTTGAAACACAAAGATTTGTCTTTGGCAAATCTTCGAACTACACTGAAAGTCAATTGTAAATATACTATAATTCTGTGTCAGTTAAGAGATGTAATTATGGCTAATTGTGCTTATATAATCACAAGGGAGCAAGATTTTAATAATATTGATACGGTAATTAGAACATTATTATTACCTGAGAAAAGGTTATCAAAATCTTATAATTTGATAAACAAATTAATTCAAGACTCATTATGTCTCTTTTCTAACTTCTGGGACAAACATAATCCTCAATTAAATGAGAAACAAAAACTCTTGGCCATTAGAAATACTTTGGAACACTCCCCTTTCAAGAAATTGTTCTATACTCAATTGATGATAAATAATAATGCTTATCATACTCCCTCCAAACTTAATAAATTTGATGCAAATAATTATCCTTCCTGCCTTTGTTGCTTCTCTCCTAATGCTGACCTCTTACATATTTTTTGGTATTGCCAATTCTCTCATAAACTTTGGACCTCCTTGAAAGTAAGGTTACAGAAAATGGGGTATCACAAGTCAACTCTTTCCTGGGAGACTGCAATTCTACACATACCTAAGATACATCTGTCTAAACCAGATACACATGTACTCATATTTATCTGTTCTCTTATAAAACTTTACATTTCCAGAAATTGGCTTGACTAAATTGAATTGGAATGCCTTTAGAACAATGGCATACTTATGCGTTTCAGCACAAAAACTATGTTGAAAAGTCCTAAAAAAATGGCTTTAAATAATAAAGTTTTAGAAAAGGTCCTTTCTATTATTAATTATGAATATTAGATTATAAACTTTTATCTTTTGTACAGTGTGGGATTTATTTATTCTTCTACTTTATTTTCTCATATGATTGTGGTCTCATTCTATTATTTGCATCCTGGTTACCATTTGTATATATTGTATATAAAGTTTGTTTTTGATTTTTTTTTTCACTTTCATGAGTTGAAATGTGCTTTTACAATGTTATATAACTTTAATCAACTCCTAATTGACAATATATACAATGTTTGTTGGTTGATGTCTTGTTATATTCCATAATTTAATAAAAAGATTTTTGAGAAAAAAAAAGAAGTGCTTCTAGTGAGAACAGCTTCCAGTTTAGACTCCTAGCATTAAGCAGCATAACCTTAAGTTTGTCTCTCATGGATTTTTTATGTCCGGAATTTTGTTATGATACTGCCTATAAAAACACTATGGGGATGCAAGGTACCCCCTTTGCCAGTAACCAAAAGCCAAAAGGTAAAAGGTGAAGATCATCTCTGGCAAAGCAACATGGTCTGTCAACCATAGCTTCCCAGGCTGACAGATACTGGATCTCCCTGGACTGATATCAGAAGCTAAGCAAATTGTTGAAGTCAATCTTTTTTTATTTATACTGAGGCATCATGCTGGGTGCAGGTAGAATGCTGCTTAGGGCTAGGGACATACCTGTCTGGGACACATAATCTGAGAGCTCAGTCATGTCTCTCTTCATATAGTCCAGTGAGGTACATCTCAAGTCATTCACTCCAACATGGACTATGACAGAGTCAAAATGGTACTTGTTGTTGAGAGACTTGAATGCATGCATGATCTGATAGATCCTGGAACCTGACAGGCAGCTGACCGTGACCTTCTCCTTGTCCAGCTTGGTGAGGGGGACATCTGTGTGTCTCTCTATAGAGTCACCTATGACCAAGACAGTTGGTTTTGAGGTGTTTTGCCTTAGGGGCTTATTGGCTGAGACACTGTTGTGTGTATTATTATGTATAGTGGATTCTGTTGGGTGGTCTGCAGTGTGTGCAGTAGGTTTGTGCTTGGGAGGTCTCTGATCTTTAGGTAGGCTTCTAGCGAGTACCTTCATGTATGTGGGTTTATGTATTGTGAGTTTGTTATGTGCAACAGGTGAAGTGTATGTTCTGACAACCTGTGTAATATCTGGTTTGCTGATGTGTGAGAGAACTGACTCCAAATTCATAGTATACATACATCTCTCATATGTTGTATTTGTTTGTTTTAGGAGTAACTGCTTGTTGGTATACATGATACAATTGCTACATTGCCTCAGGATGCCCATGTCAATCAGACTGGCTTGAGAAATGGTGGTAAACTGCCCATCCATTATGGCAGGTATATATTGTAGTAACTAGTGGGGAGTGGGCTAGATGGAACAGGTTTTGCTGTAAGATAGCAAAACGTGGCTATTCTATGGAGGGCTAGTGGTAGAAAACTGTGTTAATGCTTCACAATGCACACCTGATTTGCTCACAGGACAGCTTAGAAATCTCTGAGCAGCTCCGCTAAACTGAGAGCAAACCCACACAAACACAAAGCTTAAATACAAGAGAAGTTAAAAGATTTTAAACAAAGTAATCAAAGGGAAAGCCCAAGACTCAGCCTTATTCCAGCAATCCCAACTCAGATGTGTCCTTCACTGCACACGTCTGCCACAAGGGTGCAGGGGACCTTCTTAATGTAAGATGGCTGGTTTTAGTGCTCAAATGATACCAAACAGTCTAGATTCAGCAAGCCTGAATATAAACTATGCTATAAAATGCAGAAGTACTAGAAATTCAAAGTGCAGAAAATCACAGTCACAACAGAAAAGAAAAACAGTTTAAATAAAGTAGCAAGTCTGTAGAATACTCCCACAAGAGAGTAGACCATAAACCTTCTTAGTGTGAAATAACTGGTTTGGAACCCAAGTGCTTAAACAAAAACAAAGACACTTAGAATAACAGGCCCAATAAGTCTTCACCAGCAATTCCCAGCTTAGAAGGGTGTAGACTACACTTTCCTGCCACAAGAGAGTAGACCACAAACCTTCCTAAAGTTAAATAAATGATTTGGAGCCAAAGCACTAAAACCAGAACCAAGACACTTTCAAAATAAGAGACACAATAAGCCTTCAACTAGCAATTCCTGGCTTAGAAGAGTTTAGGCTATCCATTCCTGCCACAAGAGTTTAGATCACAAATCTTCCTAATGCAGTAAGAAGCTGAGATCCCTCATAAAATCCTCCAAAGCTAGTTATGAAAACAAAATCACCACTGACTCTAAAGACAACCACAAATCATTCTATAGCTATGTCAAGAATCTCAATGGCAACACTCAGATCTGCTCTGAGTTACAGCACAATGGCACTAAATATACAGAACCAACTGATATTGCCAACATCCTGGCAGATAGGTTCAGTGCTAACTTTACCCCCCTCTCATCACCTAAAGGGCCCATCTCTATACCAGAAGAATGCAAAGTTCCTGTAATCACAGCTGCACAGGTAAAAAATCCCACTCTCCAAAGCCAAGAACACAGCATCCATGGGACCTGACAACATCCCAGGCTGTGTTCTACATGAACTACAGAACAAACTGGGACCCCACCTAAGTACCATGTTCAATCATAGCCTCACCTCAGGCTATGTGCCCACTGAATGGTGCACAGCGATGGTTATCCCACTCCACAAAGGAGGAGCCACCATGGACCCCAGAAACTACCACCCCATTAGCCTGACAAGCCTGGTCTGCAAGGCTATGGAACATATCATCATGGAACTTATAAACAATGACATTGGTAATCTCCAAACTCAGGACCCCACCCAGTTCGGGTTTGTAAAAGGCAGATCATGTCTCCTAAACCTGATAGACTTCTTTGAAGCAGTCACCAAAGCTGTAGATGCGGGTAAGGTCGTTCACACAGCCTATCTAGATCTTGCCAAGGCTTTCGACACCATCCCCCACTCTGGAATTATAGATAAACTCACTAAACTAGGTATAAATCCCTATGTCTCAAGATGGGTTGCCAACTGGCTCACTGACAGAACCCACACTGTGAAAGTAGCAGACTCCAAATCCAACTTCAGACCAGTGACAAGTGGAGTACCACAGGGTTCAGTCCTGGGTCCTCTCCTGTTTGGTATCTACTTCTCTGAAGTACAGGCTAACACAGAAGGTCTTTGGCTAATGAAGTTCGCAGATGACTGCAAACTAGGAGCCATAATCAAAACTCCAAAAGATGTGGACATTCTACAAAAGGGCCTCGCTGAGACAGATGCCTGGTGTCAAAGCCATGGCCTCAAGCTCAATGCCAAAAAGTGCATTGTCATCCCTTTTGGTAAAAACTCTGTACTCATGAACTACCACATAGGCGGTAGTCTACTTAACACTGAAAGTGTGATAAGAGACCTTGGGACACAGGTGGACAGTAGTCTCTCCTTTGATAATCACATCACCACAGTAGTCAGGAAATCCTTCTACGTGGTGCAAAAGGTTTATCATCCAGGAAAAAAGAGGTCATTGTTCCCCTCTACTCGTCACTCATTAGACCCATTATAGAGTACAATGCCCCTTTTGGTATGTACCTCACAAGACATCTACAACAACTGGAAAGGCCGCAGAAATACCACCTCACAAAGAGGATTACTGACCTCAAACAGATGCCCTACACAGACCATCTCAAAAAACTGCAGCTTTACTCCATCACATATCACCTACTCAGAGGCGATCTCTGCCTAACACACAAAGCTATGTCAAACCCAGAGCTTTTGGACATGCTCCACTTAAAGAAATCCCAATCCCTATGAGCTACACACTCTTGGGACCTAA
This sequence comes from Protopterus annectens, assembly GCF_019279795.1. Taxonomy (NCBI): domain Eukaryota; kingdom Metazoa; phylum Chordata; order Ceratodontiformes; family Protopteridae; genus Protopterus; species Protopterus annectens. Next base: position 1,249,014,242 of record NC_056747.1, on the reverse strand, counting down.
ACCTTGTTACCACAATAAACAGAACATGCTGGAGGGATAGATTCCTGTCCCAGAGACTTCCCGTACTGTGGAACAAACTAGCTATTTATATCAAACAAAGCTCCTCATTAGCACTCTTCAAGAAAAATCTTGATGATTGGATGGGAGATAGGAAATTCCCCCCAGTGATCACTTCTGTGGATCTGCTCGACAGTGGCACAGGAAAATAATTTTCTTGGGTGGTGAAAGCCAGGGTACCTTTTGGCTAGGCTTATATAAGCCCTAGGCTAATAGCCTAGTACCTACCTATAAACCTATAACTGGTTTGGAACCCAAGTGCTTAAACTAGAACAAAGACAGTTAGAATAACAGGCACAATATGCCTTCACCAGAAATTCCCAGCTTAGAAGGGTGTAGGCTACACTCTCTTGCCACAAGAGTCTATACCACAAACATTCCTAATTTAAAATAACTGGTTTGCAGCCCAAGTGCTTAAACCAGAACTAAGACACTTTCAGAATAACAGACACAATAAGCCTTCAACCAGCAATCCCTGGCTTAGAAGGGTGTAGGCTATTGTCGCATGCCACAAGGGTTTAGACCACAAATCTTCCTAATGCAAAATAACTGCTTTGGAACCCAAGTGGTTAAACCAGAACAAAGACACTTAGAATAACAGGCACAATAAGCCTTCACCAGAAATTACCAGCTTAGAAGGGTGTAGGCTACACTCTCCTGTCACAAGAGTGTAGACCACAAACCTTCCTAATTTAAAATAACTGGTTAGAGCACAAGTGCTTAAACCAGAAATAAGGCACTTTCAAATTGACAGACACAATAAGCCTTCAACCAGCAATTCCCAGCTTATAAGGGTGTAGGCTATCCTCTCCTGCCACAAGAGTTTAGACCAAAAACCTTCCTAATTTAAAATAACTGTTTTGGAGCCCAAGTGCTTAAACCAGAGCTAAGACACTTTTAGAATAACAGACACAATAAGCCTTCAACCAGCAATTCTCGACTTAGAAGGATTTAAGCTACTTCTCCTGCCACAAGAGTGTATACTACAAACCTTCTTAATGTAAAACAATTGGCCTGAAGCCCAGGTGCTTAAACCAAAACTAAGTGGCTTAGAATAACAGTTACAGTTTAATCAATCTATTAACAAGCAGTAGTAAATGCACTTGAACACTTTTAAGAAAAAGCAGCAAAGGCAAAATACAGTAGTACAGTAGAAAACACAAATACAGCAAAAGCAGCTGTATAAAGTGCATTTTTTAAAGTTAAGTGGGAAAGAAGGAAAGAGAACATAATTTGAGGTTAAGAAACTAATGGGGTGGACTTTCCCAAATGATCTGTCTGTACTCAGTAGAATGAGCTGATGAGATGGGACTTGGAGGAGTGTCCAAAATCAGATTTACAGTAGGAGCTGGCAACTCAAAAGCCACCAAGTTTAAGAATACAACAACAGTTGAGTGGGTGGGTGGGTAGGTGGGAAAAATAAAATGCAGACAGAGATATAGCCCTAACTATAGTCCAGGTGACCCTGGTTCAATTAGCAGCTCAAGCATTTGAAAGAGTGATAGGGAGGGATGGGCATTATCATCCATTGCATGTCTACCCTTTGGGCATACCATTAGGTCCATGGAAGATAGGGGTAGACCATAAATGTAACCCCCTAATGGATGTTTGACAGATTGACTAGCCATAGAATGTCCTTGGGATCTTTGCCAGCCAGGTCAAATTTTCAAACACTGGACCAGGAGGTAGAGTGGAGTGCTATCACACTCAGCAAGGACATGGGGCACTGGAACAGTTGTCTGAATGAAGGAAAGGGGGAGAAAAAGTGAGCAAAGGTTCAGCTAAAATTCAAATAAAATCCAGTCCAAACTAACAATAGTGCAATGGACTGGTGGAGAAAAATATGCAAACAGTGAAAATTGTATGTATTTATTCATTTTATTTATTGGGAAAGTCTAACTGGGTAATAAATACCCATTTTCAGTGGAGACGCAGGTACAAAAGCTCCAGAAAGTTAAATAGCACCATATAAAACACTAATGCAAATGTTAATTAAAAAGGCATTGAAATACATAGGATACAATAAAGCATGAGAAGACATGACTGAAATGAAAAAAGAAAGAAAAAATACAGTTTAAATATGACAATCAGTATATACAAACATATTAGAAGTAAAGTCTACTATGCTAGGAAATCAAAATAAAAAGTTACAAGTCCACCCTAAGAATGGGGAGAGGGCAGGTGTCGAAGGGTATAGATAGATAGTATGATAAGAGGTTAGGTTAGCAAGAATCTAAAGTATTTGTTGATATAGATCATACAGGTGAGGTGCATGCGCCTAGCCATGAGTTAGTGAGAAGTTTTTTGAGAGAGGACTTAAATGGATAGGTTCATAGGTAAGCACTAGGTTAGCAACTCTTGTGGGCTATTTTAAGCCTAGCCAATTTCCCTCAATGGTGAGACTCAAACCAAAAGAACTTGCTTTCCCTGATACAATTATAAGGTTGATTAGAAGAATATATGAGGGATCTGAGATGCTAATTAAAGTGGATGGGGTCCTCTTCGATAATTTCTGCTTGAGTAGAGGAACCAGGCAGGGTAGTCCACTTTCCCATTTGTTGTTTACATTATATTTAGAACCACTGACAAAGAAAATAAGGGACTCAGAAATTCAAGGATATAATTGATATGGTAGTCAGGAAAAGCTGTCTCTGTTTACAGATGATATTATTTTATTTTTTTTTTGCGTCTTTCAGCTTTTCCCGGTATTATTTTATACATGACAAAATCAGAAAGGGATATTACAGTGTTGTGGAACATTTTTAGACAGTGTCATATCTTCTCGGGATACAAAATTAATGAAGCTAAAACAAAGGCAATAGTGGTAAATTATGTAGCCACACACAAATTGGTCCAACAATATCCATATTTATGGGTACATGATAAAATGAAGTATATAGGAGTACGGATTAGAAATTACTCTGTGGTGGCAGCTAAGGATATGTGGGAAGAGACTAAACAGAAGATAATACAAAAATTGAGAAACTGGAAGTTTTGTTATATGGATATGGATACTAAGATACAAGCCATTAAAATGGTTTTAGTCCCGTTAGTCTTAGACACAGATCAGGCATATTTTTATCAACCGGAGGAGAAGTTGTGGATAGCAATTAAAAAAGAGCTGATGGATTTTATCTGGAAAGGGAAGACAGCAAGGGTCAAGTGGGATAAGCTGATTCTACCAATAGAACAAGGCAGACTAGCATTACCTAATTTGAGGGGGTATTTTAGAGCAACACAGTTAAGGCTCTTATACATAGCACAAGCAGAAAACTATAATTCAAAGTGGAAAGGAATGATGCTGACACAGGAAGGAAGAAAGCTCAAGAAATAAGGAGAGATTGGGATTTTGGATGTAAACTCTTAAGGAGAGCAACCAAAATTTTACAGAGTATTATATTCATAATATAGTAGGGAGTATTCGAAGAACCAAACCAGCACAAGAATGGAGAACAGAGATTTTGCCAATAGGGATGACTGTGGTCAGGGATACAGATAATAGGCAAGAGGGGGCTAGAATTTATTGGAGAAAACTGTCAAAGGTACCAAGATATCGGGAGCAAATAACTAGAAAGGGAAAGGTAATAGAATAGAAGAGGCCAAGAATTTATTTGGACTGCAGGTTAGAGATTGCCTTCCCTATCAAGGATTGATATCAGAGTATAGACAAAGAGAAATAAATAGGGGGGCTTCTAAATGAAATACCAGCACTGGTAGAGTGTTTAACAGAATCTAGAACAGAAGCTGCTATTAAATAAGAAATAATTAGTAAAGCATATAAAATATTGCATGATAATTATAAGAATCATTCAGAGGAGCTTAGAAAGGACTGGGAAGAAAGATTGGATAAGCAATTCACAAAGAGACAATGGGGGATATATGTATATTTCCCAAATATGCAAAAAAAAGTCTAAAAGATTTAGGATCTTTGCCTGGAAGTGTTTACATAGGTATTTTATACCGCAAGTAGACTCCAAAGAATTTTTCCTCAGGTGGACAGCAAATGTTGGAGGTGTGACGGGCAAGAAAGAGGTAGCTGGGAAAAAGAAGTTATGTCTTACCATAAAGTTCCATCTATGTTGTTGATCTTTGTTCATTCATCACTGATGGGTTATCGGTTCCGTCCTCAGAACCGAGCTGGCCAATATCTAGCTCGTGTCAACCCAAAACTCTCAAGCCAAGGTCCTACCCAGAATGCTCTGCTCCCTGTTACCTCAGATCGAGTTTGCAAGTTGATAGATAAAAGTAGAGGCTACCTCTGGTCATAACAGACCTACAAAAAAGGAGTACATGAGATCAACCAAGAACCTCTGGATGGGGGTCGGAGGGTGAAAAGTAATAAATGAATAAAGATCAACAACACAAATGGAACGTTATGGTAAGACATAACTTCTTTATCTGATATTGTTAATCTTCGTTCATTCCTTACTGATGGGACAGAGTCCCCAGCTACCTGTATTCCTGGGTGGCCCTCATGGAAGGACATTCTTGAGCACCATGGAGCCAAAGGAAGCTCTACCTCTGGAGGCCAAGTCCAATTTGTAATGAAGAATAAAGGTATGAGGTTTGGCCCAAGTTGCAGCTGAGCAATTATCATTGAGGGGAAGCCTTAGCATGGAAAACTGCTGATGTTGCCATAGATCTTTTAGAATGTGCTTTGACTCTATGAGGCAAGGTGAGATTGTTTTCATTGTAGATAAAGGTTATACAATTTCTCAACCATGAAGCCAAAGTAACTTTTGATACAGGATGACCCCATCTAGGTTCAGAAAAAGCTAGAAACAGTTGGTCTGATTTAAAAAGCTAGAAACAGTTGGTCTGATTTATGAGTAGATTTTGTTCTGTCCAGATAAAATCGTAATTGCCTATGATCATCCAAGGAGTGCAGACAATACTCTCCCTTGTTAGAATGGTTAGGAAAGAACACTGGAAGGTCAATAGACTGGTTGATAGATCACTCTGACACCACTTTTGGTAAAAAGGTAGAATTATTTCTCAGTGATACCCTCTCCTTATGGAAGATAAAATAGGGAGGTTTGATGCATACGGCCTGGAGTTCTGACAATTGTCTGGCCGATGTGATTGCAATCAAAAACAATGTTTTCCAAGAGAGGTATTTTACATCACATGAAGATGCAGGTTCAAAGGGGGAAGCTGTTAGAGCTTGCAGAACCAAAGCCAAATCCCAAGGTTGTACAGGTTCTCTAAAGGGAGGTTTTAGGTGGATAACACCTTTCAAGAAAGTCTTACAGAGTCTGTGTGACACAAGTGAAGAATCTTGAAAACCAATATAAAAATTTGAGATGGCAGCTAAATGTACATGGATAATAGAGGCAGACACCCCAGAGTGGAAAAATGTGATAAGTAATCCAATACCACAGAGACTGGGGCTGAAAAGGGGTCTAATTCTTTATTTGCTGCCCATAGAGAGAACCTTTTCCATTTGTTAAGATAGATTAGTCTGGTGGATGATTTATGAGATGTAATAAGAATATTGAACACAGGGGACAAAAGGTTTTCATGCCTGGTAATCACTGGAAGTGGAGAAACTAAGCTGTCAGTTTCACGGTTGTTAGACTGGGGTGAATCAGACCCTGCGGATGGAAGATCAATGTTGGGGATGGACTGAGGATCCATGATTGATCTAGCAGGTGAGGCCAGAGGAAGGGAAACCAGACCTGTCGAGGTGAATCTGGAGCAATGAGGATCACTTTGCTCTTCAACTGTTGTGCTTTCTTCAGAAATTGTGAGATGAGGGAGTGAGGAGGGTAAGCATAAAGCAGACCCGAGGGCCAAATGTGGACTAGAGCGTCCCTTGGTGACTGTCCCCAAGGGGGATCAGGGCAAAGGGGTTGCTGCACTTGTAGTTGGTTGCAGAGGCAAATAGGTCACAGCAAGGTTGACCCCAGCGGTTGAAGATCAGAGGATTGAGGGACCACTCATGAGGCTGTAGAATGCACCTGCTCAATTTGTCCACTATCACGTTGGAGCTCCTGGGAATGTGCATTACAATCAGAAAGCGGTTGTGAGCTATTGCCCATTGTCATATCCTCAAGGCCTCTCTGCATAATGGACAAGATCTGGTGCCCCCTTGTTTGTTGATGTACCAGACCACTGACATGTTGTCTGATTGGATCGCAATAGTCCCTGATGGAAGGATGGAGTGAAATGCCTGCAATGCTAGAAGCACCGCCCTCAGTTCCAGGACACTGATATGCAAAAGGGCCTCTGTCTCTGACCAGGTTCCTTGGACCGAGTTTTCCTGACATAGACCCCCCCCACTCCATCAGGGAGGCATCTGTGGTCACCGTGGCTATCGGTTAATGGGAGTTGAAAGGGCAAAACCATTGTTGAGGATTTCGAGACATCCACCAAAGTAAATCTTGCTAGTATCTCTGAGTTACACTTATCTGAAAAGACAAAGGATGTTGTAGAGGGTACCACTGAGTGAGAAGTAGCCAGTGAAGAAGCCTCATGTGGAATCTGGCTAGAGGAACAATAGTAATCAAGGCTGCCATTGACCCCAATAGCTGCAGTATAGATCGAGCTGGGGATTTGTGGTGACAGAGCAGTGGTTGAACTTGTTGTCTTATTCTCTGAAGTCTGTGTTCTGAAAGAGATGCTGTGCAATTTCTCATGTCCAACAGTATCCCTATAAGTTCTAAAGACTGAGTTGGGGTTGTGCTGGATTTCTCCCAGTTTATAATGATTCCCAGGCTTTGAGCTGTTAAGAGAGTATACTTCAGGGCTTCTTCCAGTAGATGGTTGGTGGGGGCGGTGAGGAGCCAGTCATCTAGATATGGAAACGCCTGGAATCCTTAAAGTCACAAGTGAGCCATAACCACTGCCATGCATTTTGTGAATACTCTAGGGGCTGCAGAGAGACAGAAGGGCAGGGCTTGAAACTGGTAGTGACAGGCTCCCATACAAAAGTGGAGGTATCTTCTTGAGCATTTGTCTATTTTTATGTGGTAATATGCATCTTGAAGTTCTACAGAGAACATCCAATCATCTTCTTCCAGAAGATGGAGGATAGACTGAATCGTACCCATCCAGAACTTCTCTACTTTTACAAACTTGCTTAGTGTACTGAGATCCAAAATTGGTCGCCAGTCCCCTGTCTTTTTTGGCACTAAAAAGAACCTTGAGTAAAAAACAGATTCTATCTGGTCTGGGGGGACCATCTGGATGACTCTTTTTTGTAGCAGCTTTTGGATTTCATGTGCTGCCGTTTCCCTTTGACTGGGTAGAATGTCAGGTAATATTCTTGATGAGACTAGGCAAAGATGAAAGGGGATGTGATAGCCTCTGGATATAATCCGTTGTATCCAAGAGTCGGTTGTTATCTTTTGTCAGGCAGCAGGATACAAAGAGAAATGACCCCTAACTGCTTTCAGAGGTGAGCAGCCAGGCAGCACTTCAGGAGCGCTGATAGAGTTGGCCAGAGAAAGAATTTCTGGAACCACAGTTTCGCGGACCTCCTCTGCCCCAAAAGGGGCATCTTCCATTGGAGTTTCCTCCTCTGCCTCTAGGGGAGAACTTGGCATGTGCATCCCAGAAAGAAACCTGTGATTTCTTGTGCCAGATCTTTCTGCTCCTCTGATTTCTGGAGTAGAATCGCTGAGGAGTGGAGTGTCTGACACCAACGGCAGACAGGGTCTTGCCATCCTGTTTGCACCTTGCCAGAGTATCCTTGACTTTAGGGCCAAACAAAGAAGTGGCCTCTATGGGGGTATTCATGAAGGAAGCTATAAAGGAGTCTGCAAAGGCGCATCCAAGCATGGTGTCTGGTGACTATACCTGTGCCTGCTGCTCTAGCTGCCCCTTCTGTTGCGTGAGAAATAAGACGCATGGAACAGTTGGAAATGGACTCTAGGGTGGCTATCTGAGAAGCCACATTATCACGGACTTCATCAGAAACAGCTCCTGCCAAGGTTTCAGAGAGCTGGTTGAGAAGATCTCACTGAAACCTGGTAAAATGTGCCAAATAATTCAGCAACCTTACAGCGAAAGTCGATGAGGCAAATACATGCTTCCCTAATCTGTCAATCGCCCGGGACTCCTTGTTGGGTGGATGGACAGTTTGGCTCTCTTCTGCCAAATCCTTCTAGTAGCAGCTGCCACCACCATAGCATCTACTGGAAGCCCTCGTGACCAATGGGAGTGCTCAAATGGGGGCGAGAGTATTTTATCTGGTCTCTTAGATATCGCTTCCATGGTATCAGGAGCCTTCCATGCGCGCTGGACGATGAGCTGGACAAGCTCATTGGCAGACTGGGTGACTCAGGAGGTAGGGATCGGGCACGAAAAGCCTGCAGGAATACGGATTCCTCAGAGGAAGGATTAGAGGGCTTCCAGTCACCCCTCTGTCTAAGTATCTCGAGGATGTCACCAAAGGACACCTCATCAGAAGGTGACCATGGGGAACCCCGTCATCAAAATCCATATTTTCAGTCAATGACTCCTCAGTGGAGTCCATGTGTTTCCTCTTACATGATGCAGGGTACTTCCTCAGTGAGAAGTTCTGGGGAAGACTTAAAGAGGGGGTCTCCTGAGGAGGAGAAACCTGAGGCTCTTGTGCCTGGTGTCTGGCAGTTGAAGCTTGTGGCAGTTGCGGCACAGAGGGGGGAGAGGACTCTGACAAATGAGCTTTGCCAGCGGTGGCAAGCACCCTCTCCATGGCCTGGAAGGCTGGCCCACACAAGGAGGGATGGGAACCCGGAACTGAGAAAGACAACCTCGGAACCGGGATCACACCCTGCCCCAATGAGCCTGCCCTCACACCAGGAGTCTCAAGAGGACCAAGAACCATAAGATAGAGAGCATCCCTGGAAGGTGCCATGGAAAAAAATCATCATGGAGACAGGAATGCCCTCCCCAACAGCACAGCCACTGGTCTGAGAAGAGCCCGATGCCCAGTGCACCGAAGGCCACAAGGACGACTCTGGTTCCAAAGTGAGATCCACTATTGGAGTCAGAGGGAGGGAAGCTGCTGTCAGAGTAATAGGCTTCGAGACTTGAATGGACGTTGAAGGAGTATACGCTGGAGTTTGAGGCAATATACGCTCACCTGAATGAGGGAACGTGGACTTTGATGGTTGAGTGAGACCTCTGGCCACAAACAACTGGTCAATGAGCCGCAACACATCCTGTTCAGAAAGACTCTTGGTTGACCTCATGGAGAAAGCTGATGGCGATTCTGGCCTTTCTAGCAAAGGACTATACTGACTGTTAGCAAAAGGATCCAGCGAAGGGGAATATTTGGTCCTTGCTAATTCAATAGGTGCAGAGCTCGGTGCCAAGGAAGTCTGCACCAAAAAAAAAAACGGTGTGGAAAAAGTCTGGGCCAAAGATGCCAGTGTTGTAGTAGTTGAAGGTGTCTGCACCATAAAGGCAAAGGTCTGCCCCGAAGGGTACGGTGCCGTAGTGGAAAGTGTCTGCACCGGTAATAAGGATGGTGCCGAGAGGACTGCACTGAAGCACATGTCTGTGCTGAAAATATCTGCACCATGGAGTACAGAAGAGTCATACTTCGAGCCGAAGGTGACTGTACCAATGGTGTTGAAGGGACTGAACTTGTATTGACGGTGCCATTACGGGTTGCGACAGAACTGTCGGAACCATAGTAGTCAGCAGCGGGAACTCCGGTGCTGGTATAGATAAAGGAGACATGGCTGTAGTCAAAATCATTTGGGGTGGTGCCGATCCTGGAGCCAATAGAGTCACAGGAGACAGCGCCGGAGTAGTAATCAATTTTGTGAGTCAACTCCCTATGATCTCCAGAGGGAGAAGAAGGGAGTGACTTCGATGAAAAGGAGAAATAATGCCTCTTGTGGGGTTTAACAGGAGGAGTGGGCCCTCTGACCCAGAAATAGCCTCAGAAAAAGGAGACTTGAGACCTTTCAAAATTAACTTATTCTTCCTCTCATTGAGATTTTTTACAAATCCCACACGGAGGATCCACAGTCAAGTGGGAGACATTAAGACAGTAGACACATAAGTCATGGCCATCAGAAATCAGTAACTTACGGCTGCAGTCCTTGCGCTGCTTGAAACCAATGGTACTTTACTTATCTGACATAACTGGTGTGGAGAAGAAGCACAGTAGCAAAAGGAAGAATAATGGCTACCCAAGAAAAGGGTAAAAAGAGAAAAGGAAGGATTACCAATGATGGTAATGGAGAATTACCACAAGGTAAGAAAAGAGGGTAATAAAGGGAAAAGACTAAAGGGAGAGAGACTAAAGTGTGTGATAGGGTAGGAAAATATTAGAATAAACCTTTGAGAAAAATTTTGAGTAATAATATATAAACTTTCAAAAAAATAGACATTTAGCCGAGAGAGTGGCTTGACACGGCTGTACAGCAATGCGGCAAATGAGATCTGAGGTAACAGGCAGCAGGGCATTCTGGATAGGACCAAGGCTCGAGAATTTTTGGCTGCCACAAGCTTGATATTGGCCGGCTCAGTTCTGAGGATGGAACTGATAACCCATCAGTAAGGAATGACTGAAGATTAACAACATCAGATCATATTTGTTGGGAGTATAATGAGCTGGCAGACATTAGGGATTCCCTGCAGACTGCTCTGTTGGAGATGATGGGTGAGCAGATTGGACTGACTGGGGAGATGATTTTTTTTTTGAGTTACACTACTGAATCGGAATTGCCTAGACATAGTAAAGCCTTGCTGAGTCTATCATGGCTGCCAAAAAGCAATTACTAGAAAATGGAAATCATAGTCTAGACCAACTTTACTAGAAGTAGTGAATACAGTAACAGTGATAAAATGACTGGAAATGGGATCTTTAGAAAAGGGAAGGAACAAACTACATGGGAAAAAATGGGAATTGTGGGAACAATATAGGCAGAGCAGGAATGAGATTTAGTAAGCAAGATTTGAATGAGCCACATAATGCTTAACTGACAATGACTGGATGGTTTATAAGTGATGTTTTATGTTTGCAACTACAGTTTCAATGGTATCCGTGCTATAAACTGCAACTAAAGTGGGATCATGTTGTATGTTTTTCATTTGTATAAATGTAACATTGCTTTTGTCATATGTGAAATTTTAACAAAGATGTTTGGAAAAAAATGGTGAGATTCAAACCCTGTACCTTGTGTCTGTGAGGTGAACACCTTAACCATTATGTCAACCCCTAAACGATGACCACTAGATACAGATCTGATTGAACCTGGGAGAGAGTTCATAGGTTCATAGGTTCATAGGTTGGTACTAGGCTATCAGCCCTAGGGCCTATACAAGCCTAGCCATAACAATTCCCTGGCTATTTCTTCCCACATTATTTACTTTCCTGGACCCCTGTCTAGCAGGGTGAATTTCCTTTCTCCCATTTTGAAGAGGTCCAAAGAGGCACTCTGCTTGACATGTATGGGCAATCTATTCCAGAGTCTCCTCCAGCATGTTTTGTTTATTGTGATGACAAGGTTTAGATCCCTGGGGCATCTGCTTTAGGCCTGTGATTCTTTTAGTGAGGTATTTCTGAGGCCTTTCCAGTTGTTGCAGATGTCTTGAGAGGTACATACCAAATGGGGCGTTGTATTCTATAATGGGTCTAATGAGGGATGAGTACAGTGGGACAATGACCTCCTTTTTCTGGATGAAAAGCCCTTCGTGATGAGGTGTGCCACATAGAAGGATTTCCTGACTGTTGTGGCGATGTGGTTATGAGACCACTGTCCACCTGTGTCCCTAAGTCTCTTATCACACTTTCTGTGTTTAGTGTACTGCCACCTATATGGTAATTCATGGATACATGTTTTTTCCCAAAGGGGATAACAATACATTTCTTGGCATTGAGCTTGAGCCCATGGCTCTGGCACCAAGCATCTGTTTCTGTAAGGCCCTTTTGTAGAGTATCCACATCATTTGGGGATTCAATAATGGCTCCCAGTTTGCAGTCATCTGCAAACTTTGTTAAGAGTCCCTTAGTGTTGACCTGTACTTCAGAGAAGTAGATGCCAAACAAGAGGACTGAACCCTGAGGTACTCCACTTGTCACTTGTCTGGAGCTGGATTTGGAGTCAGCTACTTTTATAGTGTGGGTTCTATCAGTAAGCCATTTAGCAACCCATTGGGTGACATAGGGATTAATGCCCAACTTAGTAAGTTTATCTATGATTCCAGAGTGGGGATGGTGTCAAAGGCCTTGGCAAGGTCTAGATAGGCTGTGTGGACCACCTTACCCTTGTCCATGGCTCTGGAGACTGATTCAAAGAAGTTAATCAGGTTCAGGAGACAAGATCCAAACCCAAACTGGGTGGGGTCCAGTGTTTGAAGGTTGCCAATGTCTTTGTTTATAAGTTCCATGATAATCATGGCCTTGCAGATAAGGCTTGTCAGACTGATCCTTGTGGATTGGGATAACTGTAGCTCAACCTGAGGTGAGGCTATGATTAAACATGACACTTAGGTGAGGTGCCAGTTCATATTGTAGTTCATGTAGTACACAGCCCGGGATGTCATCTGGTCCCATGGATGCTGTATTCTTGGCTTTAGAGAGTGCGTTTTGTACCTGTGTGGCCGTTATTACTGGAATTTGGCAATCTTCCGGTATTGAGATGGGCCATTTAGGGGGTGAGAGGGGGGTGAACTTGGCACTGAATCAATAGTTTGGATATGCAGTGTGAGTATAAACTTTGCCCAAAACATTTTTTTTTCTGGTTTATAGATTTCAAGCAGGTTTTTGTCTTGAGAGCACAGAGGGTAATTTGGGAGATAGTGATGATGTACTGAGGAAATAGAAGGGCAGGTAGGGGTTATGTAATATTTTATGGGTTGAAAAAGTTGCATATGGGTTAGTTGATGTGGGAGTTCTAACCAGATTTGCAGCACATAATGAAGAGCAGTGATGAGCTTTATGTGGCAGGGTAGCTGCAAATTTAGCTACTTTATTATAATATTGCTCCAGTTGTGATTTAAGAGAGATTTGGATGTCAGTCAAAATAGGTGAGGCATAGAGAAGACAGGGTAATATAAGCGTTAGCTAGGGTGATTCTGCTAGATGGAGTAAGGAAATTGTTTTGCTCTATATTGCAGACATAGCTTTTGATGAGTTATTGTTATACATTTTTGTATGCAAAACCAAACTTTAAGTTGTCATCTATGGTGATTCCAAGCAATTTGATATGGGTAGCTACTCAATAGCTGAATTGTTTATAGTGGTAATGTGTAAGTTACTTTTTGCAATGTCATGGGACTTTGGAAAAAATAGTAGTAGTTTAGTCTTTTGGGGATTACGCAAAAGTTGATTTTGATGTAGTCACTGTTCAACAAAGTCTGCAGTGAACTTAACGTACTTGGCAGGGAGGTCATCAGCAGAAGGAACTTTCTTTAGTAACTGTTTAACATATGATGTGGAGACAGGTTGGAAATTGAAAGCCTGGATGTCAAGACTAGTAGAGTTCTGAGGTAAAGTAAATGGTTGGGAAGAGATGGAGGTACGAGAGGTTATGATGTTGATGAAGAAAGTATTAAATTTGGTAGCTGTTAATGAGAGAGATAAGTCCAGATAGAGGTTTGGTAAGGAAGAAGAGTCAGGCTGAAAAACTTTCTTAACTGAGCTCCAGAATTTCTTTGGATTTTTTCTGATTATCTTTTGGGTCAGAGTAATATATTATTTCTCTAGGTGAATTTGCTTCTTGGTGATGTTGCACAACTCCTTTCATAGCTGTAAGGTTTGAGGGGTTTTATCTTTGTGCCACTGTTTCCATGTTTTTTTTTCACATTTTTGCATGAGAATGAAAGAATGGGACAGTCAAGAGGTTTGATTATTTTTACTCTTATTCCTAGTAGGAACAATAAATATATTGTTGAATTTCTAGGAAGGGTTTTGAGTGAAACCAATTGACAGATTTTAGAAGATTATTGAGTGCATCAGGATGAAAGTTAGAAAGATTTTGGGTAGTTTGGGTGTATGATTCTCTATTGGCGAATATAGGGTAATGTTCACACAGGGAGTCAGGTTGTACCCATGAAACAGTATACTTGGTGGGGTCAGAGACAGCTATCCACTTAAGGATAGAATCTTTATTATTTCCTTTGATGAGTCGGGTAGGGAAAGAGATCAGCTGTTTGAACTCATACAAGTTAAGAATAGTAGTTTTGGTGTTAGATGTAACAGATAAACAGTCAGTGATAAAGACACCTCAGATAATGGCTTCAGTAGTAATAGTGGTAGTTATCCAGCAAAGAATTTCTTCTAAGCTTATATTATTAGCTGGTGGTATATAGAGGGCAACTATACAAAGCTTCTCATGTTTATTAACATTGAGATGAGAGATAAGAAATTCTGCATTTTGGAAGATTGGTATGTTAGTTTTGAGAGGTAAGAAACTTAGACATTTATTATAATTAATTGTAACACCTCTTCCTTTTTGTGTAATCTGTGACATTGAATTATATTGTAGCCAGGGAATACAATTTCAGAATCATTTATATAGGGTTTTAGCCATGTTTCAGTAATGACAGTAAGATCTGGTGAGTACTGAAGAAACAATGTTTGTAGGTCTGTAACTTTGTTTAGAATACTATGAATGTTAGTGGAAGTAAGAAAAAGTTTTGTAGATGTATAGGAGTTAAGGGCAAAAGACAGTGGAGTGGATCAGGCTGAAGGGACAAGACTAGGATGGATGTCACCACAATATATGATTTTAGGAAAGACAGGATTAACACTTACCTTTTTTTAAAGTAAATGAATTTATTCCAGGATTTCAGGTTATGTCAACGTGAACTGAATATTTAGATGTTTTGTATTTGAAAAGCTGAATAGGCTGAACATTAAATAAATTTGAGGATATAGATATGAAGAAGGGTTTAAGACTGAGTATAGGTGGGTGGCTGGTAGTATGTGAATGTGAATAAAGTGTGAGAGTAATATGATAGGTAGTAAGGTGACATAAAATAAATAGCAGAGACATGAAGATGAAAAAGGATAAAATGGTAGAGAGGACTACGGAATAGTTAAGAGGAGATTATAATTGAATGAAAAGGAAAATCTGTTAAAGGAGAAGGGAGGATGATGAGGGGAAAAACAGATATGAGTATAAATGGCCTGCCAGCTATTCCAGGCAGGGTGGTCCCTTATTACAGAGATGCAGATAGGTTAAGAATGTAATACAGTATAGTCAAATAGAGAAATATAGAATATACCATGGTGTGGTAGGGAGAAATTTTGAATTAAAGGAAATATTAGGAAAATGACTGTGGGTGATATGTATAATAAAAGGTTTGTGGGTATTGTTTTCTGTCAATATTATGAAAGGAAGGCTAATACTGAAGAAGGACTTGCTGAGAAGGAAGAAATGAATATTGTACAAGGGGGGAGGGACAAATGTATAGATTGTAAAGTTAGAACAATAGAGAAGAGTAAATTTAAGTGAGGAAGCAGAGAAGAATAAGTGTGGAGGGAAGGTGATATAAGATTGTAAAGGGGTTGTGTGAATGCTATTGGATAATGAGGTAGTAGCAGTGATTGGTGAGGCTAGTAGGAAGAAGCAGGGATAGGAATGAGGAAGGGGAGAGATTATGTTCAGTATAAATTTAGATAAGGAGGGGTGGGTGGGAATTGGAGGTAGGGTAGAGGAGTGTAGTGAGCCTAAGCATAGAGTAGAACCCCTCACAGATGAAGGTATTTGCCTGAGAAAAACAGTGACAATGGAAGTAAGGGAAGGCTTAAACAGCAGTGTGAGTGCTAAAAATGTGTGCAGCTCAACATGATAGCAGAAAAGAGGAAACTTAAAAAAGTTGCTTGTAGGTAAGAAAACCATACATTTAAGCCAGGAAAGGTGCTCATGGGCAAGAAAGCCACATGTATTAACATAAAATGGCTTTAATAAGCCTGACGTATATTAACATATGAAGTGTCATTTTTCTTTAGCAGTAGCACTGGCTGCATGTTCAGTGATAAAGATGGTTTTAGCAGCTTACCTAGTGGCAGTCTTATATACTGTCTACACTGAAAAATATTTTTGCAGGCTGCAAATCCAGCCAGCAGAACAGAAATAAGTTTAATCATAAAGATGGGGAAACCAATGACTTTCAAGACTAGGTGGAAGGGGCAATCTTGCAAGCCTAGTGGCAGTCTTATATACTATCTTCACTGAAAAACATTTTTTTTAGTTTGCATGAGAATGATCAGCAGAAAAAGTTATGAGGATTATCACAGTTTTTGAAAAGAAAAACAGTCTGTTTCAGGGGCACAGTTACTCACCTTCTTCAATGACATTACCATTAACTGAAAATTGAGAAAAAAGTTAAAGAGATTGTGGGAAATATCAACAAAAACAAAAATAATATTGCAACAGAAACTGCAAAAGACTTCCTAGTTGTACAGGTTGGAGATACACATCCATGGGAAAGTCTACAGCCAGAAACTGAAGTAAATACTAAAGCTGAAACAAGATCACATATTATATATGGAGAAGAAGAAAAGCTATAAAAGAAACCACAGACATGTGTACAAGACAGATATGTCAAAGTTTCAGAAGAAAGAGCAGACAGAACTGTTACAACCAATGCTGTCATGAGAAAATAGACTCTGAGAACTGTAATAGCTAATTATTGCATAGGGAAGCTCCTCAAGTCCTATTTCCATGTAAACTTATAATTAAAGAAGAGCTATCCCAAAAGGAAAATCAGAAGTCCAGAGAAAGCAATCCTATAAAATATTCCAAATATTGAAGACCATGGAGGAAAAATCAGGCAACTATCTAGACTGTTTTTGAGCCAACATAACTGACAATTTGCAATTATTAAAATGTTTTTGAATCTCTACAGAAGATCCTACTTGAATTAAGAGATATTGCATGTTCAATGCAGAGTAAAGTTAATTTAAAATGATTAGTGTAAGTCAGTGCATGCTACCTCATAAAATGTAGTAAGTGTATAGAGTTAAATCTTAATATCTAGCTGAAAGAATTTGCATATCATGTGGTGTACACTCCTTCTAAATAGCTCAGTCTGATTACATGTTTCATGGGGACTAGATGTTCACTACTAGGACCTGTCCTGCTTACTGACCATACTGAAAGACATTTGAAAAAGGCTGGACGGTTCTGGAGCATAGAGAAAGAATGAAAGAACTAGCGAGTTAACAGCTTTAATGGTTTTAGAGAAAGAATGACAGAACTAGCGAGTTAACAGCTTTAATGGTTTTAGAGAAAGAATGACACAAGGTTAACAGCTTTAATGGTTTTAGAGTTTAATGGTTTTAGAGAAAGAATGGAAGAACTAAGCGAAACAGCTTTTTAATGGTTTTTTAGAGAAAGAAAAAAGAACAGCGAGTTAACAGCTTTAATGGTTTTAGAGAAAGAATGACAGAACTAGCGAGTTAACAGCTTTAATGGTTTTAGAGAAAGAATGACAGAACTAGCGAGTTAACAGCTTTAATGGTTTTAGAGAAAGAATGACAGAACTAGCGAGTTAACAGCTTTAATGGTTTGCAGATGAGTGGAAGAAAAGCCTGAAGGGAAGAAGCCAAAACATAGACAGTTTTAAGGGGATAGCAGGTGAGGCAGGTGAGAAAATGAAAACAATGGGGAAAAGGGGAGACAGGTATTAATACTTACCACTTTAGGACATCAGTTTTGTCTTTTAATGAAAATAACGTAAAAATGTGGTATGCAAATTAGATGCAATACCGTGGATGGTGATACAAAAGGTAGATGCATTGAGTGTCTAGGATAGTATATTTATTTTGGGTAGGGAAAGGATAAGAGAGGCGTGATTTTAGGGAGATTAGGTGGTGTGTTTAATAATTAAAGACAACAAAGGAGGTGTGTCCGTTTTTCAGAAATAGGTTGAGGGGATAGTAAATATTATGTCTATTAAACCAAGGAGAGTGGTAAGGGTGGATGGCTTCTACATCAGAAGCATCACCCTGAAAACTGAAAAAATATCAAAACACAAAAATTAAATGATTAAATAGACATAAGCAGAAAATAATATATAAAATGTATAAAACAAATGCACAAAATAAATTCCAAAGTGATAGAAATACACATATATGCAGAAAGCAAGCCCCCTCCTCTTGCACTTCCAATGCCCCCTATCTAATTGTGTCAACTCTGGGGATGCAGTACATTGGAAAAATAACAGCAGGCCATAGTTGGCACTAAAATCTGAGATTGTGTGACCTCAGCCATTAAATTAAGAAGCTAGGTTGTGACACTCTACCTCCTTCCTCACATGGGTTGTGCAAGGGGCTTGCTTTTCATGCTGTAGTAAATACATTTATAAAGTAAGACTTTTAATCAGTTATAAAGTTATGGGGAAACCAGTCATCATATTAAAATGCATATACATTGTGTCAGGGGCTGTCAAACAAGGAGACTGGAAAGAAAAGGTAATAAGGATACAAGTGCTTTTGCTTTGGAATATAACACTACTTTAAGCAAAAGGAGAAAGGACTGTTCATAACTGATGTTTACATGTTTGGTGTGGAAAAAACAAGTCATATATAAATGGTAATAGAGAAATATTTTAAGAATCAAAATTGTAAAGAACATGTGTGAGTGTGAAGATCTGCAGTGGTGAAGAACTGATGAAAAGCAAACATTAAGATCATCCACCAGATGACGATACTATAATCAGAATGAAAGTAGGACAAGGTGTTACAATTATAAGCTGTTATGACACAAGGAAAGCTATGTGAAATAACAGAAAAAGGTGATCTGATGTTGTAAATCTTTGTTTATTCATTACAGATAGGACCTCAGTTCCATCCTTGAAACCGATATGGCCGTTTCCCAGCTCGAGCAAGCCAACAACTCTCAGCTAAGAACCTACCCACAATGCCCCTCTCCTAGTTACTCCAGATCTTGTTTGCCGCGTTCCTAGTCAGACATGTTAGCCATCTCTCCCTCAAAGCTAAGTAGACAATTGTTAATTTTATGACAGTTTTTCTTCAAAATTACTACATTTTTAGTCATGTTAGCCTTTTCTCACTGTCGCCTATAACCTAAGCCTATTTCCTACCCTTTTCCTTGGTAATTTAATTTTTTTACCTTTTTTGGTACTGCACCTCTCTCCTGTCTTTGACAGGCCTTCCCTTTTTACTAGTGGTATTCTTTAAAATAACATCACTGGTATTTTCTCCCTTATTTTTTCTACAGGATAGCATTGTTACCTTACCATGTCAGACAAAGCAAAGTTGGGATTTAAACAGTGTGACAAGTGTGGACGTAAGATGCCTAACTCAGATACACATGTCCGTTGTGTCTATTGTTTGGGTGTGGATTATATTAAAACTGACTGTGACATTTATGCTAGTTTTAATAATCAGACACTAGCAGAATGTAAGAATAAACTTATTTTAAAAGGTTTACTCAAGACACCCTTTTTGGAGGCTCTCTCTGGGTTGGAGGTCTCACCCCCTCCTAAGACCAAAAAAAATAAGGAAAAACTGAGTCACTCAGTTCCTGCATCTCCGTCAGGAACGGAACCAAGTTGGCTCCATGCTTCATCGGCACCCTTGGCACAGACCTCTTCAGCACCCAGCTCTGTGTCCTCTCCCTCGGTGCTGACCATGATATTCACTCCTATTTTGGTTCCAATTACGGCACCACTGACTTCGGTGCCGTCCTTGGTTCCCACATCGGCTCCAATGACTGTACATGCCTTGGCACCATCCCCGACCACAGTGCTGACAGTTTCTTCGGCTCCATGGGCTCCGATGACTGTACATGCCTTGTCACCATCCCCAGCCAAGGTGCCAACAGTTTCTTCAGCTCCATCGGCTCCAAAACTCGAATACCTGCCAAGGACGAGATATTCTCCAACTTACGACCTTTTTGGGGGCAGAGGTTTAGCTCCTTTCCAGAAAGACCTGATTCCCCTTTTGCAGCCTCCTTTAGATCCACTAGGAGTTTTTCTGAACTAGACCTAGTGCAGGTTGTGGACCAGCTTCTGGCAGCTAGGGGATTGCCCATTCCAGCTAGACCTTCTGTCTCTCCTGGCTCAGAAACTTTTACCACATCTTCCCCTGTTCATCCTCCTCCTCCAGCATCCACTCTGATTATGGTACCAATGTCCGCTTCTGTACATACTGTTTCGGCTCCAACAGCAGTGTTTCCCCTGTCAGCACTGACCACCCTTGCTGCATTGGCTCCGATGTTGTCAATGCTTTCTCGGAGCAGTGCTTGGGCCATCTGTACCTTGTTACCTAGTCCGGCGCCTCTTTTCTCGCAGATAGGATCTTCCAACATTGGGGCAAGAATTGCTGCGACCTGTTTGCTTCCCTTCTAAACTACAAATGCAGAAGCTATTTTGCCTTGATCCCCCCTTAGGAGGAACCACCGAGGAACGCTATAACCCATGATTGGCCCCTGGGTCTTCTGTATGCCTTTCCCCCATTTCTCACCATTCGAAACATTCTCCAGAAAGCTTAGAGGTTGAAAAACAAAGTGATCCTCATTGCTCCATACTGGCCACGTTAAGTCTGGTTTCCATTTCTATGGCCTCATCTGATTCACAGCCCATGGATCCTGGATAATTCCCAGGACTTGTTATCTCATCCTCAGGGACGGACTCATCCAAACCTGCACAGTCTCAAGCTCACAGCTTGGTTCTTTCACTTCCAGTGATTGCCAGGCTGCCTGACATCCCATCTCCTGTTCGTGAAATTCTTCTGGCCTCACACAAACCTTCCACTAGAAAGGTTTATTCTAGTAAATGGATTAGGTTCTCTATTTGGGCCAAAGACCAGAACTTAGACCCTTTCTCTATGCCTATTCAAAAGATCCTACAATACCTGATTACTCTTTTACATGCAGGAGCCTCAGCTTCAATGATCAATGTACATTTAGAAGCTATCGCCAAATTTCATAATGGTCTTGATAATTCTTCAATTATGTCACACCACCTATGCAAGACCTTCTTGAAGGGAGTATTACATGTTAAACCTCCAGTCAAGCCTCCCTTAGAACCCTGGGATTTCACTCTGGTGCTTCAGTCTCTCACAGGTTCTCCCTTTGAGCCCTTTGATTCATGTGATTTGAATTTTTTGTCATGGAAAACCTTACTTCTAGTAGCACTCACCTCAGCTTCAAGAGTATCTGAGCTGCAGGCCTTGAGTGTCAAGAGTCCTTACTTGATCTTCCACATGGATAGGGTGTCCCTTCGTACTGACCCTTCTTTCTTGCCCAAGGTCATTTCTGGCTTTTCTATTAATTAATCTATTGACCTGCCGGTTTTCTTGCCAAGGCATTCTAATAGAGGGGAGTACCTTTTGCACACCCTTGATGTGCACCGGCAGCTTCGTTATTTGGACAGGACTAAATCTTTCAGGAAAACAGACCAATTGTTTGTGGCCTTTGCAGGACCCAGATTGGGTAAACCTGTTTCCAAAGTGACTTTATCCTCTTGGCTTAGAAATGTTATTACCTTTGTCTACAAACAGAATAAGCTATCCTTACCTTCCAGGATAAAGGCTCATTCTACCAGAGCTATGGCTACTTCTGTAGCTTTTCATTCCAGAGCCTCTATGGATGATATATGAGCAACAGCCACTTGGGCAAGACCTCATACTTTTATATCTCATTGCAAATTGGATTTGGCCTCCAGGGGATGAGCATCTTTTGGTTCAATGGTGCTCAGGAATATCCTTCCTTAGGGCCACCCAGAAATCAAGTAGCTGGGGACTTGACCCTGTCTGTAATGAGTAAACAAAGATTTACAACATCAGATAAAGAAGTTATGTCTTACCATAACATTCCATCTGTGTTGTAGATCTTTGTTCATTCATTACTTCCCTCCCTCCTTCCCCCTGCCTGGACTCCTGGTGGACTTTAGGAACTCCTGGTTAGGGTATTTGCTCAGACAGAGCCTCCTACTATTTTTTCTATTACTACATCTTTTATCTAGGGTGGGCAAACTCGATCTGGAGTAACTAGGAGAGGGGCATTGTGGGTAGGTTCTTAGCTGAGAGTTTTTGGCTTGCGCGAGCTGGGAAATGGCCATATCGGTTCCAAGGATGGAACCGAGGTCCTATCTGTAATGAATGAACAAAGATCTACAACACAGATGGAGCATTATGGTAAGGCATAACTTCTTTTTTCATTTGTGGCAGCATACATTACTCACTCAAAATGTCAGTTAAAGTGTCAGATCCATGTATAAACACAATGTACCTACATATTATTAAAACTAATAATAATCCATGTGAAGCGAATTCATCCATAGTCAAAACAGTAGCCAAAGGCAAAGTCATGTGACCATGCTGGTTCTAACTATAAGCCAGTCACCATTAATTAATGAATGGAAAATGTTTAACAGAATTGTCAGTCTGCACACAGATATACACCATTCATATTAATTTAGGCAAATTTACTACCAGTAGGTTAATTCCCTTTGCTGACTCTTTCAAAATAAGAATGACCAAAATGGCCTTCAGGTGATGGCCTCTTTATAAAAAATTACCAACATATTTGATACAAGTCTCTCAACACATTGTGTTATGACCAACTTCCAGAGCAGCACTTAATGTCATTAAACACTTCCCAAACTCTGAAGTAAAGGGATTTTATTCCTCTTCTGTCATATACTTTCAAACAGGTTACAGTCACCATCAGTCCCCTTCTTTCCCATTTTCTACATGAGTCTGGGGTGTCACTTGAGCTGTTGTTGTCTTTCTCAGTTCAGTGCTACTCTCCTACTTTCTTCACTGGTCATTCCTGACTGTCAGAGGTCTACTCTCATACAGTTCATGCATCTCTTTGCTGGATGTCCTTGCTACCGCTTGCCTTCCTCTTGTCTATCTCAAATCCTCTTCAACAGACAGTCTTCTGTTTTCCTGCATATGTATCGCAACCACTGTAATCTGTTTCCTTTGATCTTCTCTGCAGTTCGAGCTACTTTGGCTTCTACTCCGATATCCTCATTTCTCTGTCTGTCCCATAGTGTGTATCCTACCACACATCACAGACACTTCATCTGCAACGCTCCTAGCTTCCTCAACTGCTCTGCCTTCACTACCCAGGTTTCTGTAGCATACAATAGAACTGGTTGCACCAATGTTTTCAACTCCTTACTTTTTATCTTCTTTGGCATTATTCTGTCACACACTATCCCTAATACTCTGTGCCAATTGGCTGCAGCCTCTCTGACTCTAGCCTTGATGTCATCATTCGGACTTCACTTCTTCTCAACCTCCCCCTCACAGATACTTGAAGCTGTAAACCTGCTCCACTAATCTCCCTTCTAGCTCAATTTTCAGTCTCTTCAGATTGCCACCATTTGCTGACATGTCTGTACTCAGTTTCATCCCATGTGCCTTCACTTTTGCATTCCCTTTTGAGTCCATGCCCTCTCCTGTTGGTTATTCAGTCCAGTCCTCACTGTTGTCTTCCCTTTGTTTACCTGATGCCTTCTTCACCATTGTCTTCCGTCTCCCTCACTGTGTCAACAAACACCCTGCCAGTCATGTCTGTATTCTCCAGCTGCATGACCTCTCAACTTTCTTGTCAAATCTCCTTACTGTCTTCCCCAATGTAGCTTCTTTTTACACTTGACAAATGTGCATCTGTCTCAAAGCAAATCTTTACCCCACCTCCATCCTGCTCCTTAGCTGATTACTTTCTGTTCTACCCTCTGCTTCCTTCTTCCTTTCATCTCCTTCCTGTACTCCCATTTTGTCTGTTTAATCTGGCAAAACAATTGCTAAACACACCTCACACATGGCCATCTAGAGCTTCCAAATCACTTATCTTTTGTGATGATACTGTGTGCAACGGGTTGTGAAGAGTCCCATTAATATCCATCTTCAACCAATGAGACTATCACTGCTCCTCATATAGCAAAGACGTTTATAGGTTCACAGGTAAGTACTAGACTTGCTGCCCTTGTGGACCATTTTAAACCTGGCCAATTTCCTTTTTTGTGCTTGAATTATCATTTGGTTAGATACTGGCCTTTCCTATCCAATGTTCGATAATTATATATTACCCCTAATAAGAATAACTGGAATCATACCATAGATAATTTAAGGGTACGCATGCATAAGATAAAACATGCATGACCTGCCTCTGTTCATTAGTAGTACAGGAGGTAGTCCTGGAGTAAATATTTTGTTTCCCATTCATACATTCAAGTTCCACTTGAATATGGATATGGATGAACTTTGCCTTTTTTTTTTTACTGTTGTTTTGCATGGATTGTTTTTTGCTGCCATGTTCCATATGTCCAGCTATTAAGTGCAGCTACTGGATATTGGCCTCAGCTGGCACTGGCCATGCAAATGAGGATGGTGTCAAATACAACAAAAGGTAAAACTGTCAGCATTTGAGTGGTCTCTTTTGCAAAGACTTACAATGCCAAGTATACCTCTGAATGACAGATGAGATCCCAAGAGTAGTGTCCTGATGAGTCGTCTTCAGCTCTCTTATTCTTTCATTCTTTGGATCTGTAACAGTCAGCTGTTAAGTGCTTTACTGATGCCTGTTGCTTCACTGCTTCTGTGGCTCAACCTATAAATGAAGCACTTTGCACACTCTGTAGGAGTCAACTTCTAAATAAAATGATTTGCATACTGTGTAGGTACAGTTGTGGGTTTAAGTCACCTCAGGAATGTATGCTTTTGCCTTTTTTCTTTCATATTGCAGGTGTTGTACATCCAACTACTTGTGTGTTTCCCAGATGCTGTTTGTGTCAATGCTTCTGTAATCCAGTCTCCAAGTGAAGTGCTTTGCACAGTACAAGTGGGAAGGCTTGTATGTTTTTTGTCACTTTCATTCTTTCATTCAGTAAGTGTGTATCAATCAACAGATACACGCTTAACTGTGGTGCTTGGCCTCATTGATAATGTGGCTCAAACTGTAAATGAAGTGCTTTTTCATAGCGTGGGAAGGGTCATGGGTTCTATCCCCCAGAAGTTTTAGGCTTTTTGCCTCCCTCATTCTTTTCATTCTCGCAAGTGTGTAACAATTAACTGCTAAGTGTTTCACTGCCAACTTTTGCCTCACTGCTTCTGTAGCTCAACGAGTAAATGAAATGCTCTGTATACTAAAAGTAAGAAAGGTTGTGGGTTCAAGTCCCTCAGGGTTCTATACTTTTTGTACCTTTTATTCTTTCCTTCTGCAGGTGTGCAAATCCACCAGCTGCATGTTTCCTTGAAGTCTTTTATCTGACTGCTTTTGTAGCACAACCTGTAAATGAAGTGCTTTGCACAACATAAGTGTGAAGGGTTGTGGGTTCAAGGACACATTATATGTTGTTTTACATGTTTAGCTTCATTTAGTTGACATTTATTTCTGTATGCATGTAATATCCCCTTCTGCATTCTGTTCCATATCCCTGTATGGCAGCTACATGCCTTCTTTTCTCTTGCTAAAACTGTGCACAAGAGCACTCAAGTACCCTTGAGTCTCCTGTGTGAAACACAAGCACTGCTGTATTTGTTCTTCCCTGCACTTGTAACATATGCTTACATGCTCTTCTCACAGCCTTTGCTATGGCCACAGCCAGAATAGTAAATGCACTATTCATCAGGCATGCTTGCCTGGTTGCATTCGTTGTTAATGAGCTTCAGGGCTCATCACACTTGTGTAGTAAATAGAGCATGGGTATCCACAATCATAGACACAATGTTTCTGAATCCCAGCATGTGACTGAACAATTGCAAACATTTCAGTTTGATTAATTTTTTGTATTTTACTATGTTGTTTATATTGTATACAAAATGCATGGAAGCCTGTAGCAGTATATTCTTTGAACTCATAATCTGCATGAATGTCTTGACCCATAGGGTGGAATGTAGAGGCTCACATACTTTGTTTCTGCATAAGGTTTGAAGCCCTCATAAGCAGAGTAAGAATATGTGAGATTCAGCAGCACTAATATGTGTGTTTTTTCATTACAATTAAAACTAACACTGTAACATTTATTCTTGTAATAGTATGCATTATATTAGCATCACAGCAGAATTATTAAGCCATATATGTAGCGAGTTTCACAGAGAATGAGATTACAGAATATTCTCAGGTCAGCTTTTAGATAAAAATAACGTATCCTTGAAACATCTATGTATTTCTAAAGGCAACTTTTCTTCCCAGCAGTGTGTGTGTGTGTGTGTGTGTGTGTGTGTGTGTGTGTGTGTGTGTGTGTGTGTGTGTGTGTGTGTGTGTGTGTGTGTGTGTGTGTGTTCATAGGACATTACTGGGCTAATGGTTCAAAAGCCCTTATAAGCCTAGCCAGTTTTACCTAATTTTCTATCCCTAAGGGAAAGATAACAAGGGTCAGCAAGTATAGTTTTGACTATTTTTACAGAACGCTTCTGTCATTAAGGGACATAGGCACCACCCCATTCTTACAAGCCAGGCCCAAGGAGAGGATGGCCCCCCTATTATAGAAAGAAGTAGCAGTCCACAAAAATCACAAAAACAGAAAGGCCAAAGAAGAGCCATAAAGACAAAAGAGTGGACTACTGAGGATAAGAAAAAAATTCCCCGGGATTCAGGAAGCTCAAAATTGCATAAAGGAACAGTTTAGCCATTTCTGCATGGAATATGGCTGCCGAGCGATCCAGCAAACAGCTGATCTGATGTGCAATAGCATGCCTGCACTGTTCCTGCACATACATGACTGTAGAATGCTAATTACCTCATTTGCTTGTGAAAACCATGTAAATGAGATTAATTAGCAATTCAGCAAGCAGGCATGTATCCGTGCAAGAACAGTGTTATTTGCAGAAATGTATTCGGTTACTAACCGAATACATTTCCTCAAATAGCAAAACGGAGGCATGACAGCTCCCAAAAAAAGCACGTATTATAGTGGTTAGGCATGCCAATGGCCACATATATGTCCATTGGCATGAAAACTGCTTCATTTTTATAAAAATCAAAGTTACAAAGTTATTTTTTTGGCCGATCTTGGATGTTTAAGTATAGGGCAGCGGTGCACAAACAGGATCGTGCCAAAAATTAAAAAAAATGTGAAAACTCAATTTTAGGAGAAATCTGCATTTTTCCATTACAGTCTATGGCATGCAGAATCAAAACAATAGCAGGGAACACTAGTTGTCAAGGGGAAAGGCTACATGTTAGTAGAGTAACTATGGACTAAGGCAGTGGGGTATGCAAATGAGGGGAAATTTACTGAATCACAAAAATTTTCTAAGTCCCAAACTCCACCTAACCATGTAGGGAGCATGATAGCGTAACTAGAAGAAGCAACAGACATGAAAAGGGGGGTTGTCAGGCATGTTATAAGCACATTGGAACCCTACGGAGCAGAGATAAGCTTAGCTAAGCAAGGGTGTGTGTCTGAGGTTGTACTGACTTATTCCATGAAATGAGCATATTTGCACCCAGGGGAGGGCCATTTCTTTGTGTTTACATTAGCTAATTGGGTTTGTGTGATGTGCACCCATCTAAAACAAAAAGAAAAAAAATGGGAAATAGCAGGATTGTTTATATTTGGGAGCTGGGTTTGCATGGCATGCCTCGGGGCTTAAAAGGGGAGGAAATGGGAAGGGAAAAAAAGGAAAATAGCGGAATAAAAGCAATCAAGAACAAATTGCATAGCAAGCAGGTGGAATGCATCATAGTCAGCCAATCATACAGGCAGCATTGGCAGCACAACAGTATAAACTATGGAAATACCTTACAGTCTGTTTTTTCCCCACAAACGCTGCACCATTAGTGCACAGATGTGGGGGAATTTTAACTGGAAAAATGTTAGGGGCTGCCATTGCTTTGATCCATCAGTATGTGCTAGAGGCTGAGGGCAGAGAGGAGGATAATGCTGACAACCGGCATAGACCGAAGAGGAAAAGAGTGTTCAGACCCAGGGTAACTTACCAGGGGCTACATGATCTGGAGATAGTAGAATGCTACAGCATGGACAAAGATGTACTTCAGCAAATCACCGAGCTGTGCCAGCCTCAACTCAGACCTAGAACCAACAGAGGGGAACCCATCCCAGTGGATACCAAGGTATGTGTAGCCTTAAGTATTCTAGCTACAGGTACTTTCCAAAGACCTACTAGGGACATCATGGGGTCTCACAGGCATCTGCATCCATTGTACTCCACCAGTTTCTGGATTCCATGCTACCACATGCCGGTGAACACATTTACTTCCACAATACCCATGAGGAGAGGACCAGCAATATGCATCTCTTCCACAGTGTAGCAGAATACTCAGAGGTACTGGGTGTCACAGACTTCATGCACATCCACATCAAAGCACCATCCGGTGAACAGAGTAGGGTCAACATAAACCACAAGGGCTTCTCCTCCATCAACTGCCATGTTGTGTGCAATGCCCAGGACATTATCATGAACGTGTGTCCTGGCAGCCCTGGAAGCTGTCACGACTCCCACATCTGGCATTCGTCACAGCTGTACCAGGCATTTGCCAGAGGGGTCATCCCATATGGCCATCTGGTGAGGGATGCTGGCTATGCACTGGAGCCGTGGATGATGACACTCATCAGAAATGCACACACACCCACACAAGATTGCCATAATGAGGCACATGCACAAAACAGGATCATTATAGAATGTGTGTTTGGGATGCTCAAGTCACGGTTCCACTGCCTTTCTATATCTGGTGGAGCCTTGTGGTACTCTCCAGCCACATGTGCACATATGTTCATAATATGTGCCATGATACACAATATGATCCTGCAGAAACAGCTGCAGCAGGAACAGTATGGAGAAGGGCCACATAGCCCACCACCACTGCCAAGGTTCCCACAGGCACAGAGGAACTCAGAGGATGAGGCCCCTAAGCCTGCTCCCATAGGCAGACAGAGGTGTGCCCAATATGCTCAGGCCTTGGCAAAGAGGCAATGCATAGCACACACACTGACACTGTAAGGACCCCAGGGATTAACAACTTTCTCTGACTCGCACACACAGTAAAATGTATGAGACACACATCACATTACCTGTAACTTACCATGTATAGGCAGTGTACTGTGTGCATCCAACATAAGTGTCCCTCAAGCACCATAAATTAATGGATTCACATGCTTTGCCAGCATATCTATGGCAATGCTGCATGCATGCAGGGGAATGGGGTAGCCTACTGAGATAGCAGCACACAACTGACAGCTATATAAGACACCAGGAAATGTTGGGACAAAACTGGCCTCCACACACTATGCAGTAGTACCCAAGGTGACAAATCCCACTGCAGTATATGTATGGGGACAACTAACTGGGGGTCATAGGTCACAGGCATGGATGCCAATGTGGGGGTCCCATACCCACCCCTCACACCCACACAACAAGTCAGCTGTAGAAAACCACAGATAAATGTCTGGTAAAGGCACACAAATGGTGGCAATGTTGAATTACCCCTCCTACACTCCCACACAGTGATAGCACAGCAGGCCTCGCAGTTGCAGTAAGGCTATGAAGGGTAAGAAGTCTGAAACTCAAATGTATGCCATTACAGTCTGACCTGTGCTCTTTACTGATATGCCCCTAGTCCCCAAGACAGGGCACAATAGTATGGTAAATGACACCAAAATGTAAAGAAAATATCAGCGCAGTCGGTGCAAATGTGTACAGTTGACAGGTATGCCCCCCATATAACCACAGAAATGTAGTAACATGTATGTTTGCAGGGAAATAGCAGCATAGCACACATTGGCAGGGCTAAACCAATACACATGAAAACATGTTGCCTGTCCACAATATGCAGGGGTCAATGAGCTATGTGTATGTGTGGTTAATACTATCAGGATCTGGCCAGCATTTTCTCCTGGCAGTCATCTTGTACCACCCTAGGTACAGTGCCATCTTTGACAGGGCCATGTGCAGATAATTGCAGTACCAACTGTTATGCATGTCAGTGAGACCAACTGCTCTGCCACTTACATACCTGGAAGTCACAGTGCTATGCTAAATATACTACACATATAATGGACATCTTGAAGGATGTGTATCTGAGGTGCTAAGCCTTTTGTGAATATAGTGCTTTTTGGTACTGTTGCCAGTGGTTGTTTTCAATAATCCTTTTTTTCTTATGTTTGCTTTTACATATAATGGAAATGCCTGCACAGTAGAATGTACTCTGTACCCACACCCATAACTCCCAACCTCTAGCAACAAATCATCTGGACAAGGGCAGAAATAAAAGTGGAACAAAGGCACAATGATAGGCATGTGTTGTAAATATCGCCCTTACATACTGAGAAAGTTGGCAGGATGAGGGGTTTGCAGTTGTGGGAATTGTCTGAAGGTTATGTAGTCTGAAACAGTAATGTCTGTCATTATGTTGTAACATCATTCTTCAATTATATGTAACTAACTTGCCATAAAAACACAAGTTTATGTAGACAGGATGAAACCTCTAGCCAAACACCTGGACAACCTGCCAAAAAATGTACAGGTGAGAGGTATGGCCACACAAGGATATGACATCTCAGGTTAGAAAGATACCACACAAAAAGGAGATCCCCAGCCAGTATATCACCAAGTTGCTGGACTGTTTACAAAGCAAGTCATCACTCAACTGGCTGTAGCCACACCTCACAAATGGCCTTGTTGGGCAAGAATGTATATAGCTGCCCTCATAATATTGGTCTATGCATCATACAACTAGTATTCCTCTGGTAAAGCACTGTGATGATCTGAGGATGTCTGGCACTAGGTAATGACACAATACACTGCAGTGTCAGACTACAGATATGTCAGAAAGTGTCTGCTTAACAAACCCAGTACCCTGAGGAAAGTCCTGTGTACTCCTGAGCGGTATGACTGTAGCACACAAATCCCTGGACTGGAGTACACCTATCTCTGGAATGGAGTCCCACTCTAACTATAGACGTTCACACTGGGCATGCTCCTTGGAACCCACATCGGACAGGGCAGAAACCCTATAAATGCACCATATGTGGCAGGAATTTTGCACAAAAGTATCAGATGGTAAGTTATCAGAGTACCCACACAGGACAGATGCCACACATAGTGACTACAGTGTCTTGCATACAGAGAGACAGAAAGTCATAAAATACCTTGATCTGCAGGCAGAAACTAGAGCCATGTGGAGGAAAGATAGCCAGACAGTTCCAATAGTAGTAGGAGCAACTGGTCTTATAAAAAAGAATTTACAATCATATTTAGATATGTTACCAATTCATATAACACCATACGAATTGCTGAAGGAGTCATTACTGGGCATATTGTGGGTGCTGCGAACAGCACTTTTGGCTGACATCAAAGAGTGAAACAATACTAATTTCATGAACTTTAATCGCATTTTGACTTAGGAATGGGGTCCATTCCCGCCATGGCATTAGAAACTCAAAAGACTTGGAGAAATTAAAAATGACTATATGACTGTACTGTGTATATATGTCTGTGCATACAGACAACTAGGTACACCTTAACTGTCCCCACACACAGACATCAGACAAGATTACCCTCAGCTAGCTGTCGGTGACCAATATGTAATATATCTGCATCTGTTGCATGAGATGCACATACATATATATGGGCAACAGATAACATATGTCAAGCATACACACACATAGATGTGGGGAAATAAGAAACAGACAGTGATAGAGAGAGCTGGAGACACAGGGGGACACAGACAAAGTGAGTCACACACATGGATACCCTGAATAAGTATTAGAAGACTGTTCCTACTCAGTACACTTCACATTGCCCTACTTCACAAGATCTGTAGCTGTCATTCACCTTAGAAGTACCATTGGACAGCTATCACCCCTATAAGCTATGTAGCGCATGCAATAACTGTGCAACACTATAGAATAATTAACTAGATATGTAGGGGTTCTAATCTCAATATTGGCAAGTGTGTGTGTAACAGTTGTGTGTGCGAGAGTGAGTGTGTGTTTGTTTTATTCCCATCCACAACACTTCCCAGTGCCCTACTTTATCAGTCCTGCTGATGTCATTCCCCTTATCAGCACCTTTGGCCAGTTGTCAGCCCAGTAAGCTCCACATTGTATGTGATAACTATGTAACACTATAGTACAAATCACTAGATAGGCAGGGGGGTTATTCTCAGATCCAGCAAATGTGTGTGTGCGGGTGTGTAAGTGTGTATGTTTGTAAGAAGAAATATTTTGATAAGTTTCCCACCCAGTGCCCTACTTTATCAGTCCTGCTGATGTCATTCCCCTTATCAGCATCTTTGGACAATTGTCAGCCCAGTAAGCTATGTAGTGTATGTGATAACTGCGTAACATTATAGTACAAAGCACTAGATAGGCAGGGGGTTCTAATCTCAATACTGGCAAGTAAGTGTGTGTGTGTGTGTGTGTGTGTGTGTGTGTGTGTGTGTGTGTGTGTGTGTGTGTGTGTGTATGTGAATCATTGTGTGTGGGTTATACTATTTTGAGTTTTGTACCACCCTGTACACTTCCCATCACCCTACTTTTACAAGGCCTGCTATCATATATCTTAGAAGTACCTTTGGACAAGGTGAAGTCATATAAGCTCCATGGTGCGTCTGATAACTGCATAACACTATAGTAGAAATAACTAGATAGGTAGCAGTTCTGATCTCAATACTGGCAACTGTGTGTGTGTGTGTGTGTGTGTGTGTGTGTGTGTGTGTGTGTGTGTGTGTGGGTTGAGAATCTTATCGTGTGTGGGTTATACCATTTTGACTTGTGTACCACCCTGTGCACTTCCCAACACCCTACTTTATAAGGCCTGCTCATGTCATTCACCTTAGAAATACCCTGGGATATGGTAATTCATATAAGTTCTGCGGTGCATCTGATAACTGTATAATACTATAGTAGAAATAACTAGATAGGTAGGAGTTCTAATCTCAATACGGGCAACTGTGTGTGTGTGTGTGTGTGTGTGTGTGTGTGTGTTGAGAATCATATCATGTGTGGGTTATACCATTTTGAGTTGTGTACCACGCTGTATATTTCCCATCACCCTACTTTATAAGGCCTGCTGATGTCATTCACCTTAGAAATAACTCGGGACAAGGTGAATTCATATAAGCTCTGTGGTGCGTCTGATAACTGCATAATACTATAGTAGAAGTAACTAGATATGTAGGGGTTCTAATCTCAATAATGGCAAGTGTGTGTGTGTGTGTGTGTGTGTGTGTGTGTTTGGGTTGAGCATCATATTGTGTGTGGGTTATACCATTTTGAGTTGTGTACCACCCTGTATACTTCCAATCACCCTACTTTACAAGACCTGCTGATGTCATTCACCTTAGAAATACCTTGGAACATGGTAATTCATATAAGCATGTTGGCACGTTTGATAACTGCATAACACTATAGTAGAAATAACTAGATAGGTAGGGGTTCTAATCTCAATACTGGCACCTGTATGTGTGTTTGGGTTGAGAATTATACCATTCTGAGTTGTGTACCACCCTGTACACTTCCCATCTCCCTACTTTACAAGGCCTGATTATGTCATTCACCTTAGAAGTACCTTGGGACAAGGTGAATTCATATAAGCTCTGTGATGCATATGATAACTGCGTAACACTATAGTAGAAATAACTAGATAGGTAGGGGTGTTAATCTCAATACTGGCAATTGTGTGTTTGGGTGAGAATCATATCCTGTGTGGGTTATACCATTTTGATGTGTGTATCATCCATGCCTGTTTACCACCTCCTGATGGCATTACTTTATATAGCGTGGTAATGGCATTTGCCTCACATGCAGCATGTTAAAGCATTGTGCAGGCTATACCAGTCATCTGTACAGATGTCTATGGAATATTTGGATGTTTGCAACCAATATGTGATCTGTTTCCCTTAACAATGCCCATGTATGTGATACTGTTGCTAAATCAGCCACAATGAGTATACTGACACACATGCCAGCATCAGATATCATACCTGACTGAAACATCATGCTGATACAATGTCTGTTACCCTATCACTTGTCCAGGCTTGTAGGAGCAATAGATGCCTCCAGATACTATTTTGGGTGAGTTATCTCACCATCCATAAAGGCATTCACAACATTACGTGTTGTAAGAGGTAGTGGGTTATGTCCCACGTATATTATCTATGTGGGGCATGTCATGTGTATGTAGCACCATAGTAAATTAAAGTGGATATGTAGGTTTATGGATGTGTCTATTGCCAACTGTGTTTATGTTACTGTATGCACATTCCCTGTGTCACTCTTTACAGTGTGTATGCAAAGGATATACCATTTTGTCTCCTTGTTCCACCCTGTGAACTCAGGAATGCATAACACAAACCTGTCATACACAGTACCATGCATACCCTCACCAACTGCATCAGGGTTGAGTGTATGGGAAAGAAATGGCAGGGGAAACAGGTGCTGACACATGAATCTGTTGCAGTCCATCTAATGGCTAAGCTTATGAGGGACTTACTGAAAGTACTTCAGTAACCTGTTCTGTATGTATGAGCTTGTGGTACTACACAACACTGAGGTTACATGTCTGAAGGCTACCTGTCTGTGACAAGGCATATGTACACAAGGTCACACTGTCTGACAGTGTCCATCACACACTGTTGCATGCATACACACCTGGTAAACAAACATATAAACTTGTACCTTGGCTATGAAATGGTTGGTGTATTTCCACTCTGCCATACTCCACATTGGTAATGTCTACAGGGCCACAGCCTGCAGACACACAGCACCTGGAACACAAACAGAATAGAGCATGTCAGACAACAGTCAGTCAGTGGTACTAACAGCAATAATGCACCAAAGGATTACATAGCTACACTGTACTAAATTCACCCTGTGCATCAGACCCATATTATCCTGTCCCTGAATCAATGGTATGGATGGCAGGGATGTGGCACAGGTATCATCATGTGCACAGAGTGTGGTGTGGGTTTGCCAGAGACCTAGGCTGAGCCATATGGTTGACATCCATGTGGGTTTGGTTGGAGGGGTATCCTATAGATGGGCTGTATAGAGGTGCTGTGAGTGTCTGGAGATGAATTGCCTGTGATACAGATGTGTGTGTGTGTATGTATGCACACAGTCACACCATGTGGCTGCCCTACACAGGGGTATGTTGGACAGCTGTGGACTGTACATGGCAGGGTGTCCAGGTCACCGTCTGTGGCCATGGAGACATGAACTGGTCCTGCCAGGGCTCTCACTGGCACCACCAAGCCCAATGCCAATGCAGTACTGCTTCCTGATGGTGACGGCTGTCTGCTGGATCTGTGTCCCTGATGGGACTAGCCAGGACCACATGCTAATGGCCTACTCCATTGTGATGTGGACAGCAACCCACCTTTGGTAGTGCTAGTGTCACTGCCACCACAGGAGTTTGAAGGTGCATGGCTCCGTAGACTCTCAGCTGATGTTGGTGCTGACCTACATCCATGTGGCCGAAGCCCATCTCCCACTACATGCTCTAGCACAGACATGCCATGGTCGAGGATTGCCAAGGTCTCACCCCATCTATTCATGACCTCAGTATTTTGGCATGTGGCCTCAACAAGGTCATGCATATCACCACATAAATCATAAAGAGTTGCATCCACCACCCTGAGTATTTGTCTGGTGTTGCATTCACTAAGTGTCTGTGCATCCATGTCAGCCCGAAATACGTGTCTGGTGACACCTGCTATGGCACTTGCAACAGCGACTTGATGAGCAGCAGTCCTCTTGTGAGCACCCCTGTCCAGCTGCCTGTGTGGGACCTTGCCTGCACTCTATGGCCAGTGTCTACACTCATACCTGACATAGTCACCACACTAGCCTGTTCCATGCCAGCACCTGCCAGCTGTCCATCATCTGTGTCTCTTGGGATGGGGCATGTGAGCATTGTGACTGCATGCGGGGACATTGTGGATGACTGTGGGATGCCAACCGATGGCACAGATTCAGCCCCTGACAACACCACCTGTGTCTGAATATGACCATCATCATTGTCAAAGTCTGCAGAGACACTGACATCAGATTCTGAGTGGGAGAGACCGTGACCACCATGACCACCTGTGGGGTAAAGGCAACATATGTAAATTAATACCTGCACTATACCATTTCCTGCTACACATGCACACACGTGCACACATATGCACACACACAGCACACACACTCACAGGTGAGGTGGTAGACAGGCATTACACAGACCTCACAATAGCCAGCTGGTGACATTCATAACACAGTCAGACCACTACATACACACCCTGGACAGGCCCTCAACATCATGCAGTGCAGCCCTTTCCACTTAATGTTACTACTTATATACACCTCTGTGATAAGTGAGTAGTGTTAGTAGGTGATGGGCCTTCAATTAGCACACATTGCACCCATGTACACATAATTGCTGTTCACCTCTATAGCACAGTGGCAACCCCTACAGAACATACCTCTCAACTGTGCAGAGTGTTGCTGAACGTCTACATGTGTGGCTCATATTTCTGGTCTGTTTGTCATAAATCCTGTGTTTGACACATTACTGGGATGATATGAGGACTGGTGGCACTAATTAATGACATATTTTGAGTCTGAAGTGTCAAAACCTGCAGTACATGTATGTTACAACAGAACCGGTTGCACTAACAACCTTCTAAGCTTACAGTGGATATTATAAGTGTAGACACCCCTGTTAACTGATGTATAACATGAGACCACAGAAATCATGTGATAACATTTCCCACCTTTAATGTGACCTATAACTTGTGCAATCCAATTGAAGAACGAACACATTGGTTACATTGGTTAGGGGTAACATGTAGAAGTTGAAATACATACAATAGACTGGTTGCATGACTGTGCACACTCCTAAGCTAATACTTTGTTTTTGATTTCATAACAGCTGTCACTCCTCTTGGGAAGGTGTGTATCAGCATGGCGCATGTTGACTTAGCAATATGTGTACACACTCCCTTCCAGAAGCCCTCCAACTCTGTCAGATTGTGAGGCCATCACTTCTGCACAGGCCTCTTCAGGGCACCCCACAGAATTTCTATTGGATGTATGTGTGGACTGTGTCTGGCCATTCCAAAATGTTGATTGTCTTCTGGTGAAGACATTCTTCTATGGATTTTGATGTATGGTATGGATCATTGTTGTGTGGAAAGGTGTAAGTCCCCTCCATCAACAGCTTTCTAGCAGGAACATGAAGATTTTGGGCCAAAGGGGGCTGGTATTTTGAACTGTTCCAAATCCCCTCCACCTCGGCTAAAAGCCCACTTCCAGCTTATGAACAGCAACCCCAAAGCAGGACATTGCCATCACCATGCTTCACCATGAGGATGGTGTTCTTTTGGTGATACACAGTGTTGTTCTTGTGCCAAACAAACCTTTTGGTATTGTGGCTAAAAAGTGCAACCTTGGTCTCATTGCATCATAACACATTTCTCCACATGCTATTGGGAGACCTGATGTATTTTTCTTGAGAAATTCACCAAACCTGATGTTGTTCTGTGTATGAAAAGACTTCCATCTTCCAAACATACCCCATAGGCCAGACATGTGGAGAATACGGGAGACTGTCACATGTAGTACACAACCAGTACTTACCAGAGACTCCTGCAACCCATGTAGTGTTGCTGTAGGTCTCCTGGCATGCTCCCTGATCAGTTTGGGTCTTGTCTTTTAAACACATTTGGAGGGATGTCCAGTTCTTTTCAATGTCACTGTTGCCCCATTTTTCCACCACCATTTGATGACTGTCTTTATTGTGTTCCATGGTATACGCAATGCTGTGGAAATGTGTGTGTACCCTTCTCTGGCTGATACCTTTCACAAATGAGATGCTTTGTAAGTTGTATGGGAACTATGGCTGTTGCTGTAGCAGGCAAATGAGCAAATTTAGGATAATCCTGGTAGGACTGCTGCCCATTAATTGCTGTTAATTGTATGGAACAGGTTGATGAGACCCTGGAGAGGTGGAGATATGTGCTAGAGAGGGGAGGAATGATGGTCAGCAGGACTAAGACAGAATATATGTGTGTGAATGGGAAGGAGGCTAGAAGAATGGTGAGGATGCAGGGAGAAGGGTTTGCAAAGGTGGATGAGTTTAAATACTTGGGATCAACAGTTCAGAGTAATGGCAAGTGTGGGGGAGAGGTGAAGAAGAGAGTACAGGCAGGATGTGGAGGGTGGAGAACAGTGTCAGTAGTGATTTGTGACAGACGAGTACCATTAAGAGTGAGAGGGAAGGTCTACAAGAGGGTGGTGAGACCAGCTATGTTATATGGGTTGGAGACAGTAGCATTGACAAAAAGGCAGGAGTCAGAGCTGGACATGGCAGAGTTAAAGATGTTAAGATTTGCACTGGGTGTGATGAGAGTGGACAGGATTAGGCATATGTATGTTAGAGGATCAGCCCATGTTGGACGGTTTGGACACAAAGCCAGGGAGTAGTGGGATTATGTTGGTTTTGACATGTGCTGAGGTGGGATGTTGAGCATGTTGGCAAAAGGATGGTAAGGATGAAGCTGCCAAGTAAGAGGAAAAAAGGAAGGTCTAAGATAAGGTGTATGGATGTGTTGATAGAGGACATGCAGGTGGTTGGCATTGCAACACACTCCTATAATTGAGTACTTCATGTGGATATTGCCCCTTTTCCTTGCCTGTGAGGAGAACTTCATGGAGGTGTGTGAACAACAGCATCACAGAGGGTAGTTGGAAATACCTCTTACAATGAAAACTGTGGAGACAGCCCAACAAACTGTAGGAGAATGTTCCAGACATAAGGACAGAATGTAAGTATTGCTGTTATACAGTTGAAATTAATACTAGTTTAACAGGGTTTGTGTGGACATGGCTTTTCTGTGTGATTTTAAGCTTGACAGTGTTATGTGGTTGACATAACTCTCAACTGTAGGGCGATCCGCAGAATGGCCATATTTTGGACTCTCATGTTTGGGGTGTTCCGCAGACATTTTTTTGGCTTTAGAAAATCAGTAGCATTACAGTCAGTAAATGGTATCATCCATGTGTGTATCTGACTTCATATCCCTCAGAAAAGATATGTTACAACAAAGCCTGTTATAAACTGAGACATTTGCTGGTGTAACAGCAATATTTCACATATGCTCCTGTTTTGGGGCCTCTGTCCCCCAAGTATGGCAGGCCTTTGTCCAGATGTCAAGCAGTAAGAGGATGATAGGTAGGGTATATCATTATTTAGTGCCTTCATTCCTGATACCATCCCAGTGATGTATCAGAATGCCAAGCATGTTATGTGTAAGAGGCCTTATATATGAGGACAAAGCCTGGACATTCTGTGGGACTCTGAACAGCTGAGAGGTCTGTGTATTTCTGGCAATTGTTGACAGACTGTCAGGACTGTGTAGCAGTGTAGTGTGTCAATGTTATTCTGCCTGTGTAGGGAGGGGGTAGATGTATGTGTTATGGCTCATTTTCTATCTGACTGTGCATGCTGCTCCAGTTTCTGGTGGCATATTGACTGTATATGTTTGTAGGGGCAGAATGAGACATGTCCCATACCATGGTCAGGCATCATACTATACTGTTAATTGGGCCAGTGTATGTAGGGATAGTGTGTGAGTGGCAAACATGATGAGATGTTTTGATTCACACAGTCCTTATACTGTACCATTCATTTGGCATTCTGGTATGCCACTGTGACTGTGGTGAAATTAGGTTTGGGTATGCACTTTCACACTGGTGTCTGTTTTTCAGTGCTGTTACATCTCTCTAGTGGCTGATATATTTGCAAATACATGTGTAATTCCCCACAGTGGATTTGGGTTAGTGTTGTGTCAGTATGACTGCAGTTTGGACAGTGCCTGGTGACATGCTTAGCAGCTGAGTGTAGTTTCCTAATGTGATGTTATGCTCAGATATTTGTAGGATGTATTGTTGCCTGGCCCCTATACATGTTGTGTATTTCTGATACATCAGTGGGATGATGTGAGGATTTAAGTCATTAACTAGTGAGAAGTAACTGACTTGTGCTAATTCAGTCAATATGTTAGGACAGACAGGAGGGTGTTACTGCAGCAACTGTGTCAGCTTATCTACTACAGTACTTCAGATATGTCCTTATTTTTATGGCTCCCCACACTTTGTCAGGCTTGGCCCAGATTTGCTACACTAAGGGGTTTTACCTCTCGACTGGTCTGATTGTTTCAGAATGTCCAGGTTTATTGCTCATATTTCTGGTCTGTTCCACAGATTCATTATTTTTATTTCCCTGGTAAATCAGTGTGATGATATGAAGATTTCTGTCAGTAAATGATGGCATACATTTCAGTTTCAGAACTCACATCCTTCAGAACATGTGTGCTGAAATAAACCCTGTTACTCTGGCAACATTCTACATTTATAAGAGCAATATTTAAAATATGTCCCTAGTTTTGGACCATTGTCCCCCCCATTTGGACAGCCTTTGGCCAAATTTCTTGCAGGGGACAGGAAGAAATGGAAACAGATGATCTGCTGTGGCAACTCTTCACGGGAACAGCCAAAAGAAAGAGAAGGAGGTGTTGTAATGTCAGTCTTCACAGGTTGCCAATCATTTGCCAGACATAATACAACTCTATGAGTAAATGACTACAAATATGAGGCACACATATGGTCAGTGTGCATAACACTGGACAGTTGAATGGTATGAGCTCAGTATATCAGATGCAGTTCAACACACACAGCTGCAACAGTATTGCACTATGCAAATACCCTGTATACGTCCCTCACATTTCTGAGACAAACATGTATATCACATTTGTAGTCACAATTAACATATGGATACCTACAATATCCCAGTAGCTGGCCTAGCAGTGTCACATTCAGTATTGTTCAACACACACACTCCAGTAGTAGTCATATGTGAGCCATCCTTTCCCGGGGTGGGGCTCAGGGGTCTGAGCTGTGATCTATGTCACTGCAGACAGACACAGATGCTATGGCCATAGGTTCTGATCAGCAATATATCAGTACAGCAAGTATTGTTGAGACATATCTGTTGAACTTCCTATTTCCCATTATTACATACCCCCTGCTACATTCCACTACATGCTTACTTCTTCGACATACCTTTTTTTTCCATGTATGGTTGGTTGGATTCCAATATGCATTTTTGGTTTGTTTGTCTGTCTGTCTCTCTCTCTCTCTCTCTCCCAGATGTAGGGTATACAGCTTGCCTTTTGTAGGCAATGCTCATGAGCAGCTGATGGCCTGTGCACCAATTGGTGTCCCACATTTGCTAATTGCATGCAGAAAAGCTGTGGTGTCATTCCTATAGCCAATGGCATTGCAACACACTCCTATAATTGAGTACTTCATGTGGATATTGCCCCTTTTCCTTGCCTGTGAGGAGAACTTCATGGAGGTGTGTGAACAACAGCATCATAGAGGGTAGTTGGAAATACCTCTTACAATGAAAACTGTGGAGACAGCCCAACAAACTGTAGGAGAATGTTCCAGATATAGGGACAGAATGTAAGTATTGCTGTTATACAGTTGAAATTAATGCTAGTTTAACAGGGTTTGTGTGGACATGGCTTTTCTGTGTGATTTTAAGCTTGACAGTGTTATGTGGTTGACATAACTTTCAACAGTAGGGCGATCCGCAGAATGGCCATATTTTGGACTCTCGTGTTTGGGGTGTTCCACAGACATTTTTTTGGCTTTAGAAAATCAGTAGCATTACAGTCAGTAAATGGTATCATCCATGTGTGTATCTGACTTCATATCCCTCAGAAAAGATATGTTACAGCAAAGCCTGTTATAAACTGAGACATTTGCTGGTGTAACAGCAATATTTCACATATGCTCCTGTTTTGGGGCCTCTGTCCCCCAAGTATGGCAGGCCTTTGTCCAGATGTCAAGCAGTAAGAGGATGATAGGTAGGGTATATCATTATTTAGTGCCTTCATTCCTGATACCATCCCAGTGATGTATCAGAATGCCAAGCATGTTATGTGTAAGAGGCCTTATATATGAGGACAAAGCCTGGACATTCTGTGGGACTCTGAACAGCTGAGAGGTCCGTGTATTTCTGGCGATTGTTGACAGACTGTCAGGACTGTGTAGCAGTGTAGTGTGTCAATGTTATTCTGCCTGTGTAGGGAGGGGTAGATGTATGTGTTATGGCCCTTTTTCTATCTGACTGTGCATGCTGCTCCAGTTTCTGGTGGCATATTGACTGTATATGTTTGTAGGGGCAGAATGAGACATGTCCATACCATGGTCAGGCATCATACTACACTGTGAATTGGGCCAGTGTATGTAGGGATAGTGTGTGAGTGGCAAACGTGATGAGATGTTTTGATTCACATAGTCCTTATACTATACCATTCATTTGGCATTCTGGTATGTCACTGTGACTGTGGTGAAATTAGGTTTGGGTATGCACTTTCACACTGGTGTCTGTTTTTCAGTGCTGTTACATCTCTCTAGTGGCTGATATATTTGCAAATACATGTGTAATTCCCCATAGTGGATTTGGGTTAGTGTTGTGTCAGTATGACTGTAGTTTGGACAGTGCTTGGTGACATGCTTAGTAGCTGAGTGTAGTTTCCTAATGTGATGTTATGCTCAGATATTTGTAGGATGTATTGTTGCCTGGCCCCTATACATGTTGTGTATTTCTGATACATCAGTGGGATGATGTGAGGATTTAAGTTATTAACTAGTGAGAAGTAACTGACTTGTGCTAATTCAGTCAATATATGTTAGGACGGTTCTACCTGACATAGCCGAAACCACACAACACCGACAACCACATCACCGACACCACATATTCGACAGTCCATAAACACGAAACCACACATAACCGACAACGAAATAACCGACGGTACACAAACACGAAACCCCATACACTGCACACACCACAATAACAATTATTAAAAACAAAACACATCCCCATTCCACAAACCACACACACAACACAAGCACACCAAAATCCTTACAAGCCCACACTAAACCTTACCCTAACCCTAAGGTCCGTCACTATCACCCGCCCCTAACCTAACTCACTTAACCCGCCTCTACCGCTCCTAACCCTAAGTCACTTAACCCGCCTGTACGGCTCCCTAACCCTAACTCACTTAACCCACCCCTATCGCTCCCTAACCCTAACTCACTTAACCCACCCCTATCGCCTCCCTAACCCTAACTCACTTAACCCACCCCTATCCCCACAGACCGTCAATCTCCACACTTACCTGCCTCCGTCCGTCACTACCGCATACTCACACAGCCTTTCCCCATGTCGGCATCCTCGGCGTTGGTGTTGTCATCCGTCGTGTCGGTCTTCTGCATTGTCGATGTTCTGCAACCCGCGATTCGCGTCGGTCTTCTTCGTTTTCGATCTTCTGGAGCTCCGAATTCCGCTGTCGGTCTTCTGCGCTGTCGACGAAGTCAGGTAGAACCGTTAGGACAGACAGGAGGGTGTTACTGCAGCAACTGTGTCAGCTTATCTACTACAGTATTTCAGATATGTCCTTATTTTTATGGATCCCCCCACTTTGTCAGGCTTGGCCCAGATTTGCTACACTAAGGAGTTCTACCTCTCGACTGGCCAGATTGTTTCAGAATGTCCAGGTTTATTGCTCATATTTCTGGTCTGTTCCACAGATTCATTATTTTTATTTCCCTGGTAAATCAGTGTGATGATATGAAGATTTCTGTCAGTAAATGATGGCATACATTTCAGTTTCAGAACTCACATCCTTCAGAACATGTGTGCTGAAATAAACCCTGTTACTCTGGCAACATTCTACATTTATAAGAGCAATATTTAAAATATGTCCCTAGTTTTGGACCATTGTCTCCCCCATTTGGACAGCCTTTGGCCAAATTTCTTGCACTAAGAGGTTGAGAGGTATGGTTACTCCACTACATGACTACATGTTATGAGTATATATATATATATATATATATATATATATATATATATATATATATATATATATATATATATACACATATATATATATATATGTATATATACAAAACCTGACTGATTCTACAGAATCTTTTCCCTACTGTTGAATGACTCTACTGCATAATATGTTTGAAAAAACATCAGCAATCCCTACAGCTCAAATGGTGTAGTAGTGCATTGCTCTGACTATGGTGAACAGGGCTCTGGGTTCGAGACTTGGCAGGGTTGATTATTTTGTTGATAGGGAGAACAGTGGCTGATGGAGACAGAGTGATTAAAGCAGTCTTAGTGGCTTTAAGTGTAGAGATGTGGAATCTGTGTTGACTTCACTTAGCATCGAGCAAACCCACTTACTCCCACTTATACCCATGCTAATGTCTTTAAAAGAAAAGAAAAGAAAAAAGGGTGATAGGAAAATGGTGAAAAAGGGGCATGCAGAGGGACGTACAGTATGAAAAGTAGCTAGGGATGTGCAGGATGGGTGTAGGAAAGGTCCATAGCTGTCCATTTTTCTACAACAATAGCTGTGAATTTCTACAGAATTTGGTGGTGAATTTGGACACTCAAACCCCTAAGAGAGGGGTGAGGACAACAGTAATGTGTTGTCAAGCCAATTGGACCAGATTACATGTGTCCAGCGGACACTTGCAAAATGGACAGCTATGTATGGGGTGTAATTCTTTATTAGGAACAGATGCCCTTTTTTTAAGGTGAGAGTGGGATGTTGGGAAAGGATAGTAGGTATATTTGGGGAGGTAAGTTGAGTAGGAAGATAGGCAGGACAGACAAGACAGCAGACAGGGGTAGTATATGACACATGAGGGGGTAAACACCTTGGACAGGGAGGGTGGTTGGGAATCAGATGCCCATGAGCCCCCAAATGGATACAGTGAGACTACGATCCCCACCCATGGGCAGTTACCACTGCACCTTCACAGCCCCAAAGGTGACTGTGCTGGGGGCTGGATAGGAGGGGCAGGCTGACCCTCAAGATGTACCAGGCAGATCTCAATCTGGTGCAGCTATCCA
Organism: Protopterus annectens; assembly: GCF_019279795.1. NCBI lineage: Eukaryota > Metazoa > Chordata > Ceratodontiformes > Protopteridae > Protopterus > Protopterus annectens. The sequence goes on along the minus strand of NC_056747.1, from coordinate 1,248,969,361 downwards.
TCAAACTCCTTTTTGATGGTGCTATCCACCAAACCATGGACCTGGCTATGGGTGACGGCTTTCTGTCCACACCCGCTCCCGGGGGGGTGGGCCCCATCCCCTGAGGCAGTTCCAGCTGAAGGTGGTGCAAGACCAGCAGATGAGGAGATCCCGGGTTGGGTCCCAGATGTGCTGGGGTCTGGTGCCATGCCCAGATGTGGTGGGACAGGTGGATCCACTGGGATCCACCTTCCCAGATGTGCTATGGTGGTGAGGCTTTACAAAATATGTTGGTTAGTCATGAACAAAACATTTCAGAATTAGTTGTAACAGCATGCATGGGTGTTCCAATTAAGCCAAAACAACATATTTGAAACAGTTGCATAGCAAACAGAACACATGCATAAATGAAACAACAGTAGTCATCATAACAGCATGCAGGTTACACTGATAACAATAGGCCACCACTGATAGTATTGAACGGGGAACATTAATACTCAAATGATTCAATATTTGTAGAACAATAGGACACATGTCCCTCCACATATATTCATACACATAATCAACAGGTTTTGGATAAAAACATACCTGTTGATTATGTGTATGAATTATTGGTGCAGATATGGTGGGGGAGAGAGAGAGATGTCAATTAACAACTGTATAGGCTTCAATTGTTCATAACTGTACTGATCATTACTCTACTCAATACTCTCCAGATATGACTTCACTTTACATATACCTATGGCCAGGGGTTGGGCAGTGGAATGTTTCTACACAGTGTATTACTAAAACCTTCTGAAAGGTAATACATACGTTTTTTTATCTGGTAGACCTGTGGAGGGAATATCTGTTAACACTACCTGACTGTTTCTACACATATTCACATATTCAAGGTTACATATGTGACACTGACAGGGGTGCCCTTCACTCATGGTGTGTGTGTGTGTGTGCTACTGCCATACTCCGCCTGGATTTCTGTCACCCTGGGTATTGGCAGCGATGACAGTGTGACACTTGAGGGACATTTATTGGATGAAACTGCTTGGTGTATGTACTTATCTTGCTGTCATTTGCAGCTTTGGGATTGGACAGTGGAAGTGTTGTACACACTGTATTAGTACAGCCTTCTTACAGCTACTAGAAACATTTTCTTACCTGGCAGATTGTGAAGGAAATTTCTGTTAACACTACCTGTTTCTACACATATTCTTGGGTGAAATTATGCATACAGATTACTACCACTCCCGGGATTCAAACCATACCTGTTTGTGCAAAAAGGTACAAGAAGGTTGTGTTTCAACACAATGAGCTATTGAGGAACTGCTGTCTATTGCTTCACTCTTTTCTGCCTAATACTCTTGGTTGGACAATCTAACCTTGTAATTCTGACATTCCTGCATAGCAGATAGTTCTTGTACTGTGCATTCATACTTTGACATACTACAATCTGGAAAGCAATGGTTAACACAAAGCACTGTTGTAGGGGATACAGCATAATAGTTTACACATTACTATTCAAGGTTCAGATCTTGGTGCATGGAACATTTCATATAGTTGATCTCCTGTTTTACAGCTCCACATTCTTTGTTATATGAGCCTCAATTAATTCATGCTGTCAGAGACATAGCTGCAGTGCAGAACCTGTACACATTTAGATGCATACCACAACATACCAAAGTAAACACAACAATCTGGAATTTTTAGTTTTATTGACGGGTACTGGTACTTTTATTGATAGATATCCTGTACATTAGTATTACTCTGCTAATGTCTTGTTTACTCATTGTGAAGACTGGTGGAGATGGGTGAAGGCTGCCAGCCTAGTCAAATAGAATTTGATACATAATTCTGGCATTTGTAAATATAAATGTAAAATACAGGCTTGTTTCTTAAATGAAAGAAAACACTGTAAAATGTGAATTTCAAGATTGTAGCAAAATTGCCATCTGCTGTAAGGAAAACCAAGCCAAGCATTTCTTATTAGTCCTTTGAAATTAAAAATACTTTATGTCTATTCCTTTGAAGTTAGAATTTGGAGTCGATGAGTCTGGAGTTAGCATCCTGCCTATTGTTTTAAGGCTAGCTGAACTCATTCTTTTTATTGTTTTAACTTAAGGAATAATTACTAGATTGTACATGTGAAATGTATTTTATTGTTGTAGTTTCCTGAGCAGGTGATAGTTTGCTAAATAATGTAGCCTGTTAGCCTGGGAACTCCAGACTAAGTGTCAAAATGATTTAATGTGTATACTGGGAAAACCTAAGTGTCAAAATGATGTAATCTGGGAGGGCCCAGCAGAGATGTTTGTTAGTGATTTTAAAACTATTGCTCAGAGAGAGACTGGAAGCATTTTGATCTTGATATCCAACATTCAGCACTGCCTTATGCTCTGTTTATGTAGGTAATAATTTAGAATTGTGTTTTCTTGTAGAAATAGCTAGGACTATAAAGATTAGACTAAGTGTTTTCCTGTTATGTCAGAACTGTATTATGGAATTATTTTAAGTTTCTGTGTGATCTCTGAACTCTTGAGTAGCACTGTGGTGTAGTAGTATTGTCCTGTGTTTTTAGTATTTATTATTAAATATTTTTAAAACCTCTCAACTGTGGTTGGTTTGTGTAGAGATAAGTTAGCTCTAGAGTACATTGCATATTTATAGAGTTTACTGTCTAAGCCTCTCCTATAGCTTTAGCCCTGGGCTATACTACCAAGTGGATAATAATATAGCACAGTAATAAGTGGACACCCTTTTAAGGGCCTTTGGGTAGCTGATAAGTATTGGCTGGAGGAGGCAGTAATTACTACCGTATAGTCTGGGGAAAGGGGCACAGCTGGAGAATCTGTTTCAGCCTTTTCCAGGAGTGTCTGTAAAGTTGTATAAATACTCATCTCTAAGTGTGTGTGTGTGTGTGTGTGTGTGTGTGTGTGTGTGTGTGTGTGTGTGTCAGCTACCTGGGCAGGGACATGAAGCACTGGTGGGACAGAGAGGGTACTGGAGGTTAACTTACCAGCTAGGCTGATATATGGACCATATAGCTGTGCCAGTGGGGAGTCTTATTGGGGACCTGGTGAGCAATGGAGCAACCAGTCCCAGACTGACTGTGATCTCTGTGTGCACTTAAGGGAAATTGCACTTTATTGTGTGTATTTATTATCATTTCCTCTTATATGAGACATTCTCCCTGGTGTTCATGGTGAGGATTGAGGCTCCTTGATTGCTGGGCCTGGGCACAGCCATCACACTCATTACACACAGTACACATTTTCACCTACTGACAGTTACATTCTACTCCTTTCTATTTATTTGCCCTGAATACTGAAACCTAGATTTGTAGTCACCAGCCTCCCAGTGCAGCCTTAGCAACCTGCTGGCATGGAAGTCTATGCTTGCATCCCACTCATCTGCAGCTATACAGGCAATAAAAAAAATTTATGCATACCTATCAATCACATACGCAGGCTGGACTTTGGTAAGCACTGATACTTACACACTTCTGGGACATTCTGTGCCCATGTGTCTTGGGTCCACTGGTCCAAAAGCTCCCTCTTCCTATGCTTGAGGTCAGCAAAATAATACCAGACCTGCTCTCCAGTCCGAGGGATGCCAGTAGCATTGGTGAGATCAGGTGTGAGATGGTCCCAGGCCTCTGCTTTGTATTGGGAGCCCTGGTACTAGCCCTGCAGCAGTTTCTCCTCAGGGTCTTTCACTAGGAGTTCAACCATGACCCTGGACTCCTAAATGCCCCAGCGTTGTGCCCAAAAGCACAAACCCTCTCCTAGTCCAGCCATAGTGCCTGCAAGGATGAGCTACAACTGGTTATGGCTGTATTCCCACCTGTGAGGTTTAAATAGAGCCAAACTTCTACCATTTGCCATCATTAGACCATTTTGAATATGCTGAGCTAAGCTAAGCTAAGCGACGTGCAAACCTGCTTAGCTAAGGTTGGCAGTGCTTAAAGGGATAGATGTTCAGCACTGCTTATCAATGGAACTCCAGAAGACAGGAAACAGTTGATGGGCTTAACACAGTTTTAATGCAGTAAGAAAGCACAACCATCAACTGTTTCCTGTCTTCTGGAGTTCCACTGAGGTGTAGATAACTGCTTTCTAAGCTGCAATTGCACCTTTTTCTTCTTTATTGTGGTTATTAACTGCTTACCAATGCACAAATCCACTTGGCTGGGCTACGTATTGCTTAGCATTTACATTTAAACAATGCTCACACCCGCTTAGCATAGCTGAGCACTACATAGCATTGCTCACATTTCATTTTATAAAGTATCAGGATTGTGGGATTGATTCATCGTTATTGACATATTATACTTTTATGTTTACCTTCCATGACATCCCCCTATGTGCTTTTGTTAAATTATATTCGTGTGACTATATTGTATGGGGCACTTGTGTTTATATGGGGGTTTTACATCTTTTCTAGACTGACATGTCACTTTTGTACCTGCTACACTACCCTGGTTGACAAAAAACAGTTGCTACATAATTGACATCGCACTTTTGGACCTGCTACACTAGCCTCGTTGACAAAAAAACAGTTGCTTCATAATCTAAGTTTACAAAAGTAATTTTAACTCTATTTTCACATAGAAAAATAAGTTGTCTGTCTTGGTACTTGAACCGTGCATGCCTGCATGTAAAGCTGGGACTCTAACCGCTACACTATCTGAGCTTGGAAATTTCACATGTATATTTGCATTTATCTCCTATGGGATGTTTAAGCTATGCTAAGGGGAGGACCAGAACTCTCACACCAGCTTAGCTATGCTTAAACATTCCTTAGGCTAGAAAAAAGTATATATTATTATGTTATATAAGTGAGTCTTGTGTTCTGACAAATCATTGAGAACTGCAATCCTGAAATAATGGCATTCATTTGGCTTTCAGGCTTCTAACTTTCAGGGACACCTGCTAATATGTATCCCTGTTTTTTTATCAACTTTTTAAGTGTGTGAGGGCAATTTCTTAGATGAGTCCCTAATTTATTATTTATTCCCCCCCATCATTTGTGCCTTTGTCAACATGCACTGCTGTAAGGGAATATTGGCATACATTTGCTTTCAGACTTCTACCCTTCCATAATTCATGCTGTTTTCTATCAACTTTCTAGGTTTCATGGGCAATATGTGGGTTTTGTCCCTTTTGAGGAATTTATCCCTCATTATTTGTGCAACTGCACACATTTCCTGCTTTAGCAGGTTGTAGAGGTGTTGTACGGCACTTTGGCAATGCAGGGGGTGTGTGAGAGAATGTGTCACACACCCCCTACATTGCTTTCTTCATGACGGTGTTTATTTCAGTGTCTGCGGACACTGAAATGATCATTATTTCATTTCAGTGTCCACGGGCACTGAAATACTGGCATAATATTAGAGTAAATCTCTAATATTATGCCAGTTTGATTTAGAAAGTGCTGTATGGAACTTTCTGAGTGCAGGGGATGTGTTCAGTGTCCGTGCACTACTTGGACATGCCCCCTGCACTCGTTCATGGTTCATGTCTGTATAGGGAGTACAGCAGCGTGCCTTCATGAATATGCATGGCGCACTGCTGTGATATACGGACATGAACCATTCCGTGCAAGAATAGTTTTATTCTTGCATGGAATTTATTGAATCATGGGGATTATGTATTGTTACTATTACGCAACAGGCCCAGAATTTCCAGACACAAGATATACAAAATGATTAAAAAAGAATTTAGAGGAAAGAAAAATACTTCCATAAGAAAAACTGTCAGAAACTTCAAATTAAAATTTATGTTTATTAATACAACATATTTGTGAAAAACATTACATAGACCAAGAAATTTGATATGTTTGGAAAAAGAAGCATCTGAGGAAATACAAAAAAATAAACAATAAAATTTGGAGATTTTTGAAAGGTATAAAAAAGAAATATGGACTTGGGAAAGAAAGAGAGATTTGATAAGGTGCAATATTTATGCAAAGTTGAAAGCCAAATTAATCAATACTAAAAAGGCAGCCCCAAACATATTCAATGAGAAATACAGGCTAAGGCATCCATATAAGGAAGATTTCACAATAAAAATAATATCACAAAGAGGAAAAGAAGATTAGTAAAGTAGAAGTTAGAAAAATAGAAGTTGAAGTTATGAAATGCCTGTGAAGTGAAGGATTTGGTGTATAAGGTGTAACACAGGTTACATTCCAGCATGATGGAACAAGTCCCAAAGTGAGGAGAAACAGGAAGCTCAAGAGATATTTGAAGAAGAAATATGGACATGGGAAAGAAAAAGAGATTTAATATGGTGCAATATTTATGCAAAGGAGAAAGCAAAACTAATCAATACAAAAACAGCAGCACCAAAGATGTTTGAAGAGAAATACAGACAAAGGAATGAAAACTTTACAATACAAAAAAAAAAAAAAAAAACAAGAAGACAAAGAGGAAAAGTAGAAAAGATTAGTAATGGAGAGTAGAAACTGAAGTTATGCAAAACCTGCTAAGTGAAGTATTTAGTGTAGAGAATCTAACTCAGAAAGACCACAGCAAGACAATGGACATCCAAATTAAGGAGAAACCAGTGAAATGCGAAGGGACTGATCAGCTGCCATACGAAGATATTTTGGAGACTTCCACGGGAAACCAGTATAAACTTTTAGTTGGAGCTGAACAGCACAGGAAGGAACAAGAAACTGTGGCAATTCTGATGTAGTCAATGTTGAGGAGAAATAGGCAAGTGAGTTCCCATATGACAGAACAACAGATGACACAGGATGAAATTGAAGAGAATGTGCCATAGGAAGAACCTATGAAACATTCTATAGACCACCTGCAGGAAGTGGAGAACGAAAAAAGTGTCCTCAGTTTAGAAGAAAATGAGCTTAGAGAAGAGTTGCTTGATTTAATATAGATAGACATTAAAATCAGTGAAAGAAATAGACTACAGAAGGTCAATAAAACTCCAAAACTTAATAATTTGATAAAACAAATGAACACAGTCATCAGGACTGTCCATAGTGATCCAAGTGATATAACAGAAGTAAACAAGATATATTACTGCGCAGCTAAATTAATAACAGATACAGTTCTACCACAAGAACACAGGATAGTAAAGGAAAGAAAGGGCAGAAATTGAAAAATTGAATACCATCATAGAAGTATTGAATAGAAAAAACTATAAAGCAATTAAGACAAAGTGTCACTGTTAGAAGAGTATAGAAGGGGGAACAGATCAACAAAAATACTCAGAAAGATAGATGTGATAAAAGCAATGCACAGTATTAGAACAGATCAGAATCTATCTTGCACTATTGCAAATAACAAACTGAAAATTTTAGCACAGGCGGAAAAACTTAGAAGATATGCAAATAAATATAAAGGAAAAGTACAAAATAAGCATTTGTTGATCACCCCAAAAACATCTATAGAGAATTGCAAAACAAGGCAAAAGGAATTGAAAGACCACCCAAAAAAAGAAATAGATACATTTTGGAGAAATATCTATGAAGATCCTGTGAAACATAACAAAGATGCTAAATGGATAGAAGTAAATGAAAGAATAAGAAGTTCAAATGTACAGGATATGAAATGGAATGAAATAATGGCCACAAAGATTGAGATAAAGTTAAGAAAAGCCTCCATCTGGAAAACCCCAGGCTCAGAGAGGCGAGATTGTGTTGGTTTGGACATGTGCTGAGGAGGGATGCTGGGTATATTGGGAAAAGGATGCTAAGGATGGAGCTGCCAGGTAAGAGGAAAAGAGGAAGGCCTAAGAGAAGGTTTATGGATGTGGTGAGAGGACATGCGGGTGGTTGGTGTGACACAGCAATATGCAGAGGACAGGAAGAAATAGAAACAGATGATCCGCTGTGGCGACCCCTAACAGGAACAGCCGAAAGAGAAGAAGAAGAAGACTTAAACAAATTCAAAAACAGCATCTACATCTAGGAACAAAATTCAAGGTATAAACCAAATTGCTCTTCCTGTCCTAACTTACAATTTTGGAGTGATTGACTGGCCCTGAAAGGTATCAGATAGATTAGATAGGAAAAAAAGAAGGAAGATTCATGCGGATGAAATGATTTATAAAAGTCAGTGCATACCAGGATTATATATTCCCCCCATGGGCCTCCTAGAAATTGATTGCATGTATAGATCTGCAATTGTGGGACTGAGCACATATCTGCTGACCTCACAAGACCCAAACATAGTGAAAATTTTGAAACATGAGGAGAATACATCTAAAATGACTTCCTTGCTTAGTCTAGCAGAAGCATATTGACATCAAGCAGGAACAGAAATCAAACCAGAAATAGATAAAAATCAGACAGCAACTGAATGTGCTAAAAAACAAAAGAAAGAATATAAGGTGAAGAATCACGGGAGAAGGCAAGAAATGTGGAAAATGCATAAATATATTTGCAAGTATAGAAAACTCCTGGAAGAGCCTCATGTTGATCAGGATTGAATGCAGGAATGGTTAAGGAGAGGCAAATTCAAACCAAAAGATGAAAGGTTAATACTGGCAGCCCAAGATAGTGGGCTATGCACACATTGGTTTACAAAGTCCATTGAATGTGTGGGAGAAATAGACAAATGTAGGTTTTGTAAAACAGAGCTGGAAACAGTCACACACCTTGTTGCTGGTTGTGACATACTAATGGCAGAAGGACTGTATACTGAAAGGCATAATAATGTGGCAAGACTGTTGTACTGGGGATTGTATAAACATTATGGTATTGAAGTAGCTGAAAAACACTGGAAACATGAGCCACAAAGCATCACAGAAAATGATGAAGTATACATCACATGGGATAACCCATTACCAACAATTCAAAAGACAGATGCAAGAAAACCAGATATAGTGGTCCATGAAAAGAAGACAAAAATAGCATTGACCATTGAAATCCCTACACCCAGTGACTATGATGCCTTTCATACAGGGAGACACAAAGTCATAAAGTATAAGAATTTTCAGGCAGAAACAAGAGCAATGTGGAAGAAAGACACCCAGACAGTTCCAATAGTAGTAGGAACAATGGGTCTTATAAAAAAGAATCTACAGTCATATTTAGATATGTTACCAATACATGTAACTCTGTACAGACTGCAGTAGGAGTCATTACTGGGCACATTGCAGGTGCTGTGAAGAGCACATTTGGCTGACATCAAAGGCTGAAACAAAACTAATTTTATGAACTTTAGTCATACTTTGACTTAGGAATGGGGTCCATTCCAGTCATTATATTAGAAACCTAAAAGACTTGGAGAAATTTAAAAAAAGTTAATTTGTGATTCCTCATTCATTGGTCCAGATTGCACTTGAAGATGGTCAGGGAATAGGAAACGTATTCCAGAGGAGGGCCAGTCTCTGGGACACATATGTGTTTCTCCTGCATGATATATTCATGTCAGAGATCATGTCTGGATCTTTGAAGTGCAGTTAGTTTTGTGAATATGCAACATTTCCATCAGGGGTGGGTCAGAGACAGCCTTGTAGGTCAGGCATAGATCATCCCTCTGTATATCAAGCATAGATCTCTCCTCACCTGAATTCTCTGTTCAGGGCATTTGCATGCATTTGTGCCTGACTCTATTTTTTTTTTTTTTTTTTTTTTTTGAGGGTGTGTGCATGTGTGAGAAAATGTGTACTTGGATTGTTTTGGTTCTGGATGAAAGATGACTTTTGAGAGAATAAACTTAATTGAGCAGTGTCAGAATGAATCAGCAGATGTGAAGGTCAGGGTTCTATCACAAGGCAGAACTCTCTGTTCAGGACATTCTCCAACCATTCTAGCCCAATACTATTAGGAATCACTGAATATAAATTACAAACATCAATAGTAAGTAAAATAGTTGAAGGGCTTATTCTCACATAATTTAGTTGGGATAAAAAATGCCATGAGTCCTTAGCAATGTAATTGAACATGTTTAACCCCCCTTGGAGATGAAAATCTAAATATTTACTTATAAAGCAAGTTTTATTCTTTTTACCATCCACAATCAGTCTGAAAGAAACATCAATCAGACCCTTGTGAATTTTAGGAATGCCAAAAATATTGCTTATTACCGGAAAATTATTCACCAAATACTCAAAATCAATTTCATTGATTTGTCCTTGATAAAGCATATCCTTTAGCATCAGGTCGATCTTTGAATAGGCCACATGAATTTCATTTAAAGTTATTTCTTCATAGGCTTCCCCTGTCAACATCCTAAACATATAGTCTGAGTAGTCATTTTTATCCATAACCACTATTCCATTGCCCTTGTCAGGCTTCATAAAACGAATGTCCTTATTTGTGATAAGCTCATTAAGCACTACAACTTCATCATCAGTCAAATTACTATACACATTTTTCACTTTGTTATTCCTATTGCCTTTGAAATATTCCCGCATTTCTAACTCACAGGCCTTCTCAAACATCATCACTGTATTATTTGTGATAGGATTAAATTTGCTAGGTCTCTTTAGAACACTAGTATTTACGTGTCCATCCTGAAAAAAACTCATTTTAATATTCATTTTCCTAGTTAAGTACTTTAAGTCAATAAGCACGTCAGTAATATTACCTTTCCTACCAGAAATAAAGGTAAATCCTTTAGATAATAATTCAGCGTGGTTAACCTCTATTGACTTACTAAAATAATTGTACACTTTAAAATCCCCATGTTGATTAAATATAATAATGGGTTCACTAGGGCCTGTAACATAATTTGCTTCTTGTATTAAATCAATTAACCCGCTAATGTCTAAATTATTCTCGCTGTCTTCTAAAACGTTTATAACATTATTCATATCAGTATTGCTATTAAATAACAATCCAGCCTTATTATTTACTAAATGCAGATCAGTAATTACGCTAGTCTCAGATGAAAAATTTGTTTTACTGTTAAAATAAACTTCATTTGTTCCATTAATAGTCACACAATTGTTTGCATCACAATAATTTGATCCAGATAAAACCATTACATCTAAACCGTCATTCATTGTGGTATCTACAGTCTGGTAAATACTTACATTTAATAACGAATCAGTCATTTCACTACTAGGGGGTCCATCCACACCTTCAGCATCCATTACTACTGTTAATACCTCCATGGGTTGAAATTCTGCTAACTCGCCAATGTTCCCTAACAGTAGTTTGTCTTCAATTCTACCACCCACACTTGATGTTCTTGACCGAACCGTCATATGGGCCAAACCACCCGACGCTTCTATCTCCAGTCCTGGTGAAAATCCTCGTGCTGTTTTCGTTGCGGACCCCATTTCTTTGGTCTGGTTCCCTGGTCCACGTGTCTCTCAGTCTCCTCTCTGATCCGTTGTAAGTAATTCCCTTCTCGGTTACGCAACTGTTCAGAACACCTCGGACCCTCTTCCATAGCGTGTTCGTCATGCTGGAGATGTGCGTCCCTTCGTGATGACATCATTTCCCCTTCTTTTTCATTTAGATTACCAGTTGCTGATTCCATGTAATTACGATTACCCTTAGACAAGAGAAACACCCTCTGATGTATTTTACGTGTTTTCCTTTGGAATATAGTATAACAGTCATTTTCAACTGTATTTAAAATGTTTTGATAATTGGTTAAATAATGCTCGAAATTCAAATCACTTAGTATAGTGTCATTGTCCTGCTCCAATTCATTTATTAAACGAGCCATAACTTCGTCATTGTATTTTATCATTATTCTCATTAACTCCAACCCTGTTTGATCAAAAAGCTTATGCACTTCCTGGATCATTGCCTCGTTCCCAGAAATACCATTTGGATATCTCCATAATCTTAGTCCCCAAGGCACTAGTTCTAGTTCAATATTCCTACTCAAATACCCATTTTCTAACTGGAGCTTTTTCATAGTATGCAATTTCTTTTCAAAACTTTTTAATTGTTCTACTAAAGTCAGGTTAACTTTTGAGCCTGTTTTATGACTATTTGAACCATTCTGAAAATCAAATTTTAGATTTTTCCACTGCATTTTATCCAAATGATTTTCCATAAAACCACTAGCTGCTAAACCATTTCACTTACCGGTCTGTACATTGACATGTTCATTGGCATTCGCCTCCTTATTAACAGACTTATTACTTGTTGTGGGAGTAGGCTGTGTTAACGGTAAGCCCAGACTACCTAGACTACCCAAATTTTTGGGGGAGCCAAGGGATGATGCCTGTTGTTGCTCCACCAAAGTTTTGATTTGCTCCGTATGCTCAGACAATTGTTCATTAATTTTGAGTAATAGCTCCATGATGTCTGAATTGGCTGCCCCAGATTCCATGATGCCAAACAAAAAAATCCAGATAAACTGAAGAACCAATATTCTTACATGGAAACTCGATCAGTCCAAATCAGTCCAACCAAGGAACTTCTCAAATATACCATTTATTAGACACACAATTCACAATTGTAGACAAGTTGACCTAGGTTTCGTCTTGAACTTATACAGACTTCATCCGAACTAACACATCATACTGAAACCACTTCCCTTTATAACACTCCCAGGTTAATTGGTTAATTATACTCCCACAAAATTAAAGACACATACCCATCAGACCATACATATACCTAAAAACATATATAAGCTAAAACTATGAATAAAAACATACTATAATATTACATAAAAATAAACATATAAAAACATGTAAGATAAAATCAGTACAAAATGAATAATAAATCATTTGATTTGTTAATCCAACAATATAAATTACAAAATGTCTAGATAAAAACCAATTTTATGGCAGAAATTTTAGCCCAGTATAAATCTTAACTTTAGTAATGGGGCTAAACTAATATGGTCATTAATTCCAGGATAACTAGTGGCATTTAACCTTGTTTGCCACTTAGTTTCACTAATATCTAAATGGACATCCAATATATGCCCTTGATTGTCCTTAATAACTTGCTGAATAATACAAAATTGGAATTTGTGACCTATATTTATCTTAATATGTCTTGCCAGTGCATTAGTATTTTAGTAGAATTCACAAGGGTCTGATTGATGTTTCTTTCAGACTGATTGTGGATGGTAAAAGGAATAAAACTTGCTTTATAAGTAAATATTTAGATTTTCATCTCCAAGGGGGGTTAAAAATGTTCAATTACATTACTAAGGACTCATGGCATTTTTTATCCCAACTAAATGATGTGAGAATAAGCCGTTCAACTATTTTACTTACTATTGATGTTTGTAATTTATATTCAGTGATTCCTAATAGTATTGGGCTAGAATGGTTGGAGAATCAGCTAAATAAGATAGGGTCATTTGATCAGGATCAAATAAATGTTTTTGTATCCCTTATGGACATGGTATTAAACAACAATTTATTGTTTTTTGAGGGCAGCTACTATAAGCAGGCTACTAGAGTAGCAATGGGGGCAGCGTGTGCCCCCGTTTATGCAAATTATGTTATGTCCTATTGGGAACAAGAATATGTGTTTCAAAGTGATTTTAATAAATTCATCCAGAAATATATGCGATTTTTGGATGATATTTTTATAATTTGGGATGGCGACATTCAGAGGTTGGAAGCATTCCTGGAATATATTAACAGTTCGGTCGATTTTTTAAAATTTACCTTTGTTTATAGTTATACTGAAATAAATTATTTAGATGTCCATTTGACAGTCGATAATGATAAAAGGAGTCTTATATCAAATATTTATAAAAAACCTACCTTTTCAAATTCTTATTTGGAATATCAGAGCTGGCACCCTGACCACCAGAAAAGGGCTATAATTAAAGGGCAGATGGTCAGGGCTGCCAGAATGGTTAATAACTACTTAAATTTTGAAAAGGAACTAGATTTTATTACAGGAATGTTTTTGAAAAGAGGTTACCCCGAGACCCTGGTATAAGAATTTTCAGGCAGAAACAAGAGCAATGTGGAAGAAAGACACCCAGGCAGTTCCAATAGTAGTAGGAACAATGGGTCTTATAAAAAAGAATCTACAGTCATATTTAGATATGTTACCAATACATGTAACTCCATACAGACTGCAGTACGAGTCATTACTGGGCACATTGCAGGTGCTGTGAAGAGCACGTCTGGCTGATATCAAAGGCTGAAACAAAACTAATTTCATGAACTTTAGTCATACTTTGACTTAGGAATGGGTCCATTCCAGTCATTATATTATAAACCTAAAAGACTTGGAGAAATTAAAAAAAAGTGAATTTGTGATTTCTTATTCATTGGTCCAGATTGCACTTGAAGATGGTCAGGGAATAGGAAACGTATTCCAGAGGAGGGCCAGTCTCTGGGACACATATATGTTTCTCCTGCATGACATATTCATGTCAGAGATCATGTCTGGATCTTTGAAGTGGATAACCCTTGTGCAGTTAGTTTTGAGAATATGCAACATTTCCATCAGGGGTGGGTCAGAGACAGCCTTGTAGGTCAGGCATAGATCATCCCTCTGTATATCAAGCATAGATCTCTCCTCACTTGAATTCTCTGTTCAGGGCATTTGCATGCATTTGTGCCTGCCTCTATGTTTTTTTTTTTTTTTTTGAGGGTGTGTGTATGTGTGAGAAAATGTGTACTTGGATTGTTTTGGTTCTGGATGAAAGATGACTTTTGAGAGAATAAACTTAATTGAGCAGTGTCAGAATGAATCAGCAGATATGAAGGTCAGAGTTCTATTACAAGGCAGACTCTCTGTTCAGGACATGTGCATACATTTGTGCGTGACAGTGTCTTTTTTTCCAAACACCATTATTAACTTTACATAATTCATAGCGACAGTTACAAAAAAGTAAGCAAACCATTTCATAGATTTTTCCTTTTCAAGTGTTATGCATACATGGTTTACATCTTAACAATTATTATGCATTTAACATTACTTAGATTGCTCAAGTCTTGCCTTCCCTGAAATTTCATTCCTCCACTAGAACATGGCTCTACATGTACCATTCCCACTTATTTTTATGTAGTTTGATCCTTCAATTTTCTACTGATCCCACCTCCAATTCCTTTATCTCCTTTAAAACATTCAATAATTTTGTTACAGTTGGTTTAGCTTTTGATTTCCATTTTCTAGTAAGTGTTCTGTTGTCAGCAAACAACATTAAAGGAGAACTGCACCCACAGACTCAAAAACATTTTTATTTCATCACGGTTTGGTATTTCCTATATTTTAACACCACTCTGGGACTATTCATATATTTTTAAATCTTTTATGTGTAATTTCTGAGTCTGATCTCATGGGGTTGGTCTAGCATCCTGAAGTGACCCTGATACCTCTAGGTATTCCACAATACAGTGCTTGTCTGTAAAAAAATAAATCACACAGACCTCTTTCTTTTTAAAGCTCCTGTCAATGCACTGATTTTACATGCATACACTGCTGTCTTTCAGTCAGTTTTTTTAAGTAACATTTCATGCCATTCAATTACTAATTAAAACACAAAGTGAAAATGCCACAGAACAGACTTTCAAAGTGTTTTTTACTGCTGCTTCTTTTTAGAATGGCTAAACTGCAGTCTTTTGTGAAGCCTGAATTGTACTACTTTGACTCATCTCCCATTCCCCTTCACACCTAACGTTCCTAGCTGTCAAAGTGTAATTGAGCTGTTACCTGCTGTGATTGACAGTTCAAAGCAGGAGACTTGACTAATGTACTGTTTCCTTGTTCTAGCCTTTACTTTCTGTATAGTAGGGAAAGGACCAAGAAGCTGTGATATCACAGCATTGTGGGTTTTTAGGACAGTCATGGTAATGTCAGTTTGGGGAGGGAATTGGCCAGAAAACTACCTTAATTAATTGGCATTGATGACATCAATGAATTAGAGACTGCAGCTAGCTTTTCTAGGGTGGGATACATTTTTTTTTTTGAAAGTGAAACAACACAGTACAGTAAGGTATTGTTCTAGTGGAGAGACACAGTTGATTTAAATATTTTAAGTGCTGCATTGTTGTTTATTCATAGCAGGGACCGTAAATAGGGAGAAAAGGATAGAAAAGTTGAGCATTTAATAACAGAATCCTGTTGTTGCCCTTTAAACTTAGTAGGCCTGACTATGTCTAAGCAATTCAGTTTTACCCCAACTCAAAACAATCATTATCTTAGTTACAATAATTTGCTCCCCCAACATTTACGACAAAGTACCCAATAGGGAATTTTCAATATCTACCATTCCCAAAAACATGTTTCCAAGTATCCATCTCTTTTCCATCACACTTCCGACCGTTACTATCTACCTGTGGAAAAATTCTCTGAAGTCACTTGGGTTATACAAATACTTATGCAAACAGTTCCATGTAAAAACCCTAAACAGTCTAGATTTTGTTGCATACCTGAGAGCTATACAGGTATCCTGCCATTGCCCCTTTGTATGCTGCCTTTCCATTCTCATTTCTTAGTCTTTTTTAATCTCCTCGGATTGATTGTTAAAGTTATCATGCATTCTTTTATATGTCCTACTAATTATCCTTTTTCTAACCACAGTTTCTGTTCTAGATTCAGCTACAAAGTCAACCAGAGCTGTTTTTTCATTTAACACTCTAGTATCCCTTTCTCTTTTTCTATACTATGTTATCAATTTATGCTAAGGAAGACACTCTCTAACCTGTAGTCCCAACTTCTGCTGGGCTTTATCCCACTTTATTACCTTTATATTCTTAGATATTTGCTCCTAATGCCATGGTTCCATTGCTTATTTTCTCCAATAGATTCCATCCCCTTTTGCCTATTTTCTAAGCTCATACTTGCATTCATCCATACTGGTAAAATCTCCATTCTCTATTCCCACTTTAACTTAGTTCTCATAATATTTTGTGCTACTTTGTAAATATACTGGTCTGTATGTTTGATATTGTTTAAGGGCCTGCATTCAAAATCCTACTCCCTACTTGTTTTGCAACCCTCCCCCATTTCAACATAATTTCTTTCCATTGTAGAGTTGTAGTCTTCTGTCTGTGTTTCTCTTATGAGCCTTCCTAACATCTTTTTTTATTTCTAAGGATAGAAATTCAACAAAGCATTGGACAATATGAAATAACTTTAATCAACACTAAATAAAATAAAATACAAAGTTAATACATTTAAAAAAACAAAACATTAAATAATGTGAACTAAGTACAACTATTTACATAAGAATAATGACATGCACTGGCAATTTAATTGGTTATGAATAGGCTGAAAGGAAATATTTAGAATGAGATTTAATAAAAAAAATCCTAACAACTATTAAAAAAGTAAGACTTGGAATGCTTATTAAATACTATTTATACTATTTAATAAACTGTTATATGTTTTACAACTGATTCTCTGAAACCACTCCATGTTAGGCTACTTCTATCAATCCAATTTTGAGTTATATACGGTACGACCAACATAAATAGTGTTATCAATACACAGTGTTTTTTCTTGGTACGTTTAGCTTGTAGAATCTGAACAAATTCTAAAGATATTGTTTTGTTCTCATAACCCATTTTCTAGCCTAACTTTTAAAGAACATCACAGTTTATGTGAGTATTTACCAGAATTACAGTAGGTTAATTAAATCTGTGTCATGAAAATAACAGGCTGTGCACATACAGAAATTTTTATGAAAGAATTGTGCTAATTTAAATAGTGTAATACAGGCATTGTTTAAAATCATGAATTGTGTGTAAAAAAGCTTCTTAAGAAAAATATCTTATATACTGAAATTAAGAGAATGTGGGATTTTGTCTTAAATTAGGTTTGAATTTAAATTGGTGAAATATTTTAACAATATAAGGGAATTACCATATTTATAATTTTGGATTAATTTATATAAAAGTGCTTGAGGTAGATAGATTTTTCAGAAATTAGAGAATCCCATAACAGTTTGCAAACTTTTATTTCATTGTTGTTCACTTGGACATGGTTTATTTTGAGCTGTATTATATAAATAACTTGATTTAAAATTGGGGAATAAATATCCCTTAGGAAGTTTAAGAGCATTTCTTGTTCTAATGAAGTTAAATCCGTATTCAAAAATATAATATTGTTTAGTCTTTTAGGAAAGGAAATGTTGACAGGTCAAGCTTACTGAAATTGGTACACCTTGTTTGCTGTAGCATAGACTAGATCCAGGCCTGCTGAATCTAGCTTTGTTTGTATGCTTGTTTGCTTGTTATTTCCCTGAAAAGCTAATCCCACCTAAAACGCGGCTTTTCAGTGCTTCTGTGGATCCTAGTAATATCTGCATTGCTTACTGTACTTATTTCCTTGTTTCACTTGAAAGAAAGTTACTGTTTGTCGTTTTTGCATTTAAGTTACCTGTAACACATTGCATTTAAGTTACCTGGCACTTGCTCACTAAGTCAGCACTAAAAAAATTAAAAGCACTACATCCTCACAAACTCCGCTTGAGTACCTTGTTCCCCATTGGCCCTTTTTTCAATTATAAAGGAATTCCCAATACTATTCTAGCATGTCCAAAGGTCAGTTGTCAATCTCCTCTCCGGTCCAGCTGGTGAATCTGGGAATCTTGAGGCAATGTTACAACTGCCTTATGTACACAGACAACCCTCTCCTCCTCCCAACAAATTCCAACACATGTGAGAGATACAACCATATAGCCAAACTGGAGGCTAAGCTCTCTCAACTCAGTACTAGCATAACCAGTCAGGAGGAGAAGGAAACCACACTCACTACAATTCCAGTCTCACACAGACCTACCATGACAGCAAACCAAACACATAAACACACAAAAACATACTCGGAGGCTCTAAATAAAAATCTGCCTAAGCAGCAGAGACCTCCAAAGCAGACACCCAAGCAACCGCTACCCCAAAACAAAACACGTGCAACACATAGCTCACAAATCCAGTGTGCCGAACAGTCACAGACCTTAAGACTAAACAACACACCTGATACACTTGTAATAGGTGACTCTATCGTCAGGCACACTGAGGTCCCGCTCACCAGGCTGAACAAAGAGAAGGTCACGGTGAGCTGCCTGTCAGGTGCTAGGATCCGCCACATAACACACGCACTCAGGTCACTCCAAGGCAAGTACAAATATGACTCAGTCATTGTCCATGCTGGTGTGAATGACCTGAGATGTACCTCCCTGGACTACATGAAAAGAGACATAGAGGAGCTCTCTGAGCATGTAGCCCAGGCCAGTATGACCCTGACCTTGAGTAGCATCTTACCCTCACCAAGAATGATGCCACAATATGAAGACAAGATGATCAATTTCAACAATTGGCTTAAGTATTGGTGTCATTCAAAGGGGATCCAATGCCTGTCAGCCTGGGATGACATGCTCGACAAGCCACGATGCTTCGCTAGGGACGGCTTGCACCTGTCACCCCTGGGCTTTTGGATATTGGCAAAGGCTCTTGCTACCCCATAGTGCCTTTTTTAGGCAAGGCTCAAAAGACAAACCCAACTCCATAGGTATCACAAGGGATAAGAAACTAAGAGTAATGCTACTCAATGCCAGAAGTCTAAACCTCAAGATGCATGCACTCAAAACTCTCCTTAGCATGGAGAACATCAATATCTGTGCAGTAACAGAAATCTGGTTCAAGGCTCCCGAGAGCACCCCAGCACTACCAGGTTATACCTCATACCATGCTTTTCGGCCCCAAAACTTGGACTGAACCACAAAAGGAGGGGAGTATCAATATTCGTCAAAGATACCCACATCTCCAGGTTGGTGGCACAGCACGAAGCATCAGAGACTATCCATGTGCAACTAACAGTGGGTAAAACTGCCTTTCAGTTTATAGCCTGCTACAGACCACCCTCCCAAACCCAGGAACCCCACTCAGCCTTCCTGAGAACACTGGAAAATATGAAGGTCTCTCCAAACACCATTATATTGGGCAACTTCAACTACCCAAACATAGACTGGGAGCATTACTCTAGCTCCAACACCTAGCCCAAAGGTTCCTAGAATTTATAAACTCAAATGCTATGGAACAACTTGTTACCACTCCCACAAGAGGGGAAAACATACTGGACCTGATCATCACCAACATGGGGACTCTATGCTCCAGACCAGAAGTGTATCCCTCACTGGTAAGATCAGACCATAAACTAATCTCACTGGATATTCACATCCCAACCCCACCCCCTGCCCAGAAAACCACAGTGAAAACTTCTCTAAAGCAAATTTCACACTCCTCAAAACAGAGGTGGAATCCTTCAAAGCCCCCGGGCCTGTGGAAAATACGGCCCAGACCGCAGAATCCTTTATAAACGCATTCTATGAACACCTTCAGGAATGCATGGATCATGCAATCCCAAATAAAAACAAAACCCAATTCTCCAAAGGCAGACGTCCTGTCTGGTGTACCCCAGTCATAAACAAACTATACAATAGAAGGAGGAAGCTACTACATGATAGAGCAAAATCCCAAAAAGGGAAGACATCTCTGATCAGTATTAGCAAACAACTACGGGCACTCATAAAATCGTCTAAGGCCAACTTCGAGAGACAAATTGCACAGGACACTAAGGATAATCACAAGGCTTTCTTTAGTTATGTTAGGAACCTCGGTGGGAATTCCCAGATATGCTCAGAATTAGTCCAAAATGACAAAAAATACACCAAACCCACAGACATTGCCAACATCCTAGCTGACAGGTTCAGCGCAAACCCCCCCCCCCACCAAAAAGGCGAATATCTATCCCAGCAGAGTGCTGCCCCCTGACATCTCAGATGCTCAGGTAAAAACCGCCCTCTCCAAAGCAAAAAACACAGCATCAATGGGACCAGACGGTGTCCTGGGATGCGTCCTACATGAACTCCAAGAAGAGCTAAACCCAAACATAAAACTACTGTTCAATCTCAGCCTTACTACAGGATATGTACCCAAAGAGTGGCATACAGCAACAGTGGTCCCTCTCCACAAAGGTGGTGCCTCAACGGATCATGGAAACTATCGCCCCATAAGCCTGACTAGCTTGGTCTGCAAAGCTATGGAAAGGATCATCATGGACCTCATAAATAAAGATATTGGGGACCTACAGACACTGGATCCTACCCAGTTCAGCTTTGTTAAGGGCAGATCCTGCCTCTTACACCTGGTCAATTTCTTTGAAACAGCCACCAAGGCCATTGACGAGGGGAAGGTGGTCCACACAGACTACCTGGACCTCGCAAAAGCCTTTGATACAATACCCCACTCGGGCATTATAGATAAGCTCACCAGCTTAAATATAAACCCCTATGTCACTAGATGGGTTGCAAACTGGCTAAAGGACAGAACCCACATGGTTAGAATTGCTGGAGCCATGTCAGACTCCAAACCAGTTACAAGTGGCATCCCACAAGGCTCAGTCCTGGGACCTCTCTTGTTCGGTATATATTTCTCGGAGGTACAGGCAAACATGGAAGGACTGTGGCTGACCAAGTTCGCAGATGACTGCAAACTGGGCACCATAATCAACTCTCCAGCCGACACAAGCATCCTCCAAAAGGGCCTCATAGAAACAGACAACTGGTGCCAGAGCCATGACTTCAAGCTAAACGCCAAAAAGTGTATAGTCATCCCCTTTGGCTAAAACAAAGTGCCCACAAATTACCACATAGGTGGTAATCCATTAAGTACAGAAGAAGTAATTAGGGACCTGGGGACCCAAGTTGATAGCAATCTCTCATTTGACAACCACGTGGCCAAAGTGGTTAGAAACACATTTTATATAGCCCACCTAATCATGAAGGGCTTCACATCTAGATCAGGGGAGGTCATCATGCCTCTTTACTCATCCCTCATCAGGCCCATAATTGAGTACAATGCCTCTTTTGGGATGTACCTTACCAGACACCTGCAGCAACTGGAAAGACCCCAAAAGTACCTCACCAAGAGGATCAAAGGGCTCAAACAGATACCATATGCTGCCCCGTTAAAGAAACTCCAGCTCTACTCGGTTGCATACCGCCTGCTTAGAGGCGATTTGTGTCTGACGTATAAAGCCATGTCCAACCTGGAATTAATGGACATGCTGCACCTCAGAAAATCCAAATCCCATCGAGCTACATGCTCGAGACACTTGAACTTCAGCACTGAAATAAATAGGACATGCTGGAGGGACAGATTCATAATCCAGAGGCTCCCTTCACTCTGGAATAAAATCCCAGTCCAGGTTAGGCAGAGTCCCTCATTGACTCTCTTCAAGAGGAATCTTGATGAGTGGATGAGAGATCGTAGGTTTACCCCGGGTATCACTTCTGTGTCACTGTTAGACAGAGGCACAGTATACTAAACTCGAAAAAGGGTATAGCAAAATTAATTTAAAATGGGTGGCAAACACACTCTGGCTAGGCTTATAAATGCCCTAGGGCAGATAGCCTAGTATGAATCTATGAACCTATAAGCATTTTATTATTAATTTTTAAATATGGATTGGTTGTAATAACACAAAAGATGAATATATATTTAACATTTTATAAGTTTTTGAATCAATACAATTCTACTAATTAAAAATGTATGTACTTTCATGAGTTTTAGATCAACCTTATTTAACAAGAGTAGAGCAACAAGGTTGCAATTGAAACTATATAAGTGTTGGTGCTAGAGTTTCACACAACTAGGACTCCATTTGAACTTCTTATTATGGAAATTAATTATTCTGAATACCCTTCTAGCATTAATGATTAAATAGTTTAGGTAGAAATCCTAAACCTCCATATTTCTTAGGCTGGATAAGTTTGCTATGTGCTAGTCTAGTTGATTTAGTTTGCCATATAAATGTTCTTAGTGTTGAGGTAATGGCTTTAAAGTTTTTGATATGTATGGTTTGGAATGGAGAATTAAGATGAAAGAGAAATATTAGTAGAATATTCATTTTAGCTATAGCTACCTTAGAAAGAAGGGAACATTTTAAGTTACTCCATCTTTTGATGTCATTTTCCATGTTAGCCAGTGTTTTGGCTAGATTATTTTGATAATTTAGGGACAAATTTTGGCTAAATATTATGCCTAAATATTTCATAAATGTATTCATATTTATTTCTTTAAAACTTATATTAGCTAAATATAATGTTGGTTTAAAGGAAAGATGGCAGATTTATTAAGATTTACATTATAATTAGAAAATTCAGAGTAAGTGGATATTTGTTTTAATATCTTAGGAATATTGTACTTAGGTGAGGTAAAGTAGGCATTAATATTATCTGCAAAAGCTGTAAATGGAATGGAGAGTTAAATAATTTTAGAATAGTTATATACTGTCTTGCTACTCGTATCAGATTTAATTGTGTAGTATCCGTTCAAAACTGGTAATCCTAAACCACCTTGTTCTATGGGGATAAACAACTTATTAATAGTACAAGTAACAAAAAACTGAGGGAAATGCTACTCAATGTCAGAAGTCTAAACCTCAAAATGCACGCACTCAAGGCACTACTCAGTATGGAGAAAATCGATATATGTGCAATAACAGAAACCTGGTTTCAGGCTCCAGAGAGCACCCCAGCACAACCAGGCTACAACTCATACCATACATTTCGGCCACAAAACCCGGACCGAAATACAAAAGGTGGGGCACTATCCATATTCATCAAGGATACCCACACCTCCAGGTTAGTGGCACAGCACGATGCTTCAGAGATCATCGACGTGCAACTAACAATGGGCAAAACTGCTATTCAAATTATAGCTTGCTACAGATCACCCAACATGTCCCAGGACCCCCACTCCACATTCCTGGAAACACTGGGAAACATAAAGATCCTACCAAACACCCTGATATTGGGTGATTTCAATTACCCAAACATTAACTGGGAGAACAATTCAAGTACAAACTCCCTTGCCCAATATTTCCTAGAAGTTATAAACTCAAATGCCCTGGATCAACTGGTCAACACCCCCAGCAGAGGTGACAACATATGTGACCTGGTCATCACCAACATGGGCGACCGGTGTTCCACATTGGACGTCAACCCTTCATTGGTTATATCTGACCATAAACTAATCACTCTGGATATCCACTTTCTGCCACCACCCCCGGTCAAAGAAACCACCAGGAAAAACTTTTCAAAAGCAAACTTCACGTTACTGAAGACTGAGGTGGGAAGTTTCAAAGCCCCCATGCTAAAGGATAATGCTGTCCAAGCTGCAAAATCATTTACTAATGCACTCTACAGGCACCTACAAGAATGCATAGATTGTGCTATCCCAAACAAAACCAAGACTCACTCCTCCAAGAAAAGGAAACCAGTCTGGTGGACCCCTGCCATAAACAAGCTATACAATAGAAGGAGGAAACTAGTACAGAAAAGAGTAAAATCCCAAGAAGGGAAGACATCCCTGATCAGTATCAGCAAGAAACTACATTCCCTCATAAAATCATCCAAGGCTAGCTTCAAAAGAAAAATTGCCATGGACTCCAAAGATAACCACAAGGCATTATTTAGCTATGTCAAGAATCTAAGTGGCAATTCTCAGATCTGCTCAGAGTTAGTGCAGAATGGCACAAAATACACTGAACCGACTGATATAGCCAGCATCCTGGCAGCCAGGTTCAGTGCAAACTTCACCCCCTCTCACCCCCAAAAGGGCATATAACTATACCAGAAGAATGTAGTGCCCCTGAAATCACAGACACTCAGGTTATAACAGCCCTCTCCAAAGCCAAAAACACAGCATCAATGGGACCGGACGGTGTCCCAGGCTGCATCCTACATGAGCTCAAAGATGAGCTAACCCCTCACCTAAACACACTGTTTAAACTCAGCCTCTCCACAGGCTATGTGCCCACAGAGTGGCACACAGCAAGGATTATTCTGCTCCATAAAGGTGGAGCTACAATGGATCCTGGGAACTATCATCCTATAAGCCTGACTAGCTGGAGCACATCATCATGGATCTCATTAACAGAGACATTGGGAACCTCCAAACACTGGACCCTACCCATTTCAGCTTTGTTAAGGGCAGATCATGCCTCCTAAACCTGGTGGACTTCTTTGAGACAGTTACCAAGGCTATAGATGAGGGAAAGGTGGTCCACACAACCTACCTAGACCTAGCAAAGACCTTCAACACCATTCCCCACTCAGGTATTATAGACAAGCTCACCAGCCTGAACATAAACTCCTACATCACAAGATGGGTTGCCAACTGGCTCACCGACAGAACCCACATGGTAAGAGTTGCGGGAGCTAGGTCTGACTCTAAACTGGTTACAAGTGGCATTCCCCAGGGCTCAGTCCTAGGACCCCTCCTGTTTGGCATATACTTCTCAGAGGTACAGGCAAGCACAGAAGGACTATGGCTGACCAAGTTCATGGATGACTGCAAAACAAGGGGCTATAATTGATTCTCCGGCTGACACAGACATCCTCCAAAAGGGTCTCACTGAGACAGATATCTGGTGTCAAAACCATGGCCTCCAGCTAAAGGCCAAAAAGTGCATAGTCATCGTCTTTGGAAAAAAACAAAAGTACCCACAAACTATCACATAGATGGTAGCCCCCTAAATACGGAAGATGTAATAAGGGATCTGGGGACCCAAGTAGATAGTAACCTCTCCTTTTAAAATTACATTGCCAAAGTGGCTAGAAAATCCTTCTATGTGGCCCACCTAATCACAAAAGGTTTTGCATCTAGATCAAAAGAGGTTATTGGGCCCCTCTACGCATCACTCATCAGACCTGTCATAGCGTACAATGCCCCATTTGGGATGTACCTTACAAGACACCTGCAACAATTGGAAAGACCACAGAAGTACTTCACCAAGAGGATCACTGACCTCAAGCAGATGCCCTATGCAGCCTGACTGAAGAAACTCCAGCTGTACTTGGCTGCATACCACCTACTCAGAGGTGATCTCTGCCTGACGTACAAGGCCATGTCCAACCCAGAATTGATGGACATGCTCCACCTAAAGAAAACCATATCCCCTCGAGCTACACTCTACAGGGATCTAAACCTCACCACAACAATAAAAAGGACGTGCTGGAGGGATAGATTCCTGTCCCAGAGACTTTGCATGCTCTTGAACAAGATTTCAATCTACATTAGGCAGAGCTCTTCGCTAACCCTCTTCAAGAGAAACCTTGACAAGTGGATGGGAAACAGAAAGTTTACCCCAGGGATCACTTCAATGGCTCTGCTGGACAGAGGCACAGGGAACTACTCTAAGGGGGTGGCGAAAGCCAACACATTCTGGATAGGCTTATAAATGCCTTCAGGCAGATAGCCTAGAACCTACCTATGAACACATACTCCTATGAAATATAACATGTCCAGTCTACCCCAGTTACTGTACCTTAGGGAAAGACATGTAAATTCTGACTGGGTTCCTGCTAGTAATTTCATATTTTCTTTCCAAATATTCTCATATATCTCTCTTCAGAAATCTACCCTCTTTTTTTACATTATCCTTCTAGGTCCCCTGATACAGCTTAAGTATTGCATATCAAGCTCCAGTCCTGATCCATGAATAATATTCCCTACTGGAAGCTAACTTCTCTCATAATTCTATTAAGCTCCTTAACAGCAGTTTTAGCTGGAATATAAATACACGCCAGTGTAACTTTCCTTCTCTGCCAGTAATTCCTTATTAATACAAATCTACCATTATTGTCTTTCTTCTCCTCCTCTATCTTTATTGGAACCCCTCTCACAATCAGTATTATTACTCCCCCCTTTTTTCTTTGCCCTTAATACTCTGCTGAATAAGCATTCTAAAATCCTTTCTTTGACAAATTCATATATTCATTTCTAAGTGAGTCTCCTGTATCACTGCTATTTGTACCCTCCACTTTTTAGTATAATTCAATACTCTGTGCTTTTTGTCCATTGCTGCAAACCTATTGTGATCATCACAATCATCATGCCCCTTTTTTCCCATTTTATACATGGGATCAGGGTGTTCTGTCAACTGTCACCATCTTTCTCATTTAATGCCACTCTCCTACTTTCTTCAACAGACATGCCTGACTGTCACAGATCTTCTCTCAGAGAACCCATCCACCTCTTTGCTGGATGCCATTGTTTCCTCCTGCTTTCTTCCTGTCTGTCCCAAATGTTCTTCATCAGATTGTCTTCTGCTTTTCTGCACATGTGCTTGAACCACCATAATCTGCTCTCTTTCACTTTCTCTGCAATTGGAGCTACTTTGGCTGGTGTTGTGATGTGCTCATTTTACTGTCTGTCCCATAGTGTACATCCCACCATCCATCTCAGGCACTTCACCTCCATCACCTCGAATGTCCCACTTTGCTCTGCTCTGCTTTTACTGCCCAGGTTTTTGTACCATGCAGTAGTAATGGTCATACCACTGTACACCTTACTTTCTTGCACCTTTGGCATTCTTCTATGATAAACTACCCCTGACACTCTGCACAATTTGGCTGCAGCTTCTCTGATTCTAGTGTTGACCTCCTCATTCAGGCTTCCCTTCTCCTCAACCAACTCTCCCATATACATGAAGCTGTTGATGTGCTCCACTATTTTTGCTTCTATCTCAGTTCACATCTTCTACTCATCTCCCCAATTGCTACCATCACAACTGTCTTATCTGTACTCTGTTGCATCTCGTGTCCTCTACTTTTGCATTCCATTCCCATATGATTTGCTGAACTTCTGGTTCAGACTCTGCCTATAATGTCACGTCTTATGCCTACAGCAACTTCATTGACCTGTCTTCTCCAACCTGTTTGCCAATGTAGTCAATCACCAGTGTGAACAGCAGTGGGGTCAGAGCTGAACCCTGATTCACACCCACTCCTACTGGGAACCCCTCTGTGAGAATGAACACCATTATTCTTGACTCATTGGGTCCTTGTACATAGCCTGCACTAATTCAATGTTTATGGGACTTTGAACAACTACAGAACTGCTCAAATCAGCCTTCTTGGGACCTTGTCATATACTTGCCCCAAGTCTAGGAATGGTCATTTGTCTCTTTCCTCATCTCTAGTATCTTCTCCATTATCTATCTCACTGCAAACATCCTGTCAAACATCTTGTCAGTTGTACTGCATTCTGATCTGACTCTGACCTGCACATCTCCCATATTACTTTCTACTACTCTGCATAAACATTTATCAGGAACCCTCTTGAGAACTTTCATGCAGTGTGACAGGAGTTTGATACTTCTGTACTCTCCACAGTCATAGATGTCCCCTTTGTTCTTGTACACTGGTACTAGTGTGCTTATTCTCAAGTCATCTGAGATATGTCTTTCTTTCCATATTGCTATAGTATCCTTGGGAATTATTTCTCCTAATCACTCCCAACATCTAGATCATATCTGTTACAACTTATTCTGAGCTTGCTGCTTTCCCTGACTTCATTTTCCCTAGTGCTGGTTTTACTTCTTGTAGGGTGGGCTCATTTTTTTCTTTCACTGAGGACAGCATCTGGAGCAGTACAGCTTTTCTAGTTTTTTTATTTAGAAGCTGCTGAAAGTCTGTTTTTGATGTCCCATGCAGTTGTGATTAGGTTGCTGCTGGCATCCCTTATAAAGGGTGGCTGACTATCTTCTTTATTTTTCTGTATTTGACTTGCAACCTGATACAGTTTACTTGTGTCATCTACTGAGTCACTTTCCAGAAGCTGGTAGAGTGCTTCGGATGTCTTGTTCTTTGCTATTGCAACTCCTATCCTAGCCTGTTTGTTAGCCAATCAGTATTCCTTCCTAACCTAGTCAGTCTTTTCTAGCTCCCACTTTTTTCCTGCACTTCTTTCTTTTGATGACTTTCTGAACGTCTGCATTCCACCACCAACTTTCCTTATGTTCCTCATTTTCATACCTGGCTTGGATGCATATCTGTTCTGCAGTCCTTGCGCATGCTGTTTTGAGGTGCTGCCATTCTTCTTCAACTCTACCTATTTCCTTTTCTCCCTGAGGTTCTAGAGCTAGGAGTAAATCCTTGAACTCTTGTGATTTCTGTCTAGTCCACTTCCAGGCCTTCAGCCTCATTTCTGTTGACATTAGAGCCTTCTTTGACCACTGTTTGGAGCTGATTGTAGCAACCAGTGGTTTATGCTGTGGGATGACTGTTTCACTGGGATGACTTTGCAATCACTGACTCTACCCCAATGCCTTTTCCTTATTCGGAGGAAGTCTACCTGAGTTGCATGTTGGACACTCATGCAAGTGATCTTGTGACTCTCTTGCTGAACCATGCGTTGGCTATGATCAAGCATTTTCCAGACAGAAGTCTGGAATTGCGTCATCTTTACTCCTGTTGCCCCATCCATGTAGACCATGGCAATCCTCATATCCTGTTATGTCTGTCTCCTGCTTTATCTAGTATGTCCTGCAACTGTTGCCTGAGTGCACTCTTTTCCTCATTATCACAACCTTTTCCTCATTATCACAACCTTGCTGTGGGCCATAGGCTGAGATTATGAATAGTGTCCTACCCTTACAATGGAGTCTGACTGCCACTAGTGCTGTCTGAATGCAGTCTTTTCCTCATTATCACAACCTTGCTGTGGGCCATAGGTTGAGATTATGAATAGTGTCCTACCTTTACAATGGATTCTGACTGCTACTAGTGCTGTCTGAATGCAGTCTTTTCCTCATTATCACAACCTTGCTGTAGGCCATAGGCTGAGATTATGAATAGTGTCCTACCTTTACAATGGAGTCTGACTGCCACTAGTGGTGTCTGAATGCAGTCTTTTCCTCATTATCACAACCCTTCTGTAGGCCATAGGCTGAGATTATGAATAGTGTCATACCCTTACAATGGAGTCTGATTGCCAAAAGTATTTCACTACTTCTTATGACACCCTCACCATCTTCTGAAGCCTCTCCATCACTACAATTCCCACATAAGTTTTAGTCCATCCTGAATAGTAGACTCTGGATCCATAGCCAAGTGGTTTTACTACATTGCCATTCCATCTTGTCTTGTGGAAATATAAGATGTCTAGCCTTTTTCTTACCATCATGTCATTCACTTCCATGCTTCATTTTGTCAGGGAATCTACAATGAGTGTAGCAATCCTTAGTTGATGTTTGGCAGGTTGACTGGTTTTTACATCCAGCTTTCACTCAACAGAGCTATCCCAGGTAACCCATGCTGGGCAACTAGACACTAGTTGGCTAGTAGTTTACTGGCTCAGCACTTCTGGGCTTTATGGCAGCCACACACTGGCCAACAGGGGCAGATATATCCCTCACACCATTAGCATGGTGTCTCGTCTAGTCAGGATACAATAGATGAGACTTTGTGGGTTCTGTTCAAGCAGCTTTATTATGTACAAAGACATTAGGACTGAGGCTTAATAACTTTTATTTAGATAAACGTATAAACAAACTAGCTATTACACCCATACATGCTCACTCTCTGGCTGCACTCATGAAATGGCACAGAACCTAGCACGTGCTGACTATTTATATGCACTTTCAGTCCTTGAAATGCTTCTTAAAGATACAGCACACATACTCTATTCTACATCCTCCCTCTTTGAATAATAAATCATGGAATGTTGATGACATTAATTGACATGCAATCAATATAAATAATTCTTTCTCATACAATTATGCAGAACTAAATACATATACACAATTATGTCCAGGTTGCTGTGCATTTCACACTAGGTCTGGAAATATGACCAAATCATGTGATATAGAAATCAAAATCAGGTGTAGCAACTGGGACTGTCTCTGCTGAATGTTTAACTTGTGGGACATCAGGAACATCATCAGGACTGGAAGCAGAGGTTAAGACAAGTTCTGTAACATGAACATTGTCTGGATTACTCTGAGATCTAGAGTCTGTATCACAGGAACAATGCTGCAATATTGATTCTGACAAAGAAAAAAGATGTTTGTGATTTGTCCTGTACTCCACCACCCTCATATTCTACAAAGTTGTATCTCGGCTCGGTATATATATACCTGTTAATTGACCAATACGGTCAAAAACTTTCACCATTAGTGTCCTTATTTTCTCTCCTTCTTTCAATGGGCGAAGAAATCTGCTTGATTTATCATAGTTGGACTTCTGGAAAGAATGCTTTCTGAATAGTTGAGCTCTAATTGTTATGTTGTTCTTAGCTTTAGGCTTCAACAAACTAGAACTAATAGGCAATGTTGTTCTGGTTTGTCTAGATAGAGGTCTCTGAGCAGGTGAGCCAAGTATATCATCATGGGGTATGTTTCTGAGATTAAGTAAATTGAAAAAGACATCAGTATTGTCACGCTTTGACCTCTCAAGTAATTGCTTTGCACTCTGCACTGCATGTTCAGCTAGTTCATTTGACTGTGGGTATTCTGGACTACTAGCAACAGGTACAAAGTCGCATTATTGTCAACATTTCTAAAACAACTGACTAGTAAATTGAGTACCATTGTCAGAAATAACTTTGTGTGGACTACCATGAACTGAGAAATGGCATTTCAACTTAGTAATAACAGCAGTAGATGTTAGGTTAGGTAGTAAATCAATTTTAAAACAGTTCGAATAAGAGTCTACCAATACCAAGTAATGCTGATTGTTTCACTCGAATGTATCAGTGGCTACTGTTAACCAAGGTAGCTCAGGAACTTGACTTAGCTGAACTGATTCTCCTTGCAAATGCGGTTTAGTACTATTGCATAATGAAGAAGAAGAAAGTACTTTATCAATGTCTTTTGCTAGTGAAGGCCAAAATACTAGTCCTCTCACCCTTCTTTTGGTTTTTAGATTCAGAACCCGGGTGACCATGATGCAGAATCTGGATATATTCATGTTGAAAGGAAGCAGGAACAACAACCTTAGGATGTTTGAAAATAATGCCATCTTCCATCAACATCTCATCTCTGTAAGGAAAATAAGTTTGCACTTCAGGTGGTACACTAGAATACTTTGATGGCCATCCAACATTAATGTAGTGGTTGAGCTTTTGCAAAACCAGATCAGTCTTTATATGATCTCTCAGCTCATCAAGTCACATTGTAGAAAAATTATGCACTTCCATGACATCAAAGTCAAAATTCTCTGCATGACACCATTATGTTGTATTTCTGCGCAATCTGGATAAGATATCAGCCAGATAAAGAAGTTTGCCTTTTGACCATTATTCTTTGTAATCTCGCTGGAGCTGAATGCACAGGCTTCTTTAAAATAGTAACTAGAGGTTGATGATCAGTTTCAATCTGAATAGCTCGACCATAGATATAATCATGAAACTTTGAACATGCAAATACTATTGCCAAAAGTTCTTTCTCAATTTGAGGATATTGCATTTCAGTTTGGGTAAGAGTGCTTGATGTATAAGCTACTGGTCTGCCTTCTTGAAGAATGACTGCTCCAGGACCAAATTTTGAGGCATCACAAGAAAGGGTTGCTGGTTTACTGACATCACATCATATTATCTTAATGTAGGTGGGGTGGAAATTTTCTACTTAAGGTCTTCAAATACTTTCTGGTACTGTTCCAATCAAGACCATGTTACATTTTTGTGCATCAGCTCTCTCAAAGGTGCTGTCAACTCACTGAAGTCTGGTATAAACTTGCCTAAATAGTTGACTATACCAAGAAAATGTTGTAGAGCTTGAACATTATCTGGTGCTGGCATCTCAAGAATGGCTGCTAGCTTGGACGGGTCTGGTTGCAAGTTAATGCTGGTAAATAAGTGACCTACATATGTAACTTCTGGTAGTCTGAATTTGCACTTCAGAGGATTGAGTTTTAAGTTAATTTCACATGCTCTGTCTAGAACTCTCTTAAGGTTTCTGTCATGCTCTGCTTCACCATTGCCTCCAACCAATAAATCATCTACTATTATGGCACAAGGATAACCTGAAAAAATTTGCTCCATTCCACGCTGAAAAACGTCACTTGCAGAATTTATTCCAAATGGCATCCTTAGGAATCTATATTTGCCAAACAGGGTACTGAAAGTAGTCAGTAATGCATTTTTGTGATCAAGCATCACTTACCAAAATGAACTTTTTGCATCTAAGACAGAAAAAAACAGTGGCATTTGGTATTAGGGCTGTGACTTCCTCAACTGTATGCATTGGATGATGTAGTCTCTTTAATGCTTTGTTTAAATCTCTTGGGTCAATACATATTCTGATTTTGTCTGAGCCTTTTTGGAGGGGTGCTATACACCCATACATGCTCACTCTCTGGCTGTAGTCACAAAATGGCACTGAACCTAGCACATGCTATTTATATGCACATTCAGTCCTTGGAATTCTTCTTAAAGATACAGCACACATACTCTACTCTACACTACACATGGGTTCCTGGCATAAGTTGGAGTAGGCCAGGTCATTATCCAACTTGTCCCTGGCAAACTCCCATGCCCATTTTAGTGACATTAGAGACAATTTTTACACCACAGAGTGGCTATCCCTGACATGGCACACACTCTGTAATCTGTGTTCTCCTATCTAGAAGAAGTTAAAAGTCTATACAACTCTTCTCCATATATGCCATTATCTAGAGTCTGTGCTGCTACCCACAACTTCATTCTTGGGTGAGTTTGAGGTGGAAACAGCATGCTTTTAGGACACGGGAAGAATGTTCAAACTCCATACAGGCATTGGCTGGAAATCAGGATCACACCTTGTGCATGGGAGTTAAAGACCTTAACCACTATGCCAACTTGCAATGCCATTCATGTTCAATGAAATGATTGAAAAGGCAGTATTCTAATAAGATGTTTTTACTTTCACACATTCTACTGGCTAGCTTTTGTTAAATATGTATTTCCCACTTGCAACTTACATGCACACATTAATGTTTGGTACGCAGAGCTTATATAAAATTGCAGCTTCTCATCTCTACTTGATCCCATGTTACATTTCCCCACACTTTTCAATTCAACAGAAATGCTCAAGAAAAAAAAATCTGTACATTTTCATATTTAACCCCAGACGCTTTAGTTCAAAGCAAACACAAGCAACTATAAATGGTCTCCAAAATAGAAAAGTACCTCTCCATACATGAGTAGATGCCCCATCTAGACAGCTACATCCACAAGCTTTACCATTATATGGTTAGGTTTAATCATGCTGAAAATGCATGTTAGAGCCTGTTTTCCCTACCGCACACACACCATCCATAGTTGGCCCATCTCAGCTTCCCTCCCAGATGTGAAAAACAACTTGCATATTCTCAGCTAAATGATTTTTAGCTTTTCAAATGAGAGCCCTAGCTATAATTAAATGAATAGATCTTCTACTGAAGAGATTGATATTACTAGGAATACCTCTGCTTATATTCCCTTCAGTATAATGGACTTAATTTATTTTCACTAAACTAATTGTCATTTTTTTCTCATACAGATGCCTCAAAGTTCTTGGTTTAGTCATTTCTTGATCGACTGTGCCTGCACTTTATCTGTAATTGCAAAGTTCTGCTGGTACATAAAAAAGATCAGGTAATAATTTTGTTTCATGGCTCAGCTTATCTTGAGTGCTAGGAACTATAATCTAACATGATTATAGTGTGAACTTCCACCTGTATACAAAACACCAGGGGGAAACACCATAATTTAAAACATACATATGATGAGTTAATTTCAAACTCTTCCCTTTAGCAGCCCAAGATCATAACATTATACTGTTTATATCTAACCTTTGTATTTTTGCAGTATAAACTTCAGACACATTATAGTTGAAAAAATACTTTCCTACTTTAACATCACTGGCATTCTTGCCAGCCACTGATAGCATTCCTCCCACCTAACAGTTAAAGTACCTCTGCATACTTTACAGTGCAATATACATTTGACTTAAATTTCTTTTACACATTTTACTAAGAAAAAATATATCTTTTTAGTTACAACTTCAGTTTATTCATTTTTTTAATATTAATGACATGATAGGAATTATACAGTATCTTTTTTTTCACTTCTCACAGAAGCATAACTTTCCTGTCTAAATTGCATACTGTGGAAATAACTCTTTACAGCTCATCCATTTATTTCTTTCACATTGTTGCTGGCCTTCTTGTTCATCATCCACCTAACACTGGTTTCTGGTTTAAGTCCAAGTTATTCCTGTTTTGTCTAGTCAGCTCCTGAACTTTTTCCATGATTTAATCATTTTCCCCATACGAAGCTAATAGGCATATAGTTCAAGACACCAAAAGCCTAATCCAAATTCCTAGTTGCCCCAAAGCACTTTCTGGTTAGATTAATTGTGCAAGATCACACATTAAGCAAATAAATGTATGTACATTTTCCATGATTTAATCATTTTTGTTTCATAGGTAGCTAATAGGCATGTAGTCCAAAAGACCATTAAAGAGACTAATCCAAATTCCCAATTGCCCAAAAGCACTGTCTGTTTAAATGAATTGTCCAAGATCACACAGTAAACAAACAAATGTATGTGGAAAGATTCAAACTCTTTGCCTTTGGCACATGTAGCAGCTTATTAACTAGTCAGAACTTTAGTTCAGTGCTCTATCTGCCAGGGGTACACTTGGAAAAGGTTTTATTGACAAGTTCTGTCTGTGTGCTGTGTCATTTTCAGAGAAATGGGAAGCTGAATTCTCCTCAACTTGCTGGTTCACATTTTGCTGGATACACTTTTTTTACTTCCTTCTTTACCTGCTGTGCATTGATAAATAACTTTTCACCTTCTGAAAAAAATATTCGGGATATAGCAACTTCAATCTCACAATTACCTCTTGGCAACCTCTGATTACCAAATAAACATGCTTCTTTTCAGCCTGGTGTATAGTGACTAATCATTATCCATGAACATTCTAGTATCACTAATTGATAATACTTACTCTTCTATCACAGTTTTGTCAGGAGCAGCTCCTTCTGCTGGTATGACTGAATCTTTAGTGCTACAGGTCCTGGATTAGTCCTCAAGGCCACATTTGGAGCATATACATGATATGCCCTTTCAGTTAACAAATCCTGTTGTGGAATACCAGTCAAGTTACTTATTTGCTCTTTCATAAAATGAATGCACTCTGCTCCCTACAGTCTCTATGGCTCAGCAGAAAATCTCGGGTTTTCTCTGTCTTCCAGCTCTACTATTTTTGAAACAATTGTACTTGAGAAGCCTCATATTCATCTAGTCTTTCCTTCATTTCAACCTCTAATTTCTTCCATTTTATAAGCTCATCTGAATAGCTACTTAAAGCTTGTTCAATTCTTTCTACCTTTTTTCTTTGACTGTATGTATTTCTCCAGTGTCTTACTTATTTTAAACACCTATAAATGTATTTCATTTTCCCCTGGTAAATTAATGGAAGCCATTCCTTATACTGAGGTTGAAATCTAACCTGCTTTTTGCTGAATAGCTGCAAGGTTCTTTCCCACCAGAGTGGTGTTTTTTTCTCCTTTTCCTAGTTGATTTTCTTTTATTTTTTCCAAATGCCTTTGTTGCTAACATCCAGTGACTAACCAGTAATTATGCTAGCTTGTAGACCCCTACTAATAAAATTGTTTTTAATTATTTCTGCTGGTGCCTCATTCATTATTGTCCATCTGTACAATCTGTACCACAGAATTGTAACACTGAACCCCTGAAACTAAAACATCATCTAAACCTCTAAATGCTCATGTAATACTCTCAGACTAAAAATACATGCACTAGATAAAAAACAAGTGTTGGCCTCTTTATTGACTAACAAACAATGAAATCATAAACACATCTTCCAGCCACCATACACTATTCAGATAAAAGTACAACACCAAGAAAGGTTTGAATAAACACATTATTACCACTCTGGAATACTGAAACTAGATAAATTAAAACACAGTTTAACTAGAGGGGGTATAGTAACCAACTCCATTGGCCAACAGTACAAAGAACTATGTACATACCAGCCATTGAGGAGTTAACCAATAACAAACAAAGCACTAGGGAAAGGTGTCATTTAAAAATCCACCTGTCTATCCAGCTGAGTCAGAAGCCCAGAATGTGGTAGAGAAATGCTGCAGTGAGTCAGCATCTCAATGTCTTTTGCAATGAAGGGCAATATTAACTCATTCACTGCTTCATACCTACAAAGCTAATTGTGTGGACTCACTTTCTCAATCAAGCATAAAGAGCTTAAATACAGACCAAATTGTGGCACTGAATTGGTGGCAATCAATGCAATCAAGTTCATAGGTTCATAGGTAGGTACTAGGCTATTGGCCCAAGGGCCTATGTAAGCCTAGCCAAAGAGGTTCCCTGGCTTAGCCACCTAAGAAAGTTATTTTCCTGTGCCCCTGTCAAGCAGAGCCACAGAAGTGATCCCTGGGGTGAATTTCCTGTTTCCCATCCACTCATCAAGATTTTTCTTGAAGAGTGCTAATGAGCAACTCTGCTTGACATAGATGGGTAGCTTGTTCCATAGTATGGGAAGTCTCTGGGACAGGAATCTATCCCTCCAGCATGTCCTGTTTATTGTGGTGACGAGGTTTAGGACCCTAGAGCGTGTAGCTTGGAGGGATTGGGATTTCTTTAGGTGTAGCATGTCCAATAGCTCTGGGTTTGACATTGCTTTGTATGTTAGGCAGAGATCACCTCAGAATAGGCAATATGCTACGGAGTAAAGCTGGAGTTTTTTGAGACCGTCAGCATATGGCATCTGTTTGAGTCTGGTAATCCTCTTTGTGAGGTACTTCTGCGGCCTTTCCAGCTGTTACAGATGTCTTGTGAGGTACATTCCAAAAGGGATGTTGTACTCTATAATGGGTCTAATCAGAACCGAGTAGAGGGTAACAATGACCTCTTTTTTCCTGGATGAGAACCCTTTCGTGAAGAGATGTGCCACATAGAAGGATTTCCTGACTAATGTAGCAATGTGATTATCAAAGGAGAGGCTACTGTCCACCTGAGTCCCAAGGCTCTTATCACACATTCGGCATTAAATAGACTGCCACCTATGTGTTAGTTCATGGGTACAGAGTTTTTACCAGACGAGATGACAATGCATTTTTGGCATTGAGCTTGAGGCCATGGCTCTGACACCAGGTATCTGTCTCAGTGAGGCCATTCTGTAGGATGTCCTCATTTGGGGACTCTACTATGGTACCTAATTTGCAGTCATCTACGAACTTCGTTAGCCAGAGACTTTCTGTGTTTGCCTGTATTTCAGAGAAGTAGATACCAAACACGAGCGGACCCAGGACTGAACCCTATGGTACCCCACTTGTCACTGGTTTGAAGTCAGATATGGTGTCTGCAACTTTTACAGTGTGGGCTCTGTCAGTGAGCCAGTTGGCAATCCATCTTGTGATGTAGGGATTTATACCTAGTTTAGTGAGTTTAGCTATAATTCCAGAATGGGGGATGAAGTTGAAAGCTTTGGTGAGGTCAAGATAGACTGTGTGAACCACCTTACCCTTGTCTACGTATTTGGTGACTGGTTCAAAGAAGTCGATCAGGTTCAGGAGGCATGATCTGACTTTCACAAACGCGAACTGGGTGGGGTCCAGAGTTTTGAGGTTACCAATGTCTTTGTTTATGAGTTCCATGATGATACGTTCCATGGCCTTGCAGACCATGCTTGTTAGGCTAATAGGGTGATAGTTCCCTGGATCAGTGGTGGCTCCCCCTTTGTGGAGTGGGATAACTGTTGTTGTGTGCCATTCAGTGGGCACAAAGCCTGATGTAAGGCTATGATTGAACATGGTGCTTAGGTGGGGAGCCAGTTCATTCTGAAGTTCATGTAAAATGCAGCCTGGGATGTTGTCCAGTCCCATGGATGCTGTGTTCTTGGTTTTAGAGAGTGCAGTTTTTACCTGCGTAGTTGTGATTACAGGGACTCTGCATTCTTCCGGTATAGATATGGGCCCTTTAGGGGGTGAGAGGGGGGGTAAAGTTAGCACTGAACCTATTAGCAAAGATGTTGGCAATATCAGCTGGTTCTGTAATTTTCATGCCGTAGTTCTGTAACTCAAGGCAGATCTGGGTGTTACCATTGAGATTCTTGACATAGGTATAGAATGCTTTGTGGATGTCCTTAGAATCAGTGACAATCTTGTTTGCATAGCTAGCGTTGGAGGATTTCATGAGGGATCTCAGCTTTTTACTGAGGCTGACCAGGGAGCTCCTCCACTCAAGGGATTCTACTCTCTTTTGCAACAGTTTCTTCCTTCTGTTGTAGAGTTTGTTTATAGCAGGCAACCACCAGATTGGCTTCCTTTTTTTTGAGGATAGCATCTTGGTTCTGTTAGGGACAGCATGATACATGCACTGATGTAAGTGCTTCTAGAGTGCATTTGTGTAGGATTCAGCAGTCATAACTGTATTGTCCATCTGCATGGATAATTAATTCCATCAGTGCTGATCATGAAGTGATCATGTTGACTGACTTGTTACATTGTAGGTAAAAGTGTTTTGAAGATAAGCCACTGGCACAGTTTTTCCTCTTTTTGTAACTTAATCTCATAAATTCATAGGTATGTATTAGGCTAATGGCCGCGGAGTCTTTACAAGCCTAGCCCATAGAAGTGCCCTAGCATAGTGCTACCTGATGTTAGTTCCCAGTGTCTCTATCAAGTAGAGCCACTGGAGTGATCTCTGGGGTGAACTTTCTATTACTCATCCACTCATCAAGATTTCTCTTGAAGAGGGTCAGTGAGGTGCTCTGCTTGACATGTATGGGAAGTCTATTTCGCAGTATGGGCAGTCTCTGGGTGAGGAACCTGTCCCTCCAGCATGTTCTGCTGATTGTGGTAATGAGGTTGAGGTCTCTGGAGTGTGTGGTGCGGAGGGATTGGGATTTTTTTAATGTATAATTTCTAACAGAGCTGGGTCAGACATGGCTTTGTAAATCGAGCGGAGATCACCTCTAAGTAGGCGATATATAGGTAATGTGTTACCACCATGCATTTCACTGCCAAGTCTTGAACCCAGGACCCTGTGCAGTACAGTCAGAGCAACATACCACTATGCCAAATCAGCTGTTTAGAAATCACACACAGTTGCCAGTGCTGAGATTAGAACCCCTACCTATCTAGTTATTTGTACTACAGTGCTTCACCATTATCGCATGCACCATGGAGCTTATGAACACATTAACATAGGTTCATACTAGATTAACTGCCCTTGTGGGCCATTCTAAGCCTAGCCAATTCCCCATGTAAGAATCAAGCCCTGCACCTTGTGGCTATAAGGTAAACACATTAACCATTATATCACAACATTACTTCCCCTCAGTAGTAAATCTGCAGCATTCAGTGCCATGACTAAGCATATTAAATGTGAAAAAATTATTTTAGCTGAACAAGAAATGGCAAACACATTTAATGTTCCTTTTTGACTCACAGCTATAGGCAACTGTAATTCAGAGTGACAACTGTCAGGAATGTCATATTTCACTGAGTGTTGGTAGGTGTCAGTACGCTGAGCAGTTTAAATGTGAGAAAAATTACTTTCATTGAAGAAGTAAAAGGACAAAGCTGCTTTACAGCTTTGATTTAAAATATTTTTCTTACATTTAAATTGTATTTTACTCCTAGTTCAAAACAAGTGCTGTTCACACAGGTCAGGAATGTGACATCATTAATTAACTGTTAGCAAATGTGAATGAGTCAAGAATGCAAAGTACATCCTCAAAAGAACACGTTTACTTAAAAAAAATATGAAAGAGTAGTAAGTCTGCAGAAATACAAATAAAAGGTGAGGCACCACTAAATATAACTGATCCAGCCTATTTTAAAGAGAAAAATGTTTGCATGGTGTAAAGGAAAGTGGGGGTATAAAAGCATTTTATAAAGTGGCATACTGCCACCTGGTCCTCAGTATCCTGTGATACAACAGAATAAACATGTTTAGCTTTAGTCATCAATGTGTGTGTGTGTGTGTGTGTGTGTGTGTGTGTGTGTGTGTGTGTGTGTGTGTGTGCGTATATCTGTATCTATCTATACAGATAGAAAGATACAGATATGCAGGATATACATGTATGTGTGTGTGTGTGTGTGTGTGTGTGTGTGTGTATATATATATATATATATATATATATATATATATATATATATATATTGAAATATATATGTGTGTGTATGTGTGTGTTTGTGTAGATATATATATATATATATATGATTTAAGGTTGACAGAAGCACTTAACACACACACACATATATATATATATATATATATATATATATGTATGATTTAAGGTTGACAGAAGCACTTAACACACAAACCATTAATTGAAATTATCTGACTCCTCCCCATTTATGCTGCATCTAGGAATACTGATTACAAGCATAAAGGAATTGCCTTACAACTGTGATCATAAAAATTCACACAGAAACATAAAGCAGAGACCCTGTACACCAAATTCATGCACTACCTCTCACCCTTATCAAAAATCACCAACCAAATGCTTTTACGTGGGAATGCTTCACTCCCCCATATATGCATAAGAAGGAAGATCTGTCCCAACAGCCCCAACTTATATATGCTAATCTTACAGTCACACAAATGTGAATAAAACAGAAAAATCAACAACTGTGCTTTAGTGAACAACATGGAAATCATTTACAGCATAATTTGGCAAATGTAACCACTGAATATTTTTGCAGCAAAAATCTGCATACAAAGTAACTAATGACAATACAAATATATATATATATATATATATATATATATATATATATATATATATATATATATATATATATATATATATAAAATGTTTTTTTGTCAATCCATCAAAGTGCACTTACTTGAAATTTCATCTGCATATAGCAAATAAATAAAAAAAAAATAATCAGATTAAGATAGTTTGAAAGCAAAACAATTATTTTTAAGTGTTTTTGCAGGGGCAGCAAGCCCCCCTACAACATTCATGTGGGCAGCAGCCCTGCTAACATAACTATACCTACTCCAAGACTGCACAATACTGAAGCAAAGGGAAAATTCCCTCTTCTCTGCTATTCAGTAATCTTGCACAAACACCTGACTTCCATTCAGACTTTTCAAACCTCATTTCAGTCTATCACTTTACTTTGAATTAACTGCCTTCAGTAAGAATGCACTTTAGCTACAGAAAGGTAACCCATACAGAAGTGGTATGAGGTGTGATGCAACCACAGAAGACTGTTAAAAACATCAGGAACTGAAAAAATATCACATATAAAAAGGCCTGCTCAAAGGAGAGAAGGTCATTATTACAACACAATTGAGAAATCACACTCTACTAAACCTGCATGAATCTCTTCTGTCACAGTGCAGAGATACCTAGTGACATAATGTATTGGCCTAATATGTGCATGCAGATTTAAGAAATGGCTAGTAACTGTGGTTTGTGGGGCATGTTCAAGTATCAAAATCTGAAAAATGAACTGAATCCATATAAAATTTGGTCACTGTTATGAATGAAATTAGATGTTGATCTATTTACCTACACCATTATTTTTTTTTGTAAAGTATGACCTTCTTATATTATGTGGAGCTTTTTTCTCCCTCTAGGACTCTGCTGAAAAGGGCCATTTTGTGCTGTCAGATAGAAATAAATAAAATATTCTAATATATCAACCTCAACTTTCTGCTTTGTGTTGACAGCAGTTTAAAATATCCAGAAGTGATTCATCTTAAGGACACTGCAGCATATTCTGTAGTTAATGGACTGAAATCAATTACTGCTACGTATGTTACAACATAAGTGGTTGTTTCACAAGTGTTCAAAAATTACTTATTGATTTTAAATCTTTTGCCAAAGAATGGGATTTTGAAGACATTACATCTAGTCTAGGATACCCACACCACATGGTCAAGTTGTAAGAATGATGTAAGCAGTCAAAATATTCTAAATTAAATTGATTCTTCTAATCAGTTGGGTAGTTACCTCTTTTTGTCAGAATACAGAAATACATCCTTACAGGCTATGAGACTTTCATAAAGCTTGAGGGGAAGAAGACAGAACATAGCTCCTTGGACCATTTACCTTGATAGTACCACATAATAGATGCCTTGCAATAGAACTCCTTCAAAGACAAACCAACGTTGTTTAATGCTCTCAGTTTTGAAGGAAAGAGGGATAGTAAGGATGACTTTAGACCAAAATGTTTGAGTTATATCATGATTACAAGTTCAGCAGATATTCAACAAACACATTCAGGATCATATATGGTCTAAAGGAATGAGATGCAACTATACTGAAGGAAAAGAAGACAGTTAAACGAACTGATATTACACTTACCAGCAAACTTGTCACGAAAGCAATAATGCCTGGCAGATGTGTGTAAATAACACCTGTCCAGGGGTGTTCTGAGTCACGGCACCACAGGCAGAGGGCCTCTACACCCCTGGAAGGGGTGAAAAAACATTATCAGCTAAAAACATGAGAGAAGTAACTGCTTCCCCTTTGGTCCACAAAGAGCACAGACTAAGCATATAATAAATAAAGGAGGAAGAAAGGAGGGATACAATACTGAAACAGTGATCAGTAGGGCATCTACTGTTATGGTAAGTTGTTACAAAGCTGTACTATGTCCTTCCTTACATCACTGTTGCAATATTCCAGTACTGACGGGTGATTCCAAAAGCTTATTAATTAGAAAGGGTGGATGAACCAGTGACAGCAGAACTGTCTACTAATCCCTCAAGAACAGATCTAGCAAAGGAAGATGTCCTTCTATACCATTCAGCCAGTATACCACAGCCTTTAGTACTTACAGGCTCTCTATGTTACACATATGCTTCCTGTGCAAGACATAGGGCCTAAAGATGACATACAGCTGCACAGACTCAAAACACCATCAATGAATGCCAGTCTGAACTCCTTTCTTCTGTGCTGATTACTGAGCCATATTTTGCAGATAAGTGCCCCATTGGGGTTTCTCCTTATCTTGTTTTTTTTTAGTACTGATTTGTTTCATGTCATCCAGAAAGGGAAAATATCAGTGAGCGAGGCAGATTCCCCATGAAGACTGTCAAGACCAGTGCCTCGTTTGTTTGGGTGCTTTCTACAACCATATACAGTGTTTTATCTGCCAAGCTTTTGTCCCTAAGACCCTACGCAGTCATCTCTCCTCCCTATTACCTTGAAAACCAGCATCTTAAGCTCTTGGCTCAAGGAGCTAAGGTGGAGTCTGCCTGTCCCAAGGGTCAGTCATATGTTAAGAAAAAGGCCAAACAACTTAGTCCTGATACGTCTGCTATCCAGCCTCCCCCGGATGTCTCTCTTGAGACTAGTGAAGGCCTGGAGGATATTCTGGTGGTTGTGCCAGATTCCTTTGCCATGACCCTGTCAGAGACCAGCATGGATCACACTTCTTGCATGTCCTTGGAGGCTTTGCAAACTTCTGCTCCAGACAACGATGGGGAACCTTGGATGATTATAACCAAGGGTGATTCCACGACTTTGGTGAGGAAGGAGACCCTACCACACTTACTGAGTGTCGTCAAGGGTCGACAATCCTAGGGTGTTTCGTGTGTATGTTCCACAGGAAAAAGAAACAGAAAAGCAAGCATCTTTCCCCTGCAGTTAAGGCTCCCTAACGTGAATGGCAGGATTTTAATCTGGGGTTGTTTATGCTTTAATGGATTTAAAGACTTCTCAAGGGGTGACTGTGCCTAGCTGCTCCCTGGTCTTCCACTCCTGTTTAAAGACCTAGGGAACTGGATTCCTCTGATAAGGATCAGGACTCTGGGGAAGAGTCCTTAGCCTACTCTCTCCAAATCCCTTTTTCTTGGATTATGGTTTAGAGAAGGATTATTCTATTTGTCCACATTCTCCTTTGGAGGAACTCTCTGTTGGGGACACTGTCACCTGTATGATGTAATTCTATACGTGGGATGGCTCTCAAGTTTCGGATATCCAGAAGAGGTACTATGAGCTCCTTTAGATGGAGTCTCTCAAACCTTCTGCTGTCCCCCCATTTTTGCTGTACTCCTGGATACCT
Source organism: Protopterus annectens (assembly GCF_019279795.1). Classification (NCBI taxonomy): domain Eukaryota; kingdom Metazoa; phylum Chordata; order Ceratodontiformes; family Protopteridae; genus Protopterus; species Protopterus annectens. Next base: position 1,248,924,701 of record NC_056747.1, on the reverse strand, counting down.
TTTCATCAGCTTCTATAAACCTTGAATTTCAGCCTCCAGCTCCCAAGAAACCTGACAGATTTTACAAGGCACCTGATAAATGTAAACTTTTGTATAAATACCCTTCTGCTGATCCTTCTGTAGTGTCTGTCTCTTTGGCCAAATCCTCCACACTTTTGCCCTCTACCAAGCTGCTTTCTTCACACAGGGACAGTACAGCCATGGAACAGGCTGTAAGAAGGTTTATACTGCTGCTACCTTATCTTTTAGGGTCAGTAACTCCCAGACTCCTATGACCAGGTATGTTTTGGCACTCCTTTCATGGGTTACTTGTAATCTCTGAACTCCCTGACTCTGAGGAGATGGCTTCTGCCCTTTTCTTATTGGGTCCCACCCCTCACATTGCTTGCAATTCTATTAAGTGAAGCTATGATGCTGTTGATGCTTCCTCCAGGGCTGCTGCATTTGGTTCTGTCATGAGGCATTACTCATGGCTTTGTCTTCAGGCTTTGCCTGATGACATTAAGGCCAAAGTGTTGGATGCTCCTTTGGATAGTAAAAATCTTTTTGGTGATGCTGCTGAACTTTTAAATCTGTTCACAATAAGGGTAAGGCCTTACAGAAGTTGAAATATATTTTTGTTTCTCCTATTCCAAAGTGTCAAAGGAATTACCCTTCCAAATTTGCTTTTGTTCACAGGCAGTCTCGCCTTCCACCTAAGGGTAAAAAGGGTTCTACATATGTGCCTTCTGCTAAGTCTACTCAAACACCTACTTCCCATAAACCTTCCTTTCAGGACAAGCCAGGTTTTATTTAACAATTTGCTTCTCCTTTCTCTAGGCCAAATCTCTTTATCCCTTTGTCTTTCCCCTGTCCCTTCCAAATTGATTGAAAATCTGAAAAGACTCGTGGGTTCTATTTATTATCTGCCAAAGGGTATTTCATGGTTTGAAATCCCTTCCACGATTTTTGGGCATCCTTCAACCTCCTCAGGAGCAGCTTTCTTTTTTCCCTGATGCACTTCGTTCTCTTTTGCTCCAGCACACCATTCAAGCTTTACCCCTAACCCACAAAGGAGGGGAGTTTCTGGTTTACAGGAAGGTGGGCACTTGGAGACCAATCCTGGACATTTCCCAGCTCAACACCTTTCTCAAGATTCCTTCCTTTCAGATGGTTTCTTTTCAAACCTTCTTCTTCCCCAGGCCTTTCTGGTCTCTCTGGATCTCAAGGATGCCTACCTTTATATCCCCATACACCCCCTTTTCAGGAAATCTTTAGATTTCTCTGTTTCTTCCTTGCATTTTAAGTTCTCTGCTTTGCCCTTTGGTCTCTATTGCTTCAAGGGTATTCACCAAATGCATTGCTCCTATCACTGTTTTTTGAAGAATGAGAGGGGTTCAGATCTTTGCTTATCTGGATGATCTGCTCATTCAAGCTTCCTTCCAGAGGCTTTGCTTCAAGATCTCCAGTTTACTATTTTCCTGTTACAGAACCTGAGATTTACCACAAACTTTCAAAAATCAGCTCTGACCCCTTCAAAGGATCATGTTTTTCTTGGTTGCAGGATCCAGACCATCCCCATGCTGCCATCCCTGCCTGCCCCATGGTGCTCCTGTCTCTTATTTTTTCCCAATCTCGAGTCAGTCATGCCCAGGGACTTTTTTAGGGCCTTCAGGTTCATGGCTTCTACCATCCCCGTGCTTCCTCTGGTCAAGCTCTACATGAGAAAGCTATAATGGTACCTCAAATCAGTGTGGCTTTAACATTGTCACCCCCTGGACTTCCCAGTCTTCGTCCTCCCTTGTCTCAAATTCCAGCTTCAGTAGTGGATTCATCAACTCACTCTCAACCCGGGGTTTCCAGTCCAAGATCAATTACCAACTCAAAAGCTTTTGACAGACACCTTAGACAGGGGATAAGGGGCCTCCAAAGTTCAGGTTCTCTGGCCTCTGTATTAGAGGTTAGACCACATCAATATACAGGAGGTGAGGGACCTGCTTCTAGATCTTCAGACTTTTCATTCCCTATTTCATCTTGGGCCCCTCAAAATTTTCAGACACCACACTAATGTGGAATGTCAACAAGCAAGAGGGGTATAAGGTCTTATCTTCTTTGTAGACTAGCTCGTCAGGTCTGGGATCTAGCTGTCCAACATCAAGTGACTCTTCTGGCAGTTTACATTCTCTTGGAAAACAATCCAGTGGTAGACTCTTTGAGAAGGTCCAGCTCAAAAATGGATGCTTCACAGGGATGTGTTCCTGGACTTTGTCTATTAGTGGGGTATTCTTCAGGTAGATCTTTTTGCCTCCCCTCTAAACAGACAACTTCCTGTACTTTGTTCCAGAGTCCCAAGTCCTCTGGCTTGGAAACTGGATGCCCTGTCTTTTCCTTGGAAGGGGATATTTCTACATGCCTTCCCTCCCCTTCCTCTGCCAACAAGGGTCTTGCACAAGATTAAGTAAGACTCCCTAAAATCTTGCTGGTGACACCCTTTTGGCCCAACCAGCATTGGTTGACACTTCTTTTTCATTTGGCCAGGGGCACTCAGCACGTTACGTCACCCAGTGGACCTTCTCAAACAAGACAAGTTGTCTCTTATCTATCCTCATTTGTTCACTGTTCATCTGACACTGTGATTGACAGGGTTTTTTGATCCCTTTTAGGCGCCTCTTTTCTGAGGATGTGCTTTGGGTGCTGCAGGGGGCCAGGAAACCCACTACCAGGAAATGGTATTTGTCCAAATGGAAAAGACTGTCTTTTGACTCTCTCAAAACCAGGATTCTTATCTGTGCAGGTCCCTATGGTTCCCGTATTTGTGTGATCTGATCTATGCTGGGTTAGCATATTCTTACCTCTTAGCAATTTCTGCTTGTCTGTCCTTGGCTCCTCCTATGGCCTCTAGATTTGAGGGCAAGCAATTTCGTAAAGGCATCCTTCATATCAAGCCTCCTAAGAAGGCTTCCACCTTCCTGGGACCTCAATTTTGTTCTTGATAAATTGACTCAGTTTCTTTTTCAGCTGCCTGTTTCAGCTTCCTTACAACATTATACTTGGAAGACTGATCTTCTTTTAGCCATCACTTCAGAGTCTCATGGCTGTTCCTGTCTTTTTAGTTTTTCAAAGAGGCAGGGTATCTCTTTATACTAATCCTTCTTTTGTGCCCAAGGTAGTCAATGAGCTGTCTCTTAGTCTATTCAGCTTCCTTCCTTTTTTCCTTTTCTACAGTCTGCAAGTGAGAAGGTTTTTCACACTTTGGATTTGCACATACAGCTCAGATATTATTTGGATAAAACTAAGAATATTCACAAATCTGAACATTTTCCTTCCTGTCATTCCATGTCTTTGGCTGTTTCTGTGCAAACCATCTCATCCTGGATTTCTAAGGCCATTTCTTTTTGTTATTATTTTCATGGTAAATGTCTTTTACTCATCTGTGAGGGCTCATTCTGCTAGGGTTGTTGCCTCCTCTGGTGCTTTTTTTCAATGGACTGGATCCTACTTCCATCCTTGAAGGTTGCTACTTGGTCTTCAGTTCATACCTTCACAAAGCATTACAAGTTGAATGTAATATACAAGGCTACAGCCAGCTTTGCCAGGGCAATCCTGCATGGGTTACTGGAAGGATCTTCAGTGCAATCCTCCTCCCATGTTTCCTCTTGAGTTTCTATACTCTCCCTCCAGTTAGGAATATTGCAACTGTGATATGGAAGGACATGGTACAGTTGTGTAAAGTCTTACCATAACATAAGATGCCCTTCTCTTTATTGTTGCAGTATTCACTCCCTCCCTCCTGCCACTCTGCTCTAGCCTCTTCTTTCTTGCCCTCCTGGCTGAGTGATTCTTCTTCCTTTACTCCATCTGGATGTACATGTTCTGCCTTGTCACTAAGGATACTCTGTTCTTCCTTGGGCTTTTTCAGTTCTGAGTGTGTGTCCATATATTACCTTTATGCCCTATGCCTTGTGCAGGGATTGTATGTATAACATATGGCACCTCTAAGTACTAAAGGCTTTGGTACACTGGCCGGACATTGGGCTATCCTTGGCAGGAGATCTCTTCAGTTAGGAATACTGCAACAGAGAACAGAAGGACATTTACTGTTATGGTAAGATTTTACACAACTGTACTTTCTAGATCTAGGGAACAGCATTTATTCCGTAGCATTTTGTGAAAGTATAAACAGATGAGCAAGTGGCTGCTTCCAGAATAACTGTGGAATCAATTTCTTTGAAGAAGGTTGATGATAAAGACAATGCACTAGAAGAATGAGCCTTAACTGGAAAAGATTGGGATTTACCATAATGAGTGTATCAAAAGGAAATGGATTTTGAAACCCAAATTAGCAATATTCTGCTTGGAGACTGGATTTCCCAATTTATCTTCCTGGAAGGATATGAAAAGCTGACCCATTATCCTAAAGTCTTGAGTCTTATCCAGGCAAAATCTTAGTTGTTTATATGGATGTACTTCAGAAGATCAACCAAAGAGAAAGTCAAACTTCATGAAGTCAAGACTATATGATCAAATTTACAAAATGTCGAATGACATAACCAAGAAAACTCTACATTTCTGCACGGAGACAAGCCCCCCTGCACCCCCCACACTTCCTGTATGTTATATATACCAACTCCAAGATCTCACTACAGTGAACAAAAGGGTAAATTCCCCAATGGCCACTGTACCTTGATCTCCATATAAAAGCTTTAACATTTCAAAAAATTGATCATATGGTCTCGACCATATGAGGTTCATCTTTCCGTTGAATCAATCTTCTGAAGGGGACCCATTTGAACACATCCAAAGAGTGCAAGAGTCTTCTCCCTTGTTCTATAGGTTTGCAAAAAAAACAGTAGGCATATTTATAGCCTAACAGACAACCCATTGACCACTTTGGCATAAAAAAGAGTTAGTTCTGAGAGACAGTCTATTCTTCTGGAAGAAGTAAGGGCCACCATTAAAACAGTTTTCCAAATACAGAACTTCAAAGGAGCAGAGGCTGTTGGTTCAAAAGGTGTCAGAGTAAAATTTTCCAAGATGAAGTTGAGATCCCAGGGAGGAGGAATAGCTTTCCTAGGTGCGTTCAGGTGAAAGATGCCTTTTAAGAACTGCTTGACTTCACTTCTAGAAAGAAAAGAAGGTTTAAGAGGCACAAACATGACAGAATAGTTGGAATCCCTGACTGGATGTGATTTAACATTCTTTTTATGACACCTGGTAAAAAATCTTTTCCATTTGAATATATACAACTTTGTAGTGGTAGGTTTTCTCGCCTCCTGAAGAACCTGGAGCATGTCCTCAGAAAAATGGGTGTCTGAAAGAGATTACAATTCTATTATCCACACTGTCAGACTGAGGGCCTGCAAGTTGGGATGAAGCAGAGAAACTTTTCTGTGTGACCAAAAGTCCACTTTGTAGGTTAATTTGTGATAATTACTCCTGACCAGATGATGAAGAAGGAGAACCAGTGTGGCCTGGGCCAAAAGGGGGTCAGTAACAACGTTTTCTTCATCTGTCCTTTTGAATATTCAAAAGTACCTCTGGGGTCAAATAAAGTGGAGGAAAGGTATAAAGTAGCTTTCTCTCCCCAAAAATAAAACAGGGTGTCTATAGTTCAGGCCTGGGTACAGGAAATGCTGGAGCAAAACAGCCTAAGCTGCCTATTCTGAGTCGAGGAAAAAAGGTCTACTTTAGGAATATCCCATTTGTGGACTATATCAAGGAAGACCTCTCTGTTTAGCATCAGTTTGTGAGGATCTTCCATGGACCTGCTTAGATAATACGCAAGAACATTGTCCTCAGATGGAATGTAAACTGCTTGCAAACCAGATTTGCTTTTATAGCTTGGTCCCTCTGCACAGGGACTTTCTTGGACTGTCAGCAGCAGACCTTTTCAAGTTTGTTAAAGGGAACAGTAATATGTCCCCCCACTGGTTGATATACCACATGACTGTGATGCTGTCTGTGAAAATCTTGAGGGGTCCTGGCTTCCACATGTAGGCATAGCCGGCTTTTAGCACCAGTGAATCCTGTGGTCGCTGAGGGCTCCCTGTTGCTGGGGGGCCCCCAACCACAGCAAGTTATCTTACCTTGATATTTTGCAACATGTCTGTCAAACCAACAAAAGCTAGTACATCAATCTTGTACACTTAATAAACCAGGTGGGTAATAATGCTTATTTATATCTCCTTTAAAATTAAAAAATGTCTTTGGTTATAGTAACAATGTTTTATCAATGAAGAGCCTTCACAATTCCATTAAATATTTTACCACTAACATAGTGTCCATGGCATAGTTAAACTCTGCTGGTGGACATTCTCTACACGAAAACTAAGATCATAGCCAGCTTTAGGTACCTGCAATTCCTGTAGCTGCAAGGGGGCCCCCTAAATCATCCTTTACTGTGTGTGGGGGCCCCAGAAAAGCTGCTGCTGGTTGGGGAAAATGAGGAGAAGAAAATGTATTAATTTCCTGATTATTCTCTTTAACCTGAACAGGTCTGTGATATGAACCTGTTAGGATAAAGCTGATAATGAACATGAGCAAGGTTAGCACTACAGAAATCAGTAGCCCAGTGTCCATGCATGCCTTGGATTTTAAGAGGAGATAATATATGTGATATTCAGGCATGGTTTTCTCTTTTAAGTAGTATTATAAATACTTGCAGAATACCAGATACTTAACTCTCAACTTCTTCACTGAAGAATTCAGCACAATACCAATAATAGCAGAATAAAGGCTCAAAATCAGGAACACATTTTAAATATTACGCTGATTCAATGAAAAAGTTAATAGAATAACACCTTTTGTATCAACATGATTTTTTGGACATTAAGTATAAAACTCTAATGTCTAGATTTATTGACTGTCTGTAATCCTGAATGAATTACAAGCAAATATAATGTGTTACAAAGGACATAACAAAATTATGTGCAAAATCAGGGAAGGTCTGTGAAATTAGGGACAGTGAGAGGTTTGCAATATTCCTCAGTGAGGTAAATAAAAGGACCCATTTCTGCTTCTGTCTGATGACTACTTAACAGCAGTCACTAATCTGGTACCAGTGTTGTACCATGTATTGCTGAAAAAAGTACAAAACTAATATTGCTATGGTTTATCCTAGAGTGTGTGTGTGTGTGTGTGTGTGTGTGTGTGTGTGTGTGTGTGTGTGTGTGTGTGTGTGTGTGTGTGTGTGTGTGTGTGTGTGTGTGTGTGTGTGTAAAAATGTCAGTGAGTTTTATCTGTACACACAAAATAATGCCAGTATTCTTCTGAGTATCAGTAAAAAATGTAGCTAACAAGAAATTATATTTCAAAAGTAAGGCATAACATATATCCCAGAACATTCAGACACTTAGATCTTCTAAGACACCAGGGACCTCTACTCCCCAGACTGTATAAATGGATACAAAGGGCACCCTTAATCATCCTTGACTGTGTGGGGGCCTCACAAATGCTGTTTGAGGAAATATGAGGAGAAAAATATATGTTAATTTTCTGATTATGTTCTTTAACCTGAGCAGGGGTGTGATATGACCCTGTTAGCATAATGTTGATAATGTCCTCTGCTCTCAACTGCACCCATCCTAAAACCAGCCACACTCAGATGACTGTGTACAGAAAGGTGCTGTAGGTTATATGGGGGGGGGGCCTGTGGTGTTATTCCTCACAGTCAAATCTTAGAGGTGTGCACATGAGGTCATTAAAGCTTGCGTTTGGGCAGAGGACAGTGTGGTCATTGATTATTTTACTTTTCTTACATACCTCAGAGGTGTACAAAGAAGGTTACTACAACTTGTGTAGGAGCAACAAAGTATAATTTGTTACTGTAATCATTACTTTTTCACTTTCCTCACAATCACACTTAGGACACATATACAGGCCTTTGACAGTTTGGACTGAGGAGTGAGGAGGCATACTATGTATATGTACATCGGCAGTCCCTTGAGGTAATTTGAACCTCTGCTTTCATCCCAGTCTAACACCAGAGGGATGCAAAAACTGTCTTCTTGGGGGGACTGGGAGGCAGGCAATTCCCAGATAGGACCTGTGTATCCAGATAACAAAGCGTTGTTAATTTATAGTGAGCTACTGTTTTGTCATCTTTGAACATTAAGCCTTCAGTACAATGTATGTTTTCCTTGAAAGAAAAAATAAAACTGAAAGTATTTTCTTATTTCTTAAATGGTTATTACTGTACTGTCTTGCTTAGGAAATGTATGTTGAAAGGATGCAATGAAAACTAAAGCTGAACAGCAACACAATTTCTTTACTTAATCATAATTAAACAATTTCTGTTCAAGCCTTTATTGGATGAAAAGGTGCGTAAAAAGAAAAAAAAACTTTAAAATGGGCTTCAGAGCATATAGAAAGTTACAGCTTCTTGAAAAGCTGAAAAGTAAGGCAAAATGTGAGAAAAAGAAGAAAAAAGTAATGTGCATGGTATGGGGAGCCCAAGATGGGAAGGGAGGACAGGGGAAGACTGGAAGCTATTTTGTGTATGGGGGTGGAATCTGAAACAGTAGACCTAGGGTGCCATTTCACCTAAGTTTAGACCTGTACATAGAGTTGCTATAATATATCATTGCTGCAACTAAATGCCAATAACTGTAAATGTCCCTTTGTGAGTTGGGCCAACACAATGTACTACACAAGTCTTGTCATGTAAGAATATTGTAGCAAAGGATCAGTCTGTGCATACTACTCCTAAAAGTTTGCAGCATGAACTAAAAGGTTGCTTAGGAAGGGTAGCAGTGACAGGGTGATACGTAAACTGGAAGTGCATAGGGGGCCCCCAGCTTTACATCTGCTGTGGGCCCCCAAAATGCTAACACCGGCCCTGCATGTAGGAAAACACCTGCAGCACTTGAGTGAGGGCCCTCATTTCATTTACACTGATGTGATCCTCGTTTGTTTGAGGGACCACCGGCCATGGACTGCTGAGCAGCCCATCCATGCTCCCCAAGCCAGTTCCTGAGTGGAAACAGTTGATTTGAAGGGGAGACTTTGGTTTTTAGCTGAACATGCTAAATCCGCCACTGTAATTTTTTCTTCAGAAAATGAAGAAGGAGAATTTGAGAGTCTATTGGATGACAGTGTTGAGACCTAAGAAACATCAGGTACCATTGGATCTGTCTCATGTGAAACTTTGCAAAAGGTTCCATGGGAACGGTTGCTGCCTTGTACCCAAGAATCTTTAGAATTGTTGATGTACACTGTAAAGAAAGAAGAGACTGGAAATAAGTGGAAAGGGTCTGGACTTTCTCTTGGGGGAGAAAAGCTACCATGCAGCATGTGTCTAGTCTGCAATCTAAGACAAGCACATCTTGGGACAGAGTCAGAGCATATTTTTGGAGGCTGAAAATGAAACCCAGTCTTTGTAGTAGATAAACAGTGAAATTTACATGGATGAACAGAGTGCCTGAGAAGTGGCCTGGATAAGAAGGTCATCCAGGTATGGAAATATATGAATCCCCTGTGTTCTACAAAAGGAAAAGACTGGAGCCAGGCATTTTGTGAAAACCCTGGGAGATGTAGTTAACTCAAATGGTAAAACAGAGAACTGATAATGTGATGAACTAGCACAAAATCTGAGAAATATTCTGTTAAGTAGGGTGAATGGGAATGTGTAAGCAAGTATGCTTCAAATTCAATGAAGCCAGAAAAGCTTGAGGCAGGCTGAAGGTCAAAACAGTTTTGAGGGTAAGCATTTTAAAAGATGGCACCTCTAGGAAGGTACTGGGGTGGGATAAATCTAGACTGGGTCTCAAAGTTCCTTCTTTTCTGAGCATAAATCCTTTTTCTACATCTTGAATGGGAAGAGGTTCTATGATATGCTGGTCAAGACCTTGCAAACAATGGGGGAAGAGGTGTACTTGGTTTGAAGGAGCGGAAGGAATTCCTCTGAAGGGTGGAAATTCCTTCTAAGACATCCTGTGACCTTGCTGAATGGTGTGATGAAGTGAAGAACTCCCAGACTCACAGGGATGAGGTTAGGCTTTCTATCAGAGGGAGAGGAGAACTGTACTGAGGAGGGAGGGTGGGGGTAGCAGATAATCAAGGTGACTTGTCTGGAAATGGAGGTTTTCCAGACTTGGGAGTGCCTAGCAGGTCTGTCCTGAAATATTTTCCTTGCCAGCTTCCTGCCCTTCTGAACAGATTTTTGATCCCTTTGAGAGAAGGAAGAAGGCTTAGCTGGGTAATTCCTCTGATGGCTTTGGACTGAAGTGAGAAAAACCTGAGTGAAATCTTGCATCAATTTACCATTCGCATACAAAAACTTGAAAAAGTTCTGCTGCTGATGGTCCAAAAAAAAGTCCCTGTGCAGAGGAGAATCCAAAAGCTTGGTTTTAATATGCTCTGAGAGATACTGTGCATGACGCCAAGCAAATCTCCTGATAACTGATCCAGGGACTGCTGCCCTGGAAGCAGCCTCCACAGTAACATAACTGCATTTAATGGTATGCCTTGCTACCTGAGAAGTCTGAGTAACCATAGAAATGGCTACCTACTTAGTTTCAGAAGTCTCAAAGGCAATCATGGTCTTATTCAACTCTCCTAAAATTCAGGAAAGGTATTTTGTCATTTGGGTCTGATAATTTAAAGCTCTGAAGGTCATAGTGCAGAAATGTAAACATATTACCATATCTGCCCATAATCCTACCATCTCTGTCTGAAGGTAAAACAGCAGCTTGCAAAAGATTCGAAAGTTTGCCAGTGGAAATAAAAAAGATTGAAGGGTCTGCCACAGAATTTTAGTAAAGAAACTGAGATTCTCTGGCACTTTATAAAAATGTTTTTTAAGGCTTGCAGGCTGGGAATCAGAACAGGCAGAAATGAATGTAAATGCACCTAGAAAGGTCTCTAGGACCAGAAGGATAGGAGAGGGCATAGGACCTACTACCTCCAATAAATTATAATACCTTTTCTGCATATCAGAAATTTCTCTAGATTAATATTTGGATCAAAAAAATAAACTCCAGATTCCCACTTAAAAATATTGCATAATTTTTGTAATAGTTTCCTCAAAAGAAATTTTCTCAACAGGTGAATCAGGGGATCAGGTCTCTTTGTCATCAGAAGCAATCTGGCCATGGTTGCCAGATTTCTAAAGGGCAAGGCAGGGACAAAAAAATGTCTTTCACGCTAAGTAAAGACCAAAAAAAAAAAAAAAAATCTTGTTCGTGCAGAACAGCAGGCAGTTCTGCATTGAACAGAAGTGGCTCTGCTTTGCGATTTATTATTGGCTCGTATACCGGCAAACAGGCCAATCATAAATCGCAATGTGGAAGGTGTTTCACCGAGATTTTAACTAGCAGTGCAGGACTCGGGATTGGGCTGCTGATCCTGGGACAGTCCTGCTCAAATAGGGATGTCTGGCAACCCTGAATCTGGCCTTTGTTGGGTTTGGGCTACACAGAGAAAATGAGCAGGGCTGCTGTTGAAGAAGGTTACAATTTAGCTTTCATACACACATTTTCCCCTTCTTCACTAGATGTGGAAAATATAATTTAAAAATATCGGGGTGTTTTGACAGTAAACCTGGAGATCAACCAAATTATTACAGAAACCCCAGTGTTTATTAGGGGGAGGGATATGAATGTGAAGGAGATGTTTCAGAAATATTCCAATACGAGGAAACAATTTAACAACAACAGGAAAGTTGTAACATGCAAATGTGGTTTTTGTAATCAATGTAAATTTATGGCGGATAGGGAGGACATTTTTTTGAGAGTTAGAGATTTACATCTTAAACCAAAAGGCTACTTTAACTGCAATAATAGAGGGGTGCTTTATTTGGTTACATGTGAGGCTTGTTTAGGTTTTTTATACGGGAAAAACTGAGAGGATGATGAGGAAGCAGGTATACGAACACCTGTATTATGTCTCTCATGAGAAGGACATTAATGCTTTATTTAGACACCACAGAGAATGCCAGAAAAGTAAATATGTATTTTTTATACTGGAACAAGTTGTACAAGACCCTATTTATTTTATTTATTTATTTATTTATTTATTTATTTATTTAAATTTGCTGACCGGGAGTGTCCGACTGGACGTAGGTCCATTTTCAGCAGAGGCCCGGGGAGAAAAGCTCCACAGTTAAAATAAACAGACAGTATTTACATTGGATTACATAGTGATTAACAATTTACATAGCAATTACTTACAACATATTTACAGATGAAGAACGTAATACATCAGTAGACAACTAGAATCTTTAGAACCCTAGGGAGGACACTGCGAAGCTAGGCTGGAATACAGGGAGTTATTCTGGCAAACAAAATTGGATGCTGCAAAACCCCTGGCGTTGAATGAAATGATTAGTATTAACAGCGTATTACAGATCAGGGCTGCTAAGTTATAGTGGTTTTTGCTTTACATTTAAACAAGGAACAGTTTTACATTAGTAAAAACTAAATTATTGGCACAAAAGGTTGACTATTTCCAGTTTTACCATGTTTAAAGGGCTTTGAATTTGTCGGGCTGGGGTATTTTGTTTTAACATACATTTCATGTGTATTTTTTTAAAAAGAAATTCAATGAAAAAGAATGCTTTTATTACCAAAAGTTGGTTATTAATTAATTGTTTAGTTGTAAATTTGTAAACAGGACATGAGCATGGGGGGGGTATTTGATTGGCTGAGGTTAATATAAAAGCACTACATGATGGAAAACCATTGTTCTGATGAAGTTTGGGAGATACCCAGACAAAAGCACTTAACGTGTACTGTAACTTGTATTGCATTCATTTTATCTGTTGCATTGTTTTTACCTTTTGGATTAAAGCTGTTCGTACTCTCTTTGTGGTACATCTTGTGCTTTTCGGAGATTGTTTGGAGTGTTCACAGGTTCATAAGTGTGTACTAGGCTAATGCCCCTGGAGCCTTTACAAGCCTAGCCCATAGAAATGCCCTGGCATTGTGCCACCCGACATTAGTTCCCAGTGTCTCTATCAAGTAGAGCCACTGGAGTGATCCCTGGGGTGAACTTTCTATTTCCCATCCACTCATTAAGATTTCTCTTGAAGAGGGCCAGTGAGGTGCTCTGCTTGACATGTATGGGAAGTCTATTCCACAGCATGGGCAGTTTCTGGGTTATGAATGTGTCACTTCAGCATGTTCTGTTGATTGTGGTAATGAGGTTGAGGTGTCTGGAGCGTGTGGTGCGGAGGGAATGGAATTTCTTTAGATGTAGCATTTCTAACAGAGCTGGGTCAGACATGGCTTTGTAAGTCAATCAGAGATCGCCTCTTAGTAGACGATATGAGACAGAGCATAGCTGGAGTTTTTTGAGTCTGTCCATGTAGGCACATGTTTAAGGCCTAGGATCCTCTTCGTGAGGTACTTTTGTGAGCTTTCCAGCTGTTGCATGTGTCTAGTGAGGTACATGCCAAATGGGGCATTATACTCGATGATTGGCCTAATGAGGGAAGAGTAGAGCGAGATGATGACCTCTTTCTTCCTGGATGCAAAATCCTTGGTAATGAGATGTGCCACAGAGAAGGACTTTCTGACCATAGTGGCAATGTAGTGGTCGAAGGAGAGGTTGCTGTCAACCTGTGTCCCCAGATCTCTTATAACGTCTTCACTGTTCAGTGGGCTCCCATCGATGTGGTAATTAATGGGAACTGAGTTTCTCCCAAAGGAGATGACAACACATTTTTGGCATTAAGCTTAAGGCCATGGTTTCGATACAAGTCATTGGTTTCAATGAGGCCTTTTTGTAGTATGTCTACATCACTTGGGGAGTTAATAATGGCTCTCAGCTTGCAGTCATCTGCAAACGTGGTCAGCCAGAGTCCCTCCGTGTTGGTCTGGACTTATGAGAAGTAGATGCCAAACAGGAGAGGACCCAGGACCGATCCCTGTAGGACTCCACTCATGACTAGTCGGCACTCTGATTGGCGTCCGCTACTTTCACACTGTGGGTTCTATCTGTGAGCCAATTTGCAACCCACCTAGTGATACAGAGGTTGATGCCTAGTTTGATGAGTTTATCAATAATTCCTGAATGGGGAATGGCATCAAAGGCCTTGGCCAAATCGAGGTAGGCTGTATGAACTGCCTTCCCCTCATCCGCAGCTCTGGTGACTGACTCAAAGAAGTCAACCAGGTTGAGCAGGCATGATCTACCTTTCACAAAACCAAATTGTGTGGGATCTAGAGTTTGGAGATTCCCTATATCCTTGTTAATTAGGTCCATGATGATGCCTTACATATCAGACTCGTCAGGCTAATGGGGCGATAATTCCCATGGAGAGGGATGACTGTAGCAGTGTGCCATTTGGTAGGGACAAAGCCATAGGTGAGGCTGTGATTGAACAGGCCAGACAGCTGTGGTGCCAGTTCACTTTGTAGTTCATGTAGAACACATCCAGGGATACTGTTGGGTCCCATGGAAGCTGTATTCTTGGCCTTGGGCAATGCAGCTTTAACTTGTACTGCAGTAATGTAGGGTGCCTGGCATTCTTCCAGTATTGAGAATGGTCTTTTATGGGGGGAGAGAGGGGTAAAGTTGGCACTGAATCTGTCGGCCAGTATGTTGGCAATATCTGTTGGCTCAGTATAGGAGGTACCATTGTGCAGTAACTCAGAGCAAACCTGGGTATTGCCGTGGAGATTCTTGATATAACTATAGAAGGCTTTGTGGTTGTTTTTAGTGTCTGCTGCAATTCTGCCTTCATAGATGACTTTAGAGGTTTTGATGAGGGATCTCAACTTTTTGTTGAGGCTAATAAGGGAGTTTTTCCAGTCTTGCGACTTCACCTTTTCTACAACAGTTTCTTCTTTCTGTTGTAGATTTTATTAATGACAGGGGCCCATCAGATTGGCATCCTTTTTTTGAAGGAGAGTGTCTTGGTTCTGTTGGCTATGGCTAGTTCCATGCATTTATGTACGTGTTCATACAGTGCACTGGTGTATGATTCGGCAGTCATGCATATATTTTCCATTGACATGGGTGTGGTGAAGTTAGCTACCTCTGTTTTTAGGAGCCCAAAGTCAGCTTTGGAGACGTTTTTCATGGTGGTTACCTTTGCAGGTAGTGTGGGTGAGATGTGGATTTCCATGGTGATTAGTTTGTGGTCGGATCTAACCAGGGAGGAATCGACTGTTGGTGCAGAGCAACGGTTGCCCATGTTAGTAATAAACCAGGTCAAGAATGTTGCTTCCTCTAGTGGGGGTAAGAATGAGCTGGTCCAGGGCATTGGAACTGATGAATTCCAGGTAGCGTTGGGCCAGTGTATTGGTGCATGAGTAGTTTTCCCAGTTGATGGAGGGGTAGTTTAAGTCACCTAGTATGAGTGTTGGGTTGGACCCTAATAGTTTCCAGGGTGCTTAGACATGTGGATTCAGAGTCTTGGGACTTGGTTGGGGCCCTTTAGCAGGCTACGACCTGAATTGCCATCTTACCCAATGTTAGTTGTACCTGACGTATCTCAGATGCATTATGCTGGGCCACTAGTTTGGAGGTGTCCATGTCCTTTATGAATATGGAGACACCACTGCCTTTGGAGCTTTGGTCCATGTTCTGGGGCCAAAAGGTGTGGAATGAGTTACAGCCTGGTAGCGCAGGGGTGCTTTCTGCTGCTTTAAACCAGTTCTCTGTTACAGCACAAATGTCGATGTTCTCCATTTTCAGGAGTACTTTGAGTAAGTGTATCTTGAGATTTAGACTTCGAGCGTTGAGTAGCATGATCCTCAGATTGCATTTATTTATAGCTATTACTGTGGTAATTTGGTCTTTGGAACATTGCCTAAAAAAGGCACTATAGGGGTGGCAAGAGCCTTAGCCGGTATCCAAAAACCCAGGGGTGACAGATGCAGGCCATCTCTTGCAAATCATCGAGGTCTGACAATCATATCATCCCAAGCAGACAGATACTGGATCCCCTTAGAATGACACCAGAAACTTAGCCAGCTGTTGAAGTCAATTATGTTCTGCTTGTACTGCGGTATCATTCTGGGCGATGGTAGGATGGCTGCTCAGGGCTAGGGTCATACATGCCTGGGCCACATAATTTGAGAACTCCTCCATGGTTTCTTTTCATGTAGTCTAGGGAGGTGCATCTCAGGTCATTCACACCTACATGGACAGTGACAGAGTCATACTTGTACTTGTTGTGGAGTGACTGAGTGCGTGTTCGTGTGTTATGTGTCGGATTCTGGCACGTGATAGCCATCTGACTGTTACCTTCTCCTTATTCAATCTAGTGAGTGGGACATCAGTGTGCCTCACTATCGAGTCACCTATGATTAGTGTATTGGGCAAGCTGTTCTGCCTTAGGGGCTTAGGCTGAGGGGCACACTGTTTAATGAACTATGTGTCTTGTGGTTTGTGCTGTGTTGTGGTGGTCGAGTGCATTTCTGTCTTGGAGGTCTCTGCTGTTTGGGTAGATTTCTATTGAGAGCCTCCGTGAAGATGGCTGTGTGGTTTGTGTTTTTATGTGAGAGCTGTGATGGTGGGTGTTCTGGAGGGCTATGTGTTACATGCAAGTAAGTTCCCTACTGGGACATTTCTCTGAATAAGAGAAGGCAGAGGTAACCACCATGAATTAATCTAAGATTATAAATATATGTCTGTTTAGAAGAGTCATAGAATGGCAAATGTAACAACCATGTGAAAAACAGACTGATGAGTGCAAGGCTTGCATTTGTACAGGTAGAAAGATAGCCTGAGGATCTTACGCTGCTACGTCGGCTTATGTACCCTCATGCTTCAGGTTTAGGTCATACCCCAGATGCACATCCATATGGAGGTTACTGGCTTTGGTATTCCAGCTGGACATCAGGCTACCTTGGTGCGATAAACCATTAGTACTGGAATACCGAAACAGTGATCTAAAGACAGACATAAAAAGTACAATGATATAGAGGAGTTGAACATGCTATGAAATAAATGCAGGATCCAATAGTATAAAAAATAGTTAAGATTACAAATATGTGTCTGGTTAGAAAAGTCATAGGATGCTCCTACATCTTACATGGGTTTAACAAACAGCTCCAGTTTATTCTAAATAAAAAAAATAAATTAATTAATTAAAAAAAAAAAAAAAAAACGCTGAGCTCAGTACCTGAGCTGTAATTTTTCCAGTTGATATATGGATGACTATACTCTCCCAGTATAACAGTATTATTCACGATCTCCAGATTTAGAAGTTTGTGGCACCTCACAATACTATATTCAAACACTGACTCAGCACAGAGTCTACTTCAGCATATTTCAATGTAAAGTCTGGTTCAGCTTACTTAAATGTAATGTAGCATGCATGACCTTCCAGAAACAATCTCACCATTTTTTCTGTGGGGTGCACTCCAATGTGGGGGCTCCACTAAACAATTCCCACAATCTCTAAATATATTACTTCTGAGGTTGTAATAACTTTGTTTGGTCTCAGTACTAGCATATATACAGATTCCTCTCCCTTTGACATCTAACACCCAAATTAAGGTGGTGCAGCAGTGGCATTGTCGGCTCACAGCAAGAGGTTCTCCGGTTCGATTCTCGGCTGGGGTGCCTTCTGTGCAGAGTCTGCATGTCCTCCCTGCATTTGTGTGGGTATCCTCTGGGTACTCCGGTTTCCTCCCATGTTACAAAGACATGCATCTGGAGTGTTTCTTCCCGGGCCTCCTCTGAAAATTGGCTTTGTTCCACGTCGGACTTTCCTGGTAAACAAATGTTAAATAAATAAATAAATACTTCAGCCTGGTCCATGTGCTGAGAAACAATAAAAGCAAAGAACTGTGGAACTGTAAGGATGTATGACATTTCTTTGGCCTTCAACATGATTTCCCACTCAGGCATAATAAATATACTCTCCCAGCTAGGTATCAACCCGTATGTTACCAGATGAGTAGCTAAATGTCTCACTGATAGAACCCACTCAGTCAAAATAAGGGAAGCCACCTCTAGTAGACCAGTAATGGGTGCCATTCCCCAAGGATCAGTCTTGGGGCCTCTAGTGTTTGGGATTTACTTTTCTGAGGTGCAAGTCAAAACCAGTGGTCTCTGGCTGACCAAGTTTGCACTGGGCACTGTCTTAAATTATCCTAGTGATGTGAACATCCTCCAAGAGGGCCTTACTCAAACTAATGGCATGGCCTCAAACTGAATGCCAAGAAATGCATCATTATCCCCTTTGAGAAAAATGGCATCCCCACTAATTATCACATTAATAACAATGTACTAAGCATGCAATCAGTCATGGGGGCTTAGGCACCCAGGTTGACAGCAACCTGACTTTTGACCACCACATTGCCGCCGTTGTACAAAAGGCTTCTTACATGGCCTGCCTCATAAGTAAGGATATTTCATCCAGGAACAAGGAGGTCATAACATTCCTGTACTCCTCTCTTATCAGACCCACTATTGAGTACAATGCCCCTTCCGGCATGTACCTTGCCAAGCGCATGCAGCAGCTGAAGAGACCACAGAGGTCCCTGACATGGAAAATCCAGGGTCTTATACACCTATCCTATACAGATAGGCTAAAAGCCTGTCTGGCTACTCATTTTTGTACAGACTGCTTAGAGGTGACCTGTTTCTAGAATACAACACCATCTCAGACCCAGCCTTGATGGAGTTGCTGCATATCCGTAACACAACCCACATGCAAGGCATCAATCTGGTCTGTGACATTAATAGAACTTGGCGGGATAGATTTGTGCCCCAAAGATTCCCCCATCTGTGGAACAGACTCCCTTCTCCATGTCAAGTAGAGTAGCTCACTAGCCCTCTTTAAGAGGAACCTGGACAACTGGATGGGAAATAGAAAATACACCCCTGGGATCCCACCTGTGTCCCTGCTGGACAGGGGAAACAGGTGCTGACTTGGTGGGAACATGGGCAAAATTCTTGGCTAGGCTTATAAAGGCCTCCGGACCAATAACCTAGTATCGTCCTATGAACATATGAACCATGTTTCAGTGACCATCCAAACTGTCAAGGTCTTTGAGTTCAGGGAAGCCAGTAGGGCACTGAATCAAAGCAAGAAGTAGAGTCACTCAGACTGTAATTTCTTAATTTGTGTCACTTTTGAGATCACTGGAGCTTCTGCTATTTTTAAAGGATATAAATTCAATACAGTTCATTAAAAATCATGGTGAGGGTTGAATGAGGCTGCAATTTCTTTTTAATTCCACAATTCTGCCAAATGTTGGAAAATAAGACAATGTGGAAGTTAGCACTAGTGTGTCTGACAACATGGTTACAGGCCCAACTTGTCAGAGTGTACCTGAAAGTAAGACAGCTTCTGAAAAGTGGTTTAGAGATATGAGAACAGTTGCTGACTTATTCTATATGATTTGAGAACACTGACAAATATGTTGACGATGCATAGCCAGCAGTTGGATGAAGGTGAAGATGAAGGTTTTGAAAAGATTCAAGAAAGTACAGTTTTGTACCTACCATAAATGTAGATGTCCAAGAGGAATGCATCTGCAGTCCTTACAAATGGGTTGTCCTGTCGTCAGGCAGCCCTTCGGTCGGCCGGATTCCAAAGTCTGGGTCTGGCTTTGGCTGGTGTCGCACTTCACCCGACGTCATTGCGGCAGTTCTTCGGGTATAAAGGCATCAGCCGTTTTCCTCAGTGTTTCTTGCCCCAGATGCCAGGTGCCCTCTTGGTAGGCTAAATTTGGATAAATGCCAAAGTTTCCAAATAGTAGAGAGCAAACACACAAAATAAACATGTATGTACATATATACAAACAAATACACCATAATAGATCCCCCCCAAGCTAGCTGAAGATTGGTAAGTACCCTAGGAGTACCTCAGAGGGGAAGGAGGGTGGGTAATCCTGACTGCAGATGCATTCCTCTCGACATCTACATTTATGGTAGGTACAAAACTGTACTATGTCCTTCAAGGATGCATCTGCAGTCCTTACAAATGGGTAGAATACCATAGCTAAACTAGGGGTGGAGGTAATGAGAATAGATTATGGTGTAGTCAGGATCCCTTGCAAAACAGCAGTGGCAAAACCAGCACGGGATCTAGAGTATAGAGGTAAGTTATAATGCTTGGCAAATGTATGCACGGAGGTCCAAGTAGCAGCTTCTATAATGTCCTTGGTAGCCACTCCTCGTAAGAAAGCTGTGGTAGTGGCTGTGGCCCTTGTGGAGTGAGGCCTGATGTTCTCTGGAGTTTTCTTTCCATGGTAGGAGTAACAAAATCTAATGCAATTTCCTATCCATTTGGAGATTGTCTGTTTAGAAATTGGTTTTCCTTCTTTTCCTGTTGCATAAGCTACCAGAAGCTGGTCAGTTTTTCTATTGTTTTGTCCTGTCCAGGTAGTAGCGTAATTGCCTGTGTACATCCAAGGTATGTAAGAGCTTTTCTCCCTGTTCTGTGGATTGGGAAGAATGTAGGAAGGTGGATAGCCTGATTTAAAGAGACTCTGGATACCACCTTAGGCATAAATGTAGGATTTGTTCTCATGGACACTCTATCTTGATGGAAGATCAGGAAGGGTTGTACTGCCATTAATGCTTGTAGTTCAGAGACCCTTCTTGCTGAAGTTATTGCCAGCAGGAAGGCAGTCTTCCAGGATAAGTATTGCAAGTCTGCTGTAGCTGCTGGCTCGAAAGGAGGTAGAGTCAGTTTTCTAGCACAAAGTTCAAGTCCCATGCTGGCAATGGAGGTTTCCTGGGAGGTTTTACATTTTAATTCCCTCAGAAACTGTCTGAGCAGAGGATGAGAAGACAGGAGGATCCAAGCTGTATTGTGCTGAAATAGCTGATGTATGTATCTTGATGGAGGAATAGGACAGGCCTGTGTGGTAGAGCTCAAGTACTCCAGGATGTTGGCTATGTTAACCAGTGTCACATCTTGCCCCTTTGCCGTACTCAGATGAGATATCTTTTCCATTTTGCTGCATAATTCTTTCTTGTTGAAGGTCTACGAGCCTCCAGGATTATGTCTTTAACCCTTTGGGATAAATTTGGGTTAATTTCTGTTATGTAATGTTCCAGGCAGTTAGCTGCAGAGTTTTAGGTTTGGATGCAGAATGTTGTAGTTGTTCTGTGTCAGCAGTAATGGGATCAGGGCAGTTTCCATATTTGTTCCCGGACATGCTCCTCAGCAGTGGGTACCAATGTTGTCTTGGCCAGTCTGGGGCTATCAGAATGATCCTCGGACGTTCCTCTTTGATCTTGAGAAGCACCTTGTGCATCAAAGGAAGTGGTGGGAATGCTGTCAGGCTTTTCCAACTGAAGGATAGGAGTCCACCTTCCAAGCAAGTGGGTGGTAAGTCCTTGTGCAGAATTTCTTCAACTGGTGATTGTATGGGGATGCAAACAAGTCTATTTGTGGTAATCCCCATTCTCTTGTGATGGCTTTGAAGATGTCCGGATGCAGCATCCATTCGTGGGCATCTGTTGTAGTTCTGCTTAATATGTCTGCTAGAATGTTTTCCTTCCTGGTACATAAATTGCCTGTAACTGAATGTTGTAGCTCAGAGCCACATCCCATAGGTCTAGTGCCAGCCGGCATAGGGGTATGAGTGTGTGCCTCCCTGTTTGTTGATGTACCACATAACTGTGGTGTTGTCTGTCCTTATCAACAGCTGGCCTTCGTGGAGAAGAGGTCTGAATGCCTGGATTGCCAATTTTACTGCCATCATTTCTTTTAGATTTATGTGCAGATGCAGTTGGTCTTGAGTCCATAGGCCTTGAATGCACTTGTCCATCATGTGTGCCCCCAACCGAGGTCTGAGGCATCTGTCGTGATAGTTTGTCTTGGTTGACTTTTGCAGAAGGGCAGACCTGTGTTTGATTGACAGGCCTGAGCCCACCATAAGAATTCTTGCTTCAGGCATGGGATCATTGGAATTTTGGTTTCCAGGCTGTGCTTGTGCTGAGACCACAAATTCTTTAGGTACCACTGCAGCTTTCTCATATGAAGCCTGGCATGAGGGACCAGAATTATGCAGGATGCCATGAAGCCTAGAGCTTGTAGCACTTTTCTTGCAGTTAGATGGCTCTGCTTTGTTAATGCCAAGAAATAGAGAGGAAGTTGCTCTTTCTTTTCTGCAGTTAGAAATGCCATTTGTTTTGATGTGTCCAGTTCTGCACCCAGAAAGGTTATTATTTGGGATGGAATCAGCCTTGACTTTTTGTATTGACTGTGTATCCCAGGGCTTGTAGCAGGTAGATGACTCTTTGTAAGTCTTCTGTTAATTTGTTTTTGCTGTCCGCTTGTATCAGGCAGTCGTCCAGGTAGGGATAGATTTGAATTCCCTGAAGTCTGCAATGAGCGATTACTGATGCCAGGCATTTCGTGAACACTCTGGGTGCAGTAGATAAGCCAAAGGGCAATGCTGAGAATTGATAATGCTCTGATCCTGCAAGAAATCTGAGGTATCTTCTGCAAATTGGTCTTATGGGGACGTGCAGGTATGCCTCCTTGAGATCTAGAGTTACCAGCCAAGACTCCTTGCCCAGCATGGGAAGAAGCTGCTGTAGGGTCAGCATCTTGAATTTTGGAACAATGAGGAATGTGTTTAGAATGGACAGATCTAGAATAGGCCTCCATTTGTTTTCTTTTCTTGGTACCAGGAAGAGCCTGGAGTAAAATCCCTTCCCTTGCTCCATAAATGGTACCTTTTCCACAGCACGCATTCTTAATAATTGAGATATTTGTTTTAGAGCTTCTGCCCTTTGAGAAGGTGGTAGGTTTGGCATTCCTCTCTTTCCTGGTAGTGTATGGAAATGGAACCTGTAACCTTTGTCTATAGTCTGCAAAATCCATTTTTCTCTTGTAATGCAGTGCCAGTTTCTTGAAAATAATGTTAGCTTTCAAGGGTGCTTCTAGTTGTTCCTGGTAGGCGGTGCCACCCGAGTCACTGTGATTGAGTTGTTGTAGTGGTGGTGGCTGTATCCGTGCCTCGCTGGTTGTTACCCTGCCACTGGCGACCCTGTAGGCACCCTGGATTGGTTTCTGCCTCTAGAGCCTATTCCTGCCTCTTTGTGCCTTAGAGGAGTCCGGAAAGGACCAATTCTTGGGGCCAATTCCTGCTAAACCTTGGAGGTTGAACTTGTAAGAAATCTTTTACTGTTTGCACAGATTTTGCTTTCTCTTCCATCTTTTCAGTACCTGCGGGCACCAAATAAATTGACCTTGTCCATAGGTGCATCCAAAAGCTTAGATTTGACATGGTCTGGTAATGCCTGCTCTTTCAACCATGCATGCCTCCTGATAACTGTGCCAGTCATGGCTGATCTAAAGGAAGCCTCCAGTGCATCATAGCCACATTTTAAAGAATGGTTACTAACCTGTTGTATGTTATGTAACATTTCTTGAATATACTTTTATCTAAAGATTCTTCAGAGGACAGCTTTTAGTCAACTGGTCAAGCATAAACTCTTGATATTGAATCATATGAAATTGGCAGTTCAAAGCTCTAGCTGACAAAGTAGCAGAGGTGTAAACTTTTTTACCCCATCTCTCTAAGGACCTGGATTCCCTTTCAGAGGGAGGGGTTTTAGAAGAAGTAGCTGCTACAGCTTTAGGGCCCTGGGAGATAGTCTCTGGATCTGCAAAAGGGGCCTTATATAAGTGGTGATGAGTGTCCGGAACCCTGTAGTACCTATCTGGCTTAGCAGGAGCCGGAGGTAAAGTATCAGGAGTAGTGCAAGCATCATTAAATGCATCATCAACAACAGGTAGAACCGAAGGAATAGCTAAAGGCCTATGCTGTGGTAAGTGTAGAAAGGTCCTAAGCCTTTTTCTAGAGTCTGAGAAATCTTGGCCCTGCCACTGAAATTGTTCCCTCATAGCATGCAAGGTTTCCCCAAAAGAAAATTCCTCAGGAGGAAGGCTGAAGGGATGGACTCCTCAGCATCAGAGTCTTCGTAAGGAGAATAAGAAGCCTCAGGAGGGTCTGTATGTTCTGAATCATCAGAAGAATCATCTGTGGCTACTGTCTCAGGGGGCTCTGCTCTAGGCCTCTTTTCTGGAGGAGGGAGAGAGGCCCTGTCTGGATGAGGCTGGGATCCACGAATTAAAGTTATGAGATCCTGCCAAAGAAAGCATATGGGAGCTGGTGCTGGGCCTGTGAGAGGGCTTGGCAGGCACAGGTTTGGAAGTTTCGGCTGCTTTAGCCCTGGCAAAGGCCTTAATAGACATAGCTGGGGGAGGCCTAGCAGCTCCACGTGCAGGGGTAGAGATATCTAGTGGAATGGTGTCTGCTAAATCCTGTGAAATCGCAACAGAAGGCTGGATTTCAGAAGCCGTTCTACCAGGATAGAAGAGGCCTCGGTAGAAGGCAAGTTATCGGCTGAAGAAAGAACCGCTTGCTCGGTTTCGCTGAATCCGAGACACTCGTGGATTGCTTAACCGCGGTTTCAGCGAAACCGCGGACCTCTGTCCTTTGCGCTTTTGGTTATTTGAGGATCCGGCGGCATAATGTAGGCAAAATCGGGCCAAAATCTGTTCAGCAAAGTCCGCGGGCGTCTAAGCGTGCGTCGGTTAAAAGAAGCACAGGCTAGACAAGCTGCTACGTCGTGGTCTGGGCCTAAACAATGTATGCAATAGGAGTGGAAATCTTTATGAGGTATTTGTTTCCCACAAGATAAACAGTTATTAACTTTCTCTGACATCGGCTGAGGCAAGAAAAAGTCCCCAACGGGTACTTAGCTTTATAGAAGTCTTGGTAGTATTCGGTAGTAGTAATCTCTGGATCTGACCGACCGGCACTTGCGAACAGCTTCTGCTTAGAAAGACTGAGGAAAATGGCGTCGGCTGATGCCTTTATACCCGAAGAACTGCCGCAATGACGTCGGGTGAAGTGCGACACCAGCCGAAGCCAGACCCAGACTTTGGAATCCGGCCGACCGAAGGGCTGCCTGACAACAGGACAACCCATTTGTAAGGACTGCAGATGCATCCTTGAAGGACATCAGTATGATTCTATCAAACCTATGCATCAGAGATGTATAGAAAGTAGAGATAAAGCATCTAAAACATTCATTAAGATAATGCATACTGATCAGCAATGAGTGACTACAGAAAACAGGGCCAGACAGCAATATTTGCAGTTAACCAGAGAACCAGAAGGATGGGAAAATCTGAAATGTTTGGATTTTGTGAATATAAAAATGTCAGCATGGACAAGTTCATGAAAGAGATGTTGGTAACTGAGAAACCAAACAGGCTGTCTCTGATTAGGACTAAATCACCTCAGGCGATTTTCATAGGATCACTGGAGGTTACTAGGCTATTGATCTAAAGGTCATTTCAAGCCTAGCCATTTCATTCCAATGTAATACCATAGATAGTCTAGTCAATACCTAGGATTGTATTTAGTAATGACTGTCCATGTCCAGGAGTGTTACGGGCGCTCTCCCTGTATGAATTTACATCCCATCTACTTGTACAGGTTCCTTTTGAACAGTGTCATACAGATGCTCTGTTTCACATGAATTGTCAGCCTATTCCAAAGATGCAGCAGTCACTGGGAGACAAATCTATCCTTCCAGTACATCCTATTCAAGATGCAGGTCACATTTACGTATCTGGAATGGGTAGTTCTAGTCCTGTTTGATTTATGGATGTGCAGCAGATTCATTAGGTTTGGGTTAGAGATTGCTCTGTAAGCCAGGCATAAGTCTCTCCTAAGAAGTCTATACAATACTGAGTATAGTGACAGGAACTTTAGACGGTCTGTGTAAGGCACATACTGGAGTCCCTTGATCTTCTTTGTTAGAAACCTCTGAAGTCTCTCCAATTGCTGCAGGTACTTAGTGCAGTACATGCCAAAAGAGGCATTATACTCAATTAATGGCCTGATTAGTGACTAGTATAGAGGAGTTATAACCTCCTTTGCTCTAGAGGTGATACCTTTGATAATCAAGTGTGCTACGTAGAAGTCCTTCCTTACTACAGTAACAAGGTTGCCGTCTACTTGTGATCCCAGATCCCTTACCACTTAGTAAGTATATAGGGTATTGTTGTTAATTTGATAGTGTGAAGAGACTGCTGGCTATGCATCGTCAGCACATTTGATGGGAATGATGATGCTTTTCTTTGCACTTAGTTTGAGACCGTGACTAACACACCAGTCGTTGGTCTGTGTAAGACCCTCCTGAACTATACTGGCAGCATTTGGGGATTTGATAACTGCAGCCAATTTGCAGTTGTCTGCAAACTTGGTCAGCCACAGCCCCTTAGTTTTGGCCTGAAATTCTGAGAAATATATACCAAACATTCGGGGGTCCAACAATGACCCTTATGGCACCCTGCTGGTGCAAGGTCTGCTGGCTGATGTGGAGTCACCCACTTTGATAGTGTGTGACTGGCTTGTGAGCCAGTTGGCAACTCATCTTGTAACAAAGGGGTGTACATTCAGTTTGCTAAGTTTAGTGGTAATGCCTGAGTGTGGGATTGTGTTGAAAGCCTTGGCCAAGTCGAGGGATGCTATGTGCACAGATTTGTCCTCGTCAGTGGCCCTGATCACATTTTTGAAGAAATCCACCAGGTTTAACAGGCAGGATCTGCTTTTGACAAAGCTGAATTGGGTCGGATCAAGGGTTTGGAGGTCACCTATGTCGTTATTTATGAGGTCCATGATGATAAGCACCAAGGCCCTACAGATGAGGCTGGTCAGACTTATGGGTCTATAATTCCCCAGATCTGTTGCTAAGTCACCTTTGTGGAGGTGAAACGCTGTTGCTATTCTCCATTCCACACAAACATAGCCTATGGTTAGGCTGTGATTGAACAGAGTATTAAATGGTGATGCTAGATCATGTTTTAGTTTGTTTAGAAGACAGCCTGGGATGCCATCTGGTCCCACAGAGGCTGTGTTTTTTGCCTTAGACAAGGCTTTAACGACCTGCTCTTTGGATCTGTGGGGGGGGGGGGGAGTTGGGAGCAAGGTGTGAAATATGTCCGGAGGGGATAAGGGAGTGAAATTTGCACCAAATCTGCCCACCAGTAGGTTTGCTATCTCTGCGGGATAAGACTGTTAGTCACTAGTTCCGTACATGCTTGGGTTCTACCTTTCAGTCTAAGTATGTAGCTGTAAAATGCCTTATGGTTATTCTTGGCTGTGAATGCTAAGTTTTTCCTCAAAGTTACCCTTACAGGATTTGGGATGGTGTCTTATTTGCCTGTTGAGGCTGAGAAGGGTGCTCTTCCATTGTTGGGGCCTCACTTTAGTTTTCCTAGACAGCAGTGTTTGTTGTAAAGTTTGTTGATGCTGGACGTTCACCAGGGCGGCTTGTTTTTACTTGGGGCTCTGGCTTTGATTGCCTCTGGAACAGCCAAGTCACTACACTTATAGAAGTGATTGTACAGGGCTTTAGTGTAAGCTTTTGTGTAGTTACCACTTCTAGCTGGGGGTGGGGCCTGGAATGCTTTTATACCTTCCCCATGGTGGGTATAGTTTACCTTGGTGAAGTTTCTTAGTCTGACTTCAACTTTTGTGAGTTCTAGTGTTAGCGCTAGTTCAAAGGCGACTGATTTGTGGCCTGATTTAACTAATAAGGGTCCGACAGCTGCAGTGGTACATCTGTTTGTCTTGTTAGTGAGGACCAGATGTAGTATGTTTGTTCTTCTTGTTGGGGTTTGAACAATTTGTTCCAGGGCATTTGAGTTACGGTAGACTCCCTGGCCTCTCTTTAACTAGCCATCAGATTTCTGCCATAGCCCTAGCATAAGACAACAGACAGCCACACTACTTCCTCAAATTTGAGTTTTAGACTTCATATTCATTAGAAAAATGCATGCTAACACAAAACCTGTTATTCTAGTTAATTTATAACCTATAAATGCTATTTTGTATGCTTTTTCTGATTAACCAGCCATTTGTTTATCCAGCCTAAGGTTCGGTCTCAGCGAGACTGGATAAGAGGGAGTCTACTTTAACAAAGTCAAGGAACTTTTGTGCTAGTGAATTATGGTTAGAGTAGGTTTCGCAGTTGATAGTGGTATAATTGAAATCCGCCATGACCAGAGTGCTTGGCAATATCTGGACTGACTCCAATTTAGTCAAGTAGGCCTCGTGCACATCATGATCCATGGAGGGGGATCTATAACTAGCTATGACTTGAAAGGGGGTCTTACCCACAGTAATCTGAATTTGGAGTAACGCCATGGAGTTGTCCTGTCTAACTAGTCAGGAGGTGAATTTATCTCCAATAGAGATAGAAACACCACCTCCTTTGGGTCTCACATGTTTGTTTTGCAGTCCGAAGGTGTGGAAGGCATTGTGACCTTGCAATGTCAGGGTACTCTCTGAGGCCCTGAACCAGGATTTTGTGACTGCAGAGACATCTACATCCTCCAGTGATGAGTGCTTCCACAGTGCATGCGCCTAGCGTTTAGCAGCGTAACCCATATTTTGTTATGATTGGCAATTTTCACATCAGCAATTTTGTTTTTGAGACCTTGCCTAAAAAAGGCACTATGGGGGAGGCAAGAGAGCCTTTGCCAGCAGCCAAAAGCCTAGTGGTGTCAGGTGCAAACTGTCTCTGGCAAAGCAGCGAGGTTTGTCGACCATGTCATCCCAGGCTGAAAAAAAAATGGATCCCTTTGGAATGATGCCAAAAAAAAAAGCCAATTACTGAAATTGATTATTTTGTTGCTTATACTGTGGCATCATTCTAGGTGAGGGCAATATGCTGCTCAAGGCTAGGGACATACGTACCTGAGACACATACTCAGAGAGCTCAATCATGTATCTCTTCATATAGTCTAGTAAGATACATCTCAGGTCGTTCACTCCAACATGAGGCATGACACATAATGGCAGTTGTTGCCAAGAGAATGAATCCTGGCACCAGACAGGCAGCTGACCGTGACTTTCTCCTTATCTAACTTGGTGAGTGGGACACCCATGTGTCTCACTATGGAGTCTCCAATGAATGACAAGAAAATTTGATTTATGAGTGTTACACCTTAAGGGCTTCGTAGGTGAGACACTGCTGTTGTTATGTGTCTTGGGTGTTGTGGGAACTGGGTTAGTTGTAGCAATCATGTGTTTTGGAGGTCTCTGATGTTTTGGTAAGTTTTCTGAGAGATCTTCTGCATACGTTTATTTATGTATTGGATGTGTACTATATGTATGAGTAGTGGTACTATGTGTATGAGTAGTGGTGGGTGAGTCGACAATCTCTTCAGTGTTACTGTTTCAAGTGCTAGAGAACAGAGATTCAAGATTCTTGGTGTATATACATCTCTCGCACTCTATACTAGAGTGAGTTATTAGTAGAAGGTTGTCAGTGTACATGAGGCAGTTGCTACACTGCCTCAGGAGACCCAAGTGAACAAGGCTGGCAGGAGAAACAAGGGTAGACCAGTTGGTCTGTCCATAATGCTAGGTTTGAAGAACTGTTATCACAAAGGGGGTGTTTTCAGGACTAATCTAGGAGGTGCTCTGTAGATGGGTGTTTCTGATGGGGTTCTTGGCTGGTGGTTTAATAAGTCACAGCTCACTAGCAATACTTCTTAGATGGGAAATGTATTAAAGAAGAGGACTACACTAATGTACTGTAACAGTATCTAAGGGAAAAACTGTTGAAATTATCTGTCTGGCTATGGGGCACAACTGCTTGGTAGTATGTGGTGTTGCACAAGGAGCAAACAAGCAGAAACCTATTCTAACTTGGCCCTTAAATACCAGAAGCTAAAAACATAAAAACAAACTTTAAAAAAAAGTTGAAAAGAACCAATGAGGGTGCTTACTCCAAGCCCTAGACCAATCATCTTTCAGAAGACAGGTTCCAATCAGCACACTTCTCTCAGAAAGGTGCAGAAACACTCCTTCTAATCAAATATGGCTTGGACATATGCTCAGAATATAATGGCCACTACAGCAAACCTGTATCTAGACTATGCTACAGTTGCTAGCTACACTAATTTAGGTAGACAATACTAAAAATGTATTTAAACAGCAGAAAAACACCAGTGAGACACTAAAAATGTTTCAAACAGCAGAAAAACAGCAAGCAGACACTAAAGAATGTTTTAAACAGCAAGCAAATCAGTTATTTAAAACATTGCTTGGAGGGAAGCTAGAACAAACAGAACAGATGCTTAGCAAACAGTGAAAAGTAGCAACAATTACTTTGCAATCAGTGAAAATAGCAAAAAAGCTTTGCAAACAGTGAAAATAGCAAGAAAATATGATTTAACAGGCACAGTACAGCAGACAAATGCAGTACAAATGGTGCAGTTTAATTTACAGTACTAAATAAGCAAAACACAAATAAAAGTGCAGTAAATAGTATAATCAAACCAAAAAAAATAGGCAACTTATGTCTTTTGGGAAGCTCAGAAGCCTCTAGTTGTATGGAATCTCAGCTCAGAGTTAAGGCTGGTAGCCCACCTCACTTCAGCTGGGTTCAAACAAGCCTGGTGCAGTCTATGACTTGGTTAAAAAAGGAACACATACCTTGTAAATTTGGCACAAGAAAAAAGGAATTATGTTGAATGGAAGCAAATACAAGATACAATAGCTGTACATACACATCTATTATCAGAGAGTTTCCACTTCCAGACCTTAAACTTTAGGATAACAAGTGTAACAACATAACTATGATAAGTTAAAATATGTGATATGTAACAAAGAAAAATATTTTTATATATATATCATTAGCAGGCAGGTGATCTGCTGTGGCAATCCCTAACCGGGAAAAGCCAAAAGAAGATATATTGTCCATTCAGTCATAAGTCAGCCTTGTTTTAGGTTGTTCAAAAGTTTCAAGAACTTAGGTTTGTCCAGTCTGTCAACTAAGTGCTGCAATGCTATTGAATTAGCTTCTTCAGATCTGCCAAACAATTTTTTTTGTGAAAACAGTAAAGATGATTTATCATCAATTAAAAAAAAATAAAAACACAAAAAGGGCTTTGGAGTGTACCGGAGTTGGCCAACAGAGGGAGCTAGAAGAGGAAAACATTTATCCCTTTGAAAATGTACTAAAAATGAGGCTTAAAGAGATGGGCCAATAGAGGCAGCTAGAACAGGAAACCTTTTACCATTT
Source organism: Protopterus annectens (assembly GCF_019279795.1). Classification (NCBI taxonomy): domain Eukaryota; kingdom Metazoa; phylum Chordata; order Ceratodontiformes; family Protopteridae; genus Protopterus; species Protopterus annectens. Next base: position 1,248,893,744 of record NC_056747.1, on the reverse strand, counting down.
TAAATTGTATCAAAAAAGGATGCTAGAAAAGGAAATCATATATCCCTTGTCTGAATAAATATATTATCTATTACTTAAATCTCATAGGGTGGAGTGTGTTTAGGCTGTGAATTAAAATACAATGAAATAAAAAAATAATAACCATAAGCAGGGAAGTCCATAACAGTTCAGTTGTTTTACTAAGTGGCATATACCCTCTCTGAGATATGCCTTTTGTTCCTAAAAATGATTATTCACTTTTTTAATGTAGGATAATCGGCTTAAAATCCAGTTAGAAGATGGGAGTGCTGTCAGTTGGACAGCACCAGATAAGACTTGATCGATGATTAAGTTTGATGGTTCAAATCTTTTTTGTGACTGGGTACCTACTGGCTGATGTTTATTGAAAGCTGTGGGTGAAAGTGTGACATTTAGCTGTCACAGGAACACTGACTATAAGTCTTCAGTAATAAGGGAGGGCCTTTAGTATTAGTGATTAATGTATATCTGTACAAGATATTTATATTTCCTTTTGGTAGTTTTGGTGGAGAAGGGTTATTAAACAGCAGCTGTAGGATCATGCATTAGGTCATCCATTAGGTCAGATGACACAACAAGAAAACAGAGGTATAAGACAACTATGTATTAGTAAGCAGACTGCAATAGGGATGAAGAGATTCATATTCTGGTGAGAATATCAGTTAGCAAGTTTAGCAGGATGCTAAATCTGCATTTTTAGTATATTACATGCTAGCAATACCTCAACTGTTAAGTTTGGATTATAATTTCTATTCTGTGGTTAATCTGTTTCACTTTTGATATGGGTTGTAACAACTTTATTCGAGATAATTGACACACCAAGGTCAGGAAGACATTTTTAGGTTGAGGGCAACTGGCTAAATGCAAGAGGAGCAACGTAAACTTGTCTACTGACAACAGCCCAGATACTGATGGCCTGTTAAATGCATTGAGGAGGGAGTGTTTAGTTATGTAAGAATACTCTTTACACTGTTAATTTAATGCAGTTTGACAAATATATATGTATCTTTATTTGCAGACTGATTATGTGGACAGTGAATAAGAAAATAAAGTCTTAATTACTGGCTTAGGTGTGACGTATATTGTTTAGTTATCACTGCTGTTTTGTAAGTATGAATTTGTCATGCATCAGTAAGTTTGGATGTATACAAATGTGTTCCTATCCTGTTATATGAAACATTATGTTTATTATGTCAGAACTAAACACACTAGGCTGTTCATATGTGATTATTAGGCTAATGACCCTGATGGGCCTTTTTAAGCCTAGCCATGCATCCCAGAATTAAAATCTGTACCCTGTGCCCATGAGGTAAATACCGTAGTTATTATGCCAACTCCTAATATTTGTATGGTACTTTTGCGTCAAGTTGTTACTAACAATGATTATAGAAAGATACTCCAAATTAAAATTCCAAAATCCATAGCAGACACATATGACCATTTTCCTGTAGTTTTCTTAATCAAGTATTAAGAATAATTAGATTTTATGCCTCCATAAATTCTTGCATCTTACAAAAAAAGTGTCAATTTCAGTGGAAGTAGGGGATCATCCAACTTAAAAATAATATGGTGCAGCGGAAAAGGGGACTTTAAATACTGTGAAAGGTTAAAAGGGGATCATTTGGTAGTCTGATGTTTAATCACTAGCGAACAGAAAGTTGACTTCCTTCTTAGTATTTTTTTAATTATTTGGATTTTTTTTTTTGCTTTCTTCTGTGTTGGAAATTGACTAGAAGGCTACTGTTTTGCAATCACATGCATATTTGATAAGGTGTTCTGACTCGCACAGAATCAGTGATTAAAATCCATGCCTCACAGCACCAAGGTCTTGGGGCTCAGTTCTGATCTCTGTTCACTGCCTCTGTGAATGTATGTTCTGCTTGTGTTTTGTGCATTTTCCACAAACACTCTGGTTGACTGGCAACTGCAAAATGCCTATGTATATCACGTTTACACTTGAAGTGTAAGTCATGGCTGAAAAGGGTCCAATGACTGATTCACTTACCAGAATAAATTGCTAAATTAAACAACTGAATAACAATTACAGCAAGCACACTGAAAGGAATGAACACATCAAAGGTTACACAACACTGCCTGCCTTGTGGAGCTGCATTATACAGATTGTTAATGATTTGTATTGTAAATCCATTTCTACAAATGTAGCTCAGTATGTGAGTACTGTAATTAAGCCAGTAATAAATGCTGTGCAGCAAAACATTCGCAATAAATATTTTCACACTTCAGGTACTACATGCCTTCCTCTTCTAAAGAGGAGCCAGATGACTAAACCTAAAGAACAGAGAGGTAAAAGAGCCTTGACCTAGGCATTACAAACTAAAAGCATGGTTCTGGATTATAAATACAAAATTGTGACTGCATTATAAACAATAATAAAAAAATACCAGCTGGTACATCAAACATCCAATTTCACTAAATCTGAAACTGTTGAGGTAAACTGTTCTTAGGATGCAGGACTTCCTTGAGATCTAGTACAAACATGCCAAATAAAGACAAAATGACTTGCAGTTTCACAAAATCCATCTGTAATGAAAAGATACACCCAGTTTTTTACTGATGTTCTGTTAATGTAGTCTATTGTAATATAATAATTAAGTGCCTTTGGTCCAAAAGATTGCTTCTCCATGTATTACATTATTTAAATAGAAACATGCAGACAAAGATTAAAACATACAAATCCAAATACAACATGGCAGGATTGACAGCAGAATAAATCAGCTACATCAGAAATAGGGTAGGAGCTAACAGTATGACATAACGAAAGTTCCCAGAGAATCCCACTGTTGGAAAGAAGTTGAAATAAGGAATGCTGGCTATACAAAACAGAAATGTAATCTATATTTAAAATGCCACTGAAAATAGCAAACACGACCCTGCTTTTCAGTCTGCAGTTCTGATTAATCCTTCATTTTTTAAAATAAAACCTTCAGTTTGCTGGCTGTACCTCACAAATGGTTTCATAGAACCAAAAGCAGTGTAAAATGCACCTGGTACATCCACGTTCGTGCCACCATTGCCGATATTAAAATATGAATTCCCACAGTTTTAATGGATAGCTGAGTCCTAACTTGATAAGATTCTTACACAACATCACTTGAGCTATGTAGAAAATGCTCCATAGCATTCATGCTTTTAAAATGTTATTATGCCTGTACACAAGTACCACTGGACCTGAACAAGTACAGCAAAAGACAGGCAAGCTGCAGGTCCACTCGAGCAAAACTTATAAAGGCCAGCTTTATGTGCTCATGGTAGACTGCTTCATATACCTCTGAAATGGGTAACAAGAGGTTCAGTAGCCACAAAAGCTGCCGTATGCAGCAAGCTTTCCAAATTAGAATTAAAACTGAAGCATTTGGAGCTCATAGCAGATGTGCTGCAAATAGAGTAATGCATGCTTTCCAACTCTGTTTAACCCCCCCCCCCACACCCCACCAAATAAATAAATAAAACAGAAAATTGGGAGTGTTGGCTCTACATTTTGGTTGCATGTGCTACACTAATCATCAATGTATTCTGGGATGGTATGATGTGAAGGTAGGGATGTGTCAGTGGGTCATTTCTCCATTTTATCAGTATAAATATATTATTGGGGTCTTCTCCTGAAAACTACACCTAGGCATAATGAGACCTTTTTTGAAGAACTAGTGGAACATACCGTTCTGGGCACAGAAACTCAGCCAAGTTAACTGCCCCATAAGGATGGAGCCAATCTCTAAGGAACAGAATAACACCATGGGGACAATTTCACGCTGAGGCACACATAACATTTTAAATTCATACCCAGCAAAATGTTTTCAATGTCTTAGGCCTACAAGAATGGCAAGATGTAGCTAACTTTTTAACTGCTGCCCTGATTTTTTACATTCTTTTACAATACAGACGAGAACAAATATAATTGTTGTAGCACTCTGATCATCTATAAACTATACCACTAGGTTCAAAAGTACAACACTCCTCTATGAACAGGAAAGAAAACTGCAGTTTGAACACATTTCTGTAATATATTAGTCCGTTTGGTCTCTTAATATACATTTTACCAAGCTTTAAAATATTTGAATAGCTTCATGTTTTTTGAGCTTTACAGTAACTATAAAATACAGGGGTCAAAGTTCCCAGAATGTCATCTGGTCAGTCGCTTAGATTCAAAACAAAACCATAGAAAAACAGTATCCTGTGAACAATGTTTTCAGGGAAAGAAAGTGAAATGTCTTTTCTACGAATGCTTTGTACCCCTGCCCCCCAACATCCACATACATGAACAAACATCTTCCATCATTACCTGAATTAACCATATCTAAAATTATTACAACTTGAAGCCTTGAAGGAAATAAATTATTTCTCGTTTTGCAGCAACCTTAACTGTGACAGGGCTGTTTCTGACAGAGTGCTTCACTTTATTGTGGTTAGAAACACTACAGCTGCCTATTGGGAACTGTGTTACATACTAGGCAAAATGCAATATTTCTTAATGAAAGTACACTACAACTACAAAACTAACGATTTGTATCAGGGAAATATTGGTTCACCAGGAACAGCAAGCAACAAACCACCACAGTATGAACTGGAAGACATCGGCAAAGTATTAGTACAACCGGATAACATTAACAGGTGACTACAGTGAGAAACTAAACAGTGCCTACTCTCGCTTGCAGTCCCTCAGCAACCATTTTTTCAACTGAACTGTGAATTTAAAGTGTTGATAAACTACAAAACTTTCCTGCTATCAACTAAAAAGGCTGTAAATAAGTATTGCCTAAGCATGACAGATATTTTGAACACAATTTCCTTAAACATTCATTAAGAAAAGAGCCTATGTCATACTAAAATGTACAGTAACAGAAGGGTCTCTACCATATTAACATTAAGAAATACACCAGTTAAGGGCCAATAGTCTGTATCACAGCGATAATGACTCAGGACAGAACAAGACCTCTCACGGGCTTGGAATGCACAAAAAAATAAACATTATTTTCAAGATCTTAATCATGTGATTATCTGGGAAAATACTTACCCAAACCTGTCTGCCAGCAGGGCATCAAATAATAACGGAACTGTGAAGAGAAACGCACAACACAAAACGAACATTCACAACCTAACATCTGAGATCTCAAATAACCTTGCTATCTGTTGGCGGTATCTTAGTGTTGTCTGCAAGTAATACAAATAAATAACGGGCCTATCAGGCACACACAGTCATAGACATGGAATAAAACACGCACACACATACAAGGACAGCAATACAGAGACAGGCTCAGAAAAGAAAGCATAAGCAACCAAATGAAAAAAATGGACAAAATATGCTACCATGAGGGTGAGCTACTTAGACAGGGACATTACATGACAATGGCAGGAAGATACACAAACCATGATACAGAAAGGAGACATTATCCTTTCCAGGTATTGGCCACAGTGAATCCCGTCTCCAGGTTAAAATTATTAAACAATTTCATGAATCTTGCTTTGTTGTCCTAAGTAATTTGGCTGATGTGATGGGGCCTGCCCACCTCACCATCAGAGAATAAAAACAGTTACAAAGTATTCGGCATTCAGCTTTCGTCACATGGATGTGCAGCACACAGTTTTGAGTTCCACATGGTATGCGAACTTGTAAAAATTGCACTTTCTCCTTAGGTCTGCTTGCAGACAAAATGCCCCTTGACGCCAGTCCGCCCACATCTTTAACACATTTTCAGCAAGTAGCTACTGATGTGTTACCAAAGCACTGGGTTATCAAGCTTGGCAAAACCAGGGTCCTTCCTCAGTTTCCAGTATGATCCATTGCTTACCCAGAATTCCTTCCCACTGCTGTCAACTGATTTCCTATTTGGAAAAAAAAAGAAAATTATAAAAAGTTAATAAAACAGTTAGACAAATTAAAAAACATCAGAAGGTGTATGCCAAGAGTGGAGCTTGTTCTAAATTCTGTAAATGTCTTAGGCTAACAGAACCTGTGCAGCAGATTTCATTCTTTCCCACTTTTCTCCCATGTCTCCTTAATATTTTAGATGTAATAAAAATGAAAATTATGCACTTACCATAATGATGGATGCTTTCGTTCATGTATATCCAGTATTACATAATTACATGTGGGTCCACAAGCCACTTGTCAGATCTGACTCAGCAGAATTAGTACTCCAGCCTCTAGCTCCTTTAAGAATTTTCCTTCCCATAATTCACCACATCCTCCAGTTACCTCAGATCTAGTTTGACACCTAAAGAACTATGAATAAAACAGCATACCGGGAGGATAACAAGGCCTATCTAGGACCAGAAAAATCTTTGGGCCTTTTTAGAATAAGGAAGGGGGAGTGAGGGAGGGTTGTATGAGGCAGACATTAACGAAATGATCTGTCATTATGGTAAGTACATAACTTTCATACCATATTTATTCAACCTGTTCAATCTGTTGTGTAGGTTAGAATTCCAAGCTACAAGGTATCCATGGTGGTAACATGACAGACCCCTTTGGGATAGAGGTACCAAAGGATGCTCTAGCCCTCTAGCCCTGGAAATGCAGTCCAACTTTTAATGCTTGAGGAAAGTGTGCATGGAAGACCAGGTGGCAGCTTTGCATATATCACCTATCGAAGAACCTGAAAAAAAGCATGGAATGAGCTTTTGACTTGCTGTGAAAAGGGCTTATTATATACAGTATAAATAAAGGAGATAAACCTAAAACCTACCTGGAAAGTGAAACTTCAGAAACTTTTTGTTCCAGCTTGTTTGGAGCAAAAGAGATAAACAGATACATATCCTTTCTAAAGGATTTGGTTCTGTGAAGGTAGAAGCACACCTGTCGGTGTGCATTAAAAATAAGAAGAATGTACTCTTCCTTGTTTGAATAATTGGGAAAGAAGACTGGAAGATGACTGGGTTGTGAGATATTTGATTAAAAGAAAAACAGCAGGTATTCCAGCAAATGGCAGGTGAACCAAGTAAAACAAGTAAATCCACGAGTAAATTACAAGCATTTAATACCAAAACAAAAATATAAGCACTTTTGTCTCTGTTCATTCAGAGACTTCATCAGATAAATACCAGTACATAAAACAACCATTTAAAACATTTCAAAACACAACACACCCCTCCACTCAACCAATCATATACAAACCCATATACAGAATCAATTATCCACTTAATTATTTAAACAGGCATTACCCCTTATTCAAAACCCCCACATGCATTTATACTAATGAAAGCATACTAAACCTTATATTAAATAGCCTAAACACTATTAAAATATATATTAAAATAAGCCACCTTGTTAATAAATCAGATAAAAGCTAAATATATTTAAACCTAATGTATTAATATCTGCACACATACTTGTATATACATGTGTATACTATATCTCATACTTCAGTGTGCAGTAATATATACATTCTTACCCCCAAAACACTAATATGCAGCAATATGCAGATGGAAAAATTTTCCATCTCGTCTCTTAAAACTAAAGGTACTAGGGAGATAATGCTGCATATTAGTGTTCTGGGGTAAGAATGTATATATTATTGCACACTGAAGTATGAGATATAGTATACACATTTATATACAAGTATGTGTGTTGGTATTAATATATTAGGTTTAAATATATTTAGCTTTGATCTGATTTAACAAGGTGACTTATTTTATTATATATATATATATATATATATATATATATATATATATATTTATTTTTTTAATAGTGTGTAGGCTATTTAATATAAGGTTTTGTATGCTTTCATTAGTATAAATGCATGTGGGGTTTTTAAATAAGGGGTAATGTTTGTTTACATAATTATGTGGATAATTGGTACTGTATAAGGTTTTGTATATGATAGGTTGAGCGGAAAGGATGTGTTTTTTTATTTTAAATGTTTTAAATGGTTGTTTTATGTACTGGTACTTATCTGATGAAGTCTCTGAATGAACAGGGATGAAAGCGCTTATGTTTGTGTTTTGTTATTAAATCCTTTCACTTTAAAGACTCATGGATTTACTTGTTTTTTTTTTTTTTTCAATAATCATTTTTTATTATTTTTCACAACCATATTACAAATTCACACATTATATACAATATATACAAAATGCTTCCATTGGTTAATTTCACATATATATCAACCTCATGTATTGATCAAAGGTACAGCACTAACAATCAAAAGGAAAATAATAAAAAAAAAAAAAAAAATTCAACATTAACAAATCCAAGCCAACAATCTGTCTTTTCTGTACATTTTCTATCTAATCTAAGGTTGATTTAGACTATATTCTGGTTCCCGAGAAAAAGTGGATAGTAACCTCTTAAGCCAAAATAATATTAAAAATTTGCTCCCAGATTTTTATGTTGTTGATATTTTTCTTGTGATCACTAATTAACAGTTTATGCGCTAATATGTGTTTTATTGCCAACAATCTGAAATTTTCCCACGATGTCTGGGCTGGGTTCAACCAATTTGTGGCTATATATAATTTCATTAATAGGCAAATATTCATAATTACAATCGTTTTTGATTTATTTAGATTCTCAGGGGGAATATGAAGAATCATGAACTCCCAAGAGAGTGTTGAATTTTGGTAACCCATTTTTTGTAACTGCAATTTTAATGAATTCCACAATTTATAAATGCACTTACAACTCCAGAACATGTGAAGCAAATCTGCTGTCTGATCAAAGCAATGTGGGCATATGGGTGAATTCTTCGCATCAAATTTGTACAAAGTGAGACGAGTATAGTATGCATTGTTAAATATCATCAGCTGCGTAAATACCAATTTCTGAAGGGATACGGACTTTAATGTTAATTTAAATGCCTCCAATATCTTATTGTCGTCTGGGAATATCAATTTCTCTCTCCAGTAACTCGATAAAAGAATATAATTATTATACTTCCTCTCTTTTATCAATTTATATGCTGCGGTTATATATTTTCTATCCTGCAACAGCGCTTCCCATAGATTACGAGAAATGATTAAATCTTCCCATTTCATTTCAAAGTTGTTAAAATAGTTTATAACCAAGTCTTTTAGCTGTCTTACTATAATTAAATAGGAAATAGGGAGTTCTATTTCTTTTAAAATATCCTGTACTGGTACTCCTAGAAAAGGATATAAATCGAGTACAGTTAACTCCATGATTAAAGGGAATTTCTTTAGATCAATCAATTGACCACCAATTGTTAAATTTGGGTTCCTATGAAATGGTTGGAAAACCATCATATATTTTAGTAAATTTAAGGAAGCGAAAAGAGTTTGAATTGCCGTTACATAACTTTTGATGTGCTCCATTAGCTTATATTTATTCATTGTCCAATTATTTAAAAAGGGTAATGCTTTAGCGTTGACTCCCACTTCATTTATATGCATATACGTTAAGAGCACCCATTTGGGTGTCCATTTTCTATTATCACTATCGAAGTAAGACGTCTTTAAAATCCTATTGGCCTGAATCACTAAATAGTACATTTCGAAATCCGGTAATTCCAGCCCCCCCTTAGTTTTTGGAGCCATCAATTTTTCATATGAAATTCTCGTCTTCCTAGGTTCCCAAAGAAATCTTCCCAATCTTATATGAAGCTGTTTAAAGAATGTTTTGGTAATTCTGAGTTGTGCAGCTCTAAAAATATATAACATTCTAGGAAGAACATTCATTCTTATGATAGCTGCTCTTGCCATCATCGGTAACTTCAATCTACTCCATCTTTCAAGATCCAATGTTATTTGATCTGTAGTTGACTTTACATTGTTAATAAAAAAATCTCTATTTTCAGTTGAGAAGACAATTCCTGGATATTTTATCTTTTCTTCTGTCAATACTTGTCCTATTAATGGTAGCATTGAAAAAGGTGTGGGTGTCTTTAATGGGAATATTTTAGATTTTTTAAAATTTAGCTTGTAATTGGAAATTCTCTCAAAGATTTCTAATGCAGCTAATATTTTTTCAGTATCGGAAACAGGTGTGGTACAATATATGTTTAAATCATCTGCATAGGCAGCCATCCTAACCTTTATTCCATACAGTACGGGAGAATTATAAAAAACATTTTGCTTAAGGTATAAAAACAAAGGCTCCAAGTAAAGATTAAATAAGATGGAAGATAATGGGCAGCCTTGTCGGGTACCATTTATGATTTTTATCCTATTCGAGCATTCGTGATTTATAAATAAATTTGTGTATGCATTTCTATATAGTATCCTTAACAATGAGATAAACTCCTGTGGTATATTAAAATAAGGTAATGTATCAAATAAATAATCCAAATTAACCCTATCAAATGCTTTCTGTGCATCAATAATTAGGACATACAAATTCAGGTTTTTATATTTCGCATAAGAGATTAAGGTATGGAGCGTTAAGGTATTATCCGTGGTCTGCCTCCCATCCATAAACCCCACCTGTTCCTCTGATATTATTGGGTTTATTACCTTTTTCAGCCTACTCGCCAGAATGGATGTCATGATTTTCATGTCCATATTCAAAAGTGATATAGGCCTGTAATTATCAGGATTTTTGGAATCACCTTTCTCTTTTAATATCAGAACTGTCCTTGAGGCATTAAAATGAGGATCATTAATTCTATTTAGAGTGATATAATTAAAAGTCTGTGACAATACACTGCTCAAAATCTCACTAAAAGATTTGTAGAATTCCGAGGTCAAACCATCTGGGCCTGGGGCTTTGTGAGGCTTCAGTTTCTTGAGGATTTACTTGTTTTATTTGGTTCACCTGCCATCTACTGGAATACCTGCTGTTTTTTTTCTGTTTGTTGGCCTCATTTATTTTATATGTTTGGCTCAAAAGCCACTTTGGGAAGGAAAGATGGATTAGTCCAAAGTGATACCCTATCTTTGTGGAACACTAGATATGGGGCTGATGACAACAATACATGAAGCTCCAAAATCCTTCTAGCGGAAGTGATGGCTACCAGAAAGACAGTTTTCCAGGAAAGAAATTTCAGTGTGACACAGGAAGCTGGTTCAAAAGGAGGTTTAGTTAGAGCTTCTAAGACTGGATTCATATCCAAAGGAGGAAGGTCTAAGCAAAAAGGTTCCTCTTGAGGAAGACCTTACAGTTTGTGAGAAACCAGTCAGCACGCCTTGAAACCAACATGAAAATTGGAGATTGCAACCAACTACACTTTCATAGTGAAAAAACTTAACCAGTATCAAAGAAGTCTGACAGCAAACAGAAGATGTCTGAAACTGGGGCTGAAAAAGGGTTGATGTTCTGAGAAATGGCCCATGAAGCAAATCTCTTCCATTTACTATGATAAGGTCAGTGGGTAGAATCTTTCTGAGAGGCAGTTGAAATTCATATTACCTCTGAAGACAGGGGCCTGTCATTGGCCATTATTGGAACTGAAGAACCCAGGCAGTTAACTTCAAGTTGTGAATACCCTGGTGAAGCTTCCCAGAAGGGTGTGAGATTAAAACCTGCAACACATCTAAAACCAGGTGAGGCTGATAACAAAGAAAAAATGTTAACTTAATAATACTACAGAATTCTATTTAATAAATCCCAAAAAGCTACAGAAACCATCTATGATACCAAAATAGATAATGCTGCTGAGCTGGACCTGACAAATGGCTCAAGGACCCATAGGTTGGACTGGATGAACTGAATGAACAGGATCAAAGGTTCAACAAAAGACATACAATTCTACAATGGTCACAGCATACTTAATTCTATAACACACTTGTAGAAACAGTAAAAATTGATAAGATGCTCAGAATTCCTGCACTACGTCTCAGGTTAAGGAGTTGGACAGCTCATGGTGGGTGTTAGAGTCATTAATTTGGTGCTGTTCTGAAAGCATAAAGTCAGATGAATGTGTATCTGACTCTGAAAACTTAAGATTTTAGCAGGGATCTGGGACATGAGTACAAGTTCAGTTCGGAGACAGACCTAAGCATCAGAAAAGGCTCCTTGCTGTAATTTCTTTTAGAGAGTTCTGGTACTAGAAAAGTCAGTAAGGAAAAAAAGCCAAGGTCTATGAGTAAATTCTAGCCTATCTGTAGCTAAGTATAGGTCTCAGAGCAAGGTTCATGTTAAAACACTAACTCAACTTGTAAAGCAAACAGAAGGAGAAATTAAGAAAAATGCAGATGCTCTCACTCAGCTACCTGAGGTCACTGACAGAGAAACAGATTTACCACATTAGACTCATATACTTCAAGATGAAATGTCAGCATTACATTTACATATGCATGCACAAACCAAGGAGAAACGGGGAAAATATATAACTGAAATAAATGAACAAGTTAATGAGAACAGAACACAGGCTATTAAGACACTAAGATGAAAACCAAAATGTTTTTAGCTGAGGCTATTAAATTCAACCCACTGGTGGCTACATTCTATGCTAAAACAGCTATTGTTTACTTGAACATCCGTAAGGGAAATGTAGTTGTAGGAGGCAGTGAAACAATTAAAAGACTAACACAGATTCTGCACCTCTATACAAATATAGGGGAAGGGTGCATAAACTCTTGGGTCTCTGGAAAGAAGAAGACAGAGATCTAGCCACGGCTTATAAAATGGACAGCAACTATGAGGTTTGTAATGTGCTGGAAGAAGTGCTATTTGATGAAGCCCTAACTCAAGCAATTTGTTGGCATAATGGCCAGCTTGGTGCAGTGAAGTTACAAAACAGACAGAAAGTTGATAGTGGGAAAGAGTCAACTAGTTTACAATTCCTGTCTCCTGTCTGGGAAGTAGAGAAGTGTCAGGCAGCACAGACAGACAGTGAACATTCATTAAAGAAAGTGCATGAGCAAATGAATGATCTGCACCTAAACATTCAAGCAGTGCTGACTACAGTACAGGATGTACAGGATGCTCCTGGCGATTCTTGAATACCGGGAAACTCCAGCAGAAACCTCCACCACCTTCAAATATCAAAGAATCTAGTTAGACTAAAACCTAAATTCCAGCTTCACATTTACAAAACAAGTGCAAAAGCGCAACAAATTAATTTTGGGGCCTTGAAATTCTCCCATTTTAAATCCCACTTTGGCAGAAAAGCACACAGAAGGGGATCTTAATACACAAGCAGAATTATACTCCTCTTATAATAGTCTGAGCCTCAGTGAAGACGTACCTTACTACTAACATCTAAAAAATAGGTTACTTTGTCTCCCTAGCTCCTAGAATGGAAAATCACTGCTCAGTCCCCAAAAAAAGTACAGCTATATTCCAGTCTGACAAAAGACTGATCTTCTATGCCCTTTACTTTTTAAGCTACTAAACTAAAACTCATTCTCGTACCTCTTCGACACACTCACAGCAAAACAAAGAATATATAGTAACAGGCCGCAGCCTGCCAATGCTCTCTCCTGCTTTCTCTAACACTATCTTCTCTAACAAAAGCTGTAGTAACCACAGTTTTTCAATTGTAGGTCCCAAACTAACATATCCCCATCCACAACAGACTGAACTACTCTTCTGAAAATTCAAATAAAGCTTAAACAGCAACTAATAAAAGAATCAGACTTGTTACTGTTAACAATCACATCATAGCTTGCAGGTTCCTCAAAACAAAACACACCATCCAATACAATCTTAACAAATAATCCTAGAGACAATGTCATTTCACCATGAATCCAAGTCTCATTCTACAGTTCTGCAGTCCTAGCTCTTACTCCTCTTAATTCAATTTTGGGCTCTTCTGAAGTTAATGTAAATACCCATTTGGAGATGAACTACAAATGTGACTAACACATGACCTACATCTTACCTTGTATGCAATACATTGTCTTCTCTTTCTTCTACAAGAGAATTCTTGCCTCTGTGATCTATTTATAAACTGTTACCCCTGTGTGCATTTTTTAAATAACTTTATTAAATTATCACTTAAGAAATAGACAAACATTCATTAACAGAAAAGAAAACAAACAATTTTAACATTTTTCATTTAAATAATATATACTACATATATTATGTGATTAAACAATATATAGCACATATGTTTTCTTTGTTACTATCATCGGTCCAACATTACAAAACATTTGCTAAATTCCTGCCTTCCCTTAAAAATCACTTCTCGGAACATTATTCTGCTCTGTTCTTCAGTTTCCATTTAGTGCTATGCAATTTGCTCATTCCCTTTTCTAAAGCTACCTCTTCCACTTCTTTTATCGCTTTTATACTTTTTAACATTTTAAGTACAGTTGGTATAGACTTTGATTTTCATTGTCTAGTAATTGCTTTTTTGGCAATTAATAGAATTAAACTTAATAAGGCTTTACTAGGTCAAGGCAATTCAGATCCTGTATCACAGCTCAAAAGAATCATTTCTTTACTTACAGCCATTTGCTCAACCCAATATTTCTACTCTAGAGTATTTTTAAAATTTGCCAACTCATTACACTCCCAAAACATAAATTCCCAGTTTACCTCTGTTATCTATCAGAGGAAAAAAATCTTTGAAGTTTGCTTGAGGTATAAAGAACTTACAGAAACACTTCCAAGCACTTTCCGGACTTGGGTGCATACTTGGGAGCCATACACATGTCTTCCCATTGTTCTCTTGTAAATTGCTTTTCCAGTCTGTCTTTCCAATATTTTCTAGCTTCATCTGATTCTTATAGTTGTCTTGCAATATTTTAAATACCCTACTACTTATCCCTTTTTAACAGCTGCTTCTGTTCTAGATTCAACTTAAGACTCTACCAAAGCAGATTTTTACTTAAAATTCCCATATTCCTTTCTCTTTGCCTGTACTTTGAGATCAGCCCTGGTAAGGAAGGCAGTCTTTAGCCTGAAATCCAAATGCCTTCTTGGCCTCATCCCACTCTATTACCTTTCCTACTCGAGTCATTCACTCACTGCAGTGGTGCTGCTGTGCTAGCGTTGTCACCTCACACTAAGACTTTGTCCTGTTCAATTCTCAGCTAGAGCATCTTCTGTGTGGAGACATGCGTGAATGGGCGTACCTTCGTTGAAGGTTTTGCGTCAGAGCTGGCAATTGGGCACGTAAAAACCTACTGCTAATCATTAGCAGACCGGAGTTCCACTGTGGCGACCCCTAACCGGGAAAAGCCGAAAGACACAACAACAACTCGAGTCATTCGCTCACAATATCTTGGTTCCTTTGCCAAGTTTCTCCAGTAAATTCCAGCCCCTCTTGCCTATTTTCTGTACCCCTACTTGCAGTCATCCCTATTGGCAGAATCGCCTTTCTCCATTTTCTTATTGGCTTAGTTCTTTGAATACTTTCTGCTACTTTATGAATATAATATTCTGTATGGTTGTTATCCTCTGTAAGGATCTGCATCTAAATCCCCCACTCTATTTCTTGAACTTCCCCCTTAATTCATCATCACTCCTTTCCACTCTGAATTATAACCTTCTGTCTGTGTTATGTATATGAGCCTTAACTGTGCAGCACTAAAACATCCCTTCAAGTCAGGGAAACCTAAACCACCTTGCTGTACTGGAAGGATCTTCATGTGCATTTTTTTAATTAACCACCTCTGTATATTGTATACATTGTTTATACTGTACTGTTTGCATATTTGACTTAACAACCGTTACACATTATAAATATGGAACCTGTTCATCTATCGCATCTTACACACAGGCTGAGCCTAAAATAGGTCCTTTTAGGATCAGTGCTCTACTCAGTCAGCACATTTGGATGAACGAATGAACAAATGAAAACATACATACATATTAGGATGCAGAGACTGAAAATAATATAGACTATTTCCCACAGGTGCCCTGTTTATTTACTAAAGGTAAGTCTGCAGAAAATGGAAAACAAAGCTGCATACCATGAATAGAAGTTGTCATCTTATTCTCAAATGGACCAAGAAATTATATTCTTAACAACAGAAAAATGAATTAACTAAACTTGTGAGACAGGAAAAAAGTTACAGAGGAGGAGAAAGTTAAGCACATTACCTAGCTACAGGAGGGTAGAGAGAAGGCCACAAAAGGAAATGATGGTACATGAAGTAGTTTGCAGAGGAGGAGAAAGTTAAGCACATTACCTAGCTACAGGAGGGTAGAGAGAAGGCCACAAAAGGAAAAGATGGTACATGAAGTAGTATACAGAGGAGGAGAAAGTTAAGCACATTACCTAGCTATAGGAGAGTAGAGAGAAGTCCACAAAAGGAAAAGATGGTACATGAAGTAGTTTGAGGAGTTCAAGTGTGAAAAACCACATGAAATTATATACTTACCATAGCATTAAAACTTCATGAGCTATCCACTTCAGCAACAGGACTAGTAGACGCAGTCTGCAATCATTTGGCACCTTTGTCACGCTGTTGGGCTCAAAACTATTCCCACTGCTCCCACAATGCACTATACTTCCCCATCTCTCCAGAAGGAGTTTTGTCTTTGAATACATGGTTGGCTAAGTAAAACTTATACAGGCCTAGGGATCATTCCACCAGCTATCTCCAACTCAGTGAATCTGCAGTGGGATGGGGGACGGTGGGACATGCACTGAAACAGTCAGATATAGATCACAAATACCTAAAGTTATGTTAAGGACACTACATTGTATTGTACATGATCCAATCTGTCTTCAACTTCAACAACAGGAAGATTTCTCAGCTTTTCCTCTAGGGTGTTATAACAGAGAGAATTCCACAAAAAATGGCAGCAACAAATGTCAGCCTGTACCTTGAGATACCATCTAGCTTGCACTGTCTTGGAAAGGTATGCAGAGAATTCACAGCAGCGTAAATGTCATCAACAGAGGAATTCTACCAAAAGAAATGAACAGCCAACTAAAAATAACCAGATACCAAAAATCTCCAGTAATAACTAGTACACAATTATCAGAACAACTCATAAACAATAAACTTAAAGAAAATGACTGAAAAAGTCCACAACACAATGAACATAAAAGAAGAAAACCTGCTCAAAAACTAGCAAGTTGAAGGTCTAATCCTTATATAATAAAAGAGCATTCTGATATTAATTAGCTCAATAACTACAACTAGAGAGATAATGCATGTCAAAAATATCCAAACCCTAGAAAAATGAGGTTCCTCTCAAAGTAAGACGTAGATATGGCAAAAAGGAGAAGTTTTGAGAATGAGAAAGTCTCAAAAGTGCTGAGTTATAGCATCAAGTGAACAAATCAAGATGGTGAAGAATGATCCTGGTACTTGAATACTTGATTTTACATCTATGCCAAAGGAGATGGGGGTGTTTGTTATGGCAAACTCATGCCTGGACTTAATGAGCATGAATGAGTCCACACAGATATCCAGAAGGATCTGGACTTGTATCTCACATCAAATTTACCAAGACATGAGCTATGGTGTCAGAAACACCAAAACATTTGTGGTGCAGGACACATCTACGACATCAGAAAAGAATAACCAGGTTAATCCTTCCCAGAGGATTGGTAAGTCTTTGTTCTAGGGTGAAACTGGGAGAGAACAGTTACCTTAAGATTCTATGGAAGAACACCTGCAAAAAATGGGACTATTTACAAACTGAATGGACCGAAATGTTACACAATGCTGTTGACCTGAACGGTTAGCTGAAATCTGTCCATTACTGTTCAATGCCATGTGATATAGTGTCAGTGGCACAACAGGTAGCGCACTCACCTTTGGGGCTGAAAGACCAGAAGGCTGTGGGATCTATCCACATGCCAAATGACTGGATTGCTGAAACTACAATGGGACACTGGGGGGGGTCTGCACTCCTGAGTGTCATTCTTTGGTTGACATGTTAAACAAGATCCCATCTTCTTGCGTTGTCATTATCTCATGTAAAACATCCCACAGCACCTACTGAAAACAGACAGGAAGGTTCCCCGGCCAAATTTTCCCCAGAAGGATAAAGGCTACCTCGAGTCTTCCCAGAAAAGAAGTCACTAGCCTAGTGAGATCCATCTGGTCAACAAAGGACAAAGTAAACAATGTATACAACTCTGCTTAGAAATAATGTTATTCTTTTTATTTTACTACTGCAAAATATATTTGTGATAGTTACAATCCCCAAAACATGGGAAATTAAATGTTTTAAAGAAGAAAAAGGTAAGGAGGACTGTGAATAGAGCCACTGTACAATAAGGTCTGCCCATTTAAATAAATGTTATCAGGATAAAAGTATTCTGTACTGGCATGGTAGCACACTGTCCTTTGGTGCAGACATGATCCTGTTTCTATAAAAAGAGATCTGTATACCAACAAAGATACACAGCAGCTGTGCATTATCATGGTCTGTGTTACTATAGAAAGGGCAGAGATCATAACTGGATGTTTCAGAAAGCAAATGCGGACATAAAGGGTAGTTCTTTAAAGAGGTACGAAGTACAGAGTGGAAAGGATTTGCAACCTACAGAGGCAACAATGCAAACTGGGTCCAGGGTACAGCTAGGGTACACAACCAACAAACAGTTCCAAATAGCACAGACCACAGTGAAATATCAGCTAGTCACAACCTGCTATCCTGTTGTTCAATCCCGATGCTTATAAGTTATTACCCCTCCAATGGTTAACCTAGATGAATGCAGATCTCATTCTGTAAAGCTAAGAAGCTGGCTGGAATTAGGCTACAGATAGCCCCCACACACACATTTACAAAGAATATGAATTCACTTCAGGGACAGAGTGAACAAAGCTGCAGAATGGACTTCCTGCTGTAATCTGTCTTACAGAATTCTAGTTCTAAAAAGTTCAGTGAGTTGAATTTACCAGGGGAAAGAGGTCCTGCCTAAGGATGATGTGCTTCTGCCTTAGTGGAACTTGGAAGAATCCGCTTTTGCCTATTGAAGTTTGGAAAGTAAAACAGCGTCTGTGCCTTTAATAGAGTGTTTCACAGAGTGCTTTTCTAGCACTTAGTATTGAGGATTAAGGCTCTGAACTGATAATAGACTGCTTCCTCTAGGTTTCAGTCCTTCAGTCTTCACCTGCCAACTGGTTGACGCTGAGCAAATCGTTTAATCAGAAAGTGCACCAGGTAACCCTGAGAAGGATGTCTGCATTGCATGGGCTTATCCAGTTAATGAATAAATAAAATTAAAGCAAGAGACAGAAGGAACTCTTGTTATCCTGAAGAGGGATCCTGAAGAGGGGAAGTCTGTATTCACACTACTTGAATTCCATGCTGCAGTGGAAAACATAAGGTGCAAGCTGGGATTGTTCCTTTGTGGAAACTGCCAAGAGCAGTTAGTTCAAAGACCATTTATGTTCTTGCCTTTCAGCAGCCTGTTTGAGAACTTTAAACTCGGCCATCTGTGTTTTTGTGAGATTGTTTATGAACCATGGAACTCTTCAACGTTTCCTAACAAAGTACAGTTGTGTACACTTACCATAAATGTAGATGTTCGAGTGTATTCACTGTTGCAGTCATTACATTTGGGTTATCTGCTGGCAGGTTGCCCTCAGTCGGCCTGAATTCCAAAGTCGTGAGTCCTGCGTCGGTTGCTGTCTCCTCTTCCATGACGTTAGGTTGTCACGGGTATAAAACAAGCAGCCGACACCATTATTTTAGTTTTTCTTGCCCCAGATATCAGGTGCCCCCCAAATGGGTAGCAAAAATATATATATAAAGTATATATACATGCAACAATACAAACTTTACCTTCATCTACAAGCAAATACACCACAAAGGTTGTAGAAGATAGTGAAGGAAAAAGAAGCTCCAGAATAAAAGGGGGATGGCAGGAGGGTAACCTGGACTGCAACAGGAATACACTTGAACATCTACATTTATGGTAAGTGTACACAACTGTACTATGTTCTTTGTGTTTCACTGTTGCAGTCATTACATTTGGGTAGCATCCCAAAGCTATGGATGGGAGGCTGGAGCTAAACAGCATTAGGGGCAGATATGAGGCCCTGCAGAATTGCAGTGGCAAAGCCTGCCCTGGACTTAGAGTAGAGAGGCAAATGATAATGCTTTATAAAAGTGTGAACAGAACTCCAAGTAGCAGCCTCTAGAATGTCTTTGGTTGGTATTCCTTTGAGAAAAGCTGCTGATGTAGCTGCAGCCCTGGTGGAATGAGACCTAATGCCCTTGGGCACAGGTCTGCCATGGTGTAAGTAGCAGAAACGAATGCAGTGGCTTATCCACTTTGAAATAGTCTGCTTTGAAATAGCCTTTCCCTCTGATCCTGCAGGAAATGTAACTGCTCAGTTTTTCCTAGAGCTTTAGTCCTGCTCAAGTAGAATCTTAGTTGTCTGTGTACATCCAATGAATGCAGAATCCTCTCACCCTTGTTCTGCGGATTTGGATAAAAAGTTGGCAGATGAATAGTTTGGTTAAGAGCCACACTGGAAACCACCTTAGGCATAAATGAAGGACTGGTCCTCAGGGACACCCTGTCTGGGTAAAAAATGATAAAAGACTCCACAGCCATGAGGGCCTGTAGCTCTGAGACTCTTCTTGCTGATGTAATTTGCCAGGAGCAGAGCTGTTTTCCATGATAAGAACTTTAGATCTGCAGTAGCAGCTGGTTCAAATGGAGGCAAGGTGAGCTTTTCCAACACATAATTGAGGTCCCATGCAGGAATTGGTGATCTTCTGGGAGGCCTTAAATTTTTGGCCCCTCTAAGATACTGCTTTAGTAAAGGATGAGAAAAGATTGGTGGCTCTGTGTTGTAATGAGCCGAGATGGCAGAGGCATGTAGTTTTATTGATGAAAAAGATAGGCCTTTGTCCAGCATCTCAGTCAAGTATTGTAAAATCTGTGGAATATTTGGCTCTGCTGTATCAGTTCCTTGTGTTTGGTTCCAAGCACAGAATCTCTTCCATTTATCAGCATAAGATTTTCTAGTACTACTTCTTCTGGCTTCCAAAATGACATCCATCACAGCTTTACTGAGAGGTGTTGTTTGAATAACTACATGATCAGCCATGTTGCCAGGTTCAGTGTTTGGAGCTGATTGTGCAGGATTTGATTGTTTTGCTGGGACAGTAAGTGAGGTATTTGAGGTAAGTACCAAGCTGGGAATTGAGACCTGTTCCTTAGGATTGGGTACCAGTATTGGCAGAGCCAGTCCGGGGCAATTATTATCATGTTTGGTTTCTCTTGTCTGACTTTTAGTAGTACCTTGGGAAGAAGAGGCAGAGGAGGAAAGGCGTAAACTGATAGGCTTTTCTAACTGAAGGATAGGGCTTCCACTTTCCATGCTTGTCTGTGATAAGTCCTTGTGCAGAATTTTTTCAGTTGATAATTCCGAGGAGAGGCAAATAGGTCTATGTCTGGTCTCCCCCATTTCTTTATTATCATGCTGAAGATTTGTGGATCTAGTTTCCACTCGTGAGGGTCCATAAGGTTTCTGCTTAAATCGTCTGCCAGAGTATTTTGCTTTCCTGGCAGGAACTGAGCTTGAAGAAGTACTTGTTAAGTCAAGACTGTGTCCCACAGTGCCATGGCTAGTCTGCAAAGGGGGGTATGAGTGCGTGACCCCCTGCTTGTTTATGTACCACATAACCGTGGTGTTGTCCGTCTTTATCAGTAGTTGCCCTGGATGAAGTAAGTCCTTGAAGGCTGTCAGGGCATTTTGAACAGCTAACATCTCTTTTGGTTGATATGCAGATGCATTTGTTTTGGGGTCCATATGCCCTGAATGCATCTTCCCACCAGGTGGGCCCCCCATGCATAATCTGGAGCGTCTGTTTTTAAAGTTTGGCTGGCAGGGGATAGAGTGAAAGTCCATCCTATGTTTTGGTGACATGCCTTTGCCCATCATAGAAACTCCTGTTGTATGCAGAGAATGAGAGGAATCACTGTTTCCAGACTGTGACAATGTTGACTCCATAAACTTTTTAGGTACCATTGTAGTTTCCTCATATGCGGTCTTGCATATGGAATCAGTAGGATGCAGAATGCCATGAACCCCAAAGCCTGCAGAGTTTGTCTTGCAGATAACTGGGTTTTTGTTGCCATCAGTTTGAAGTAAGTAGTCAGTTGCCTTTGTTTGTCTGGCGTGAGGAAAGCCATCTGGGTAGTTGTACTCAAGCTTGCACCCTGGAATGTTATCTTTTGAGAGGGTACCAGTTGTGATTTCTTTTTGTTTATTGTGTACCCTAGGCATGTTAGAAGCCTTTTCACAAATGCCAGGTGCTGAAGAAGAATGTCCTTGTTCTCTGCTTGAATGAAACAGTCTTCCAAGTAAGGATATATTTGTATACTTCTTTGTCTGCAAAATGCAATTACTGGTGCCAGGCACTTTGTAAAGACCCTGGGCGCAGTAGATAAGCCAAAGGGCAGTGCAGAGAATTGGTAATGCATAGAGCCAGCCTTGAAACGGAGGTATATTCTGCATGATTCCCTTATTGGAATATGCAGGTATGCCTCTTTTAGGTCTAATGTCACCAGCCAAGCGTTCTTGCTCAGCATGGGCAGAAGCTGCTGCGAAGTTAGCATTTTGAATTTTGGAATGTCCAGGTATGTGTTCACAATTGACAAGTCCAGTATTGGGCGCAAGGCCTTGTCTTTTCTGGGTACTAAGAACAGTCTTGAATAAAAACCTTGTCCTTTTTCCTGTCCTGGTACTGGCTGAATAGCCCCCATATCCATGAGGGATGTAACCTGTTTCTGTGCCTCTGCCCATTGATTTTTTGGTAGATCTGGCCAACCGTTTGTAATTGGCAGAGTATGGAAGTAGAATCTGTATCCCTGAGATACTATGTTTAGCACCCACTTGTCCTGGGTTATTAACTGCCAATTTTGAGCAAAAAGTGTTAATTTTCCCCCCTAAGGGTGCTGCCAAAAGGTAAGTGCTTGGTGATGGCAGAGGGAAGTCATTGAGACTGTTTATTGTAGGGTTGTGCTTTATTTCCTCCAGATTTGGAGGTAGAAGCACCCCATTGCTTTGACCTGTAAGAATACTGTGACTGGTATCTAGAACCTTTAGAGCACCTGGATTTGCCCCATTGAGCTCTGTCAGACACAGGAAAGGACCAATTTTTTGTAGGCCAGTGTCTACTGAATCTTGGTGGCTGCACTTGTAAGAAGTCTTTAACAGTTTGCATAGACTTAGCTTTGTCCTCCATTTTCTTTAAAACCTCTTCTGCCTTAATACCAAACAGTGTATCATGCTGTAAAGGTGCATCCAGCAATTTAGCTTTAACATGATCAGGCAAATTTTACCCTTTTAGCCAGGCATGCCTCCTAATCACAGATCCAGTAACTGCGGCCCTGCAGGAGGCCTCTAAGGAATCAAAACCACATTGCAAATTATGCTTTCCAACTTGTTTTGCTGCATGCAATAATTCCTGCAATTCTTTATTTTCTGCACATTCAGAAATCAACATAATTTTCTGTTTCAGTAATCCCATAACATGTTGTTGATACTTGAGCATATGAAATTGGCAGTTTAAGGCCCTAATTGCCAAGGTTGCAGATGTATAAACCTTCTTTCCCCATCTATCCAGTGCCCTTGAATCTCTATCAGAGGGGGTAGGATTTTTTGCTGTTGAGGCCTTAACACCTTTTGGACCCTGTGAAATAGTTTCACGGTCAGCAGCAGGGTTTCTAAATAAAAAATTTGTGTGAGTCAGGAACCCTGTAATATCTGTCTGGCTTGCTGGGAGCCGGATATAAGGAGTCTGGAGTCAAGCTTGACTCTGAAAACACATCATCCACAATGTCTAAAACAGGAGGTATGGCTAAAGGCCTATGCTGAGGGAGAAGAAGGAAATCCCTGAGCCCCTTTTTTGATTCTGAGAAATCTTGACTCTCCCAGTGAAAATGTATGCAAGGTTTCTCCAAAAGAATAATCCTCAGGAGGTGATGCAGATGGGATAGATTCCGCTGCATCAGAATCCTCATAGGGTGGTATAGATAATTCCTGATCAGAAGAGGAATCAGAAGAAATAGAAACCTGATCTGAAGATTCATAATCAGTGTCTTGCCTAGGCCTCTTATCAGGAGGGGGTTGAGAACCCCTGATCAAGGTAATTAGGTCTTCAGCCATTTTGATCATTTGTTTTTTGGGCATAGAGGCCTGTGCACATGGCTCATGCATCATTTATTTAGCTTTAGAAGTTGGTTTTGTCTTTGATTTTGAAGTTGACATCGGTTTTATATAAAAATGTTGCGGCCTGAATACACCCTCAGAAGCCGGTGCCTGCTCAGCGGCTCCGGACCCATCCGAGGGAGAGACATCCACGGGTACAATACTTTGAGAATCTCGCGGCATGCCGGACTCCACATGGGTCTCAGTAGGGGCCTGCGACTCGAAAGTAGTGGGTATGAGGGGCTCACTGAGTACCGGCGAACCGGCAACTGGCTTTGGAGAAGCTTCGTCGTCAGTTTTGGACCTCGACGGTCTGTCTCTGTCCTTTTCTTTGCGTTTTTTGTGCATTCCGGTAGTCTGATTGCCATCCAATGACATTTCAGGGTAGTTAAATCTGTTTCCAAAATATTTTGAGGCAAAGATATACCGACGCTTAATAGTGCGTTGGTTAAATCTAGCACAAAACCGACAGCCAGGCACATTATGATCAGGGCCTAGGCAAGGAATACAGTATAAATGAAAATCCTTATGAGGTATTTGCTTCCCACAAGTAATACAATTATTAACTTTTTCTAACATCGGTATGGAGCAAGAAAAGAGTTTCCCCAACGGGGTACTTAGCTTTAGTGAAGACTTCAGTTCTGAAACTTGAACTCGCAAATTTCAGGAGTCGGCCAACCGGCACTTGCGAACTGCTTCTGCTTCAGGCACCGCATGGCAAGAAAGACTGAAGAAAATGGTGTTGGCTGCTTGTTTTATACCCCTGACGACCTGACGTCATGGAAGAGGAGACAGCAACTGACGCAGGACCCAAGACTTTGGAATTCAGGCTGACTGAGGGCAACTTGCCAGCAGATTACCCAAATGCAATGACTGCAACAGTGAAACACGAAGGACATCTACAAAGAAGCCATGTTACTTTTGTATTTGACAGTGAAGTAACTCTATCCTGCCTTTATTTAGGAAAGTTTATTCTGGTTAAAAAAAGATGTTTTCAATAAATAAATGAAAATTTATCACAGGGGTATTTACTGCTACCTCTGGAGTTGTGGTGGCTTGGAGTAAGAGCAATAAGTCAGGGGAGATAAAACCTGCAATAGCGAAAACTCTCCTTTAGTTTAAAGATTTCCTGTCCTACAGATCCTCTAACATAAAACTAAGAACTACCTTCTCAAGCACCTCTTCTTAAAGGTGCCCTCAAGGATGCATTCTCGCATTAATGGGCAGCACAGTGGTGCAGTGGTTAGCACTGTCACGTCACAGCAAGAAGTTCTCCAGATCGATTCTCGGCTGGGGTGCCTTCTGTGTGGAGTCTGCATGTCCTCCTGTATTCACATGGGTTTCCTCCCACACTCCAAAGACATGCATTTGGAGCATTTCTCCCTAGGCCTCCACTGAAAATGGGCTCTGTCTCAGTCAGACTTTCCAGGTACACAAATGTTAAATAAATAAAATAAATACATATATTTCTGCCTTTCTCCATGCTCATTAATAAACTCCCTTGCAACCTCCCACACACCCCAATCATATCATATGTAGATGCACGGCCATCTTCAGATCCAAGCAATTACACACTTAACATACAAACTCAGCTTCAGAATGACCTCATTTCACTCCATCAGTGGCATCTACAACATTATCTTTTAGCAAACCTTTCAAAAGCAAACGTTCAGAAATCATTAAAACCTTGCCAAAATGTCCATTACATTTATCACAGATATAAACAATTTCCCCAAAGAAACAACCTCCTCATTTTATGTACTTGGGAATATGGCTTGACCAAATGTTCAGTTTCTAGCACTACATTAAAAAACACACAAAAATTAACTCCTTTCCCTTTTGGACTAGAAGACTCTCCAGCTCAGCAATTCCAAACACAGGCAAAGGAATTCTTCTCGCCCGGTCAGAAACGGGTTACCCATCACTGCAACAGCATCAAAGAAAAATGCAACCAACTCACAAAAACTATCTCCAATAATATCTGTCAGGTCATCACAAATTAATCTAGCCAAGAACACCAATGCCCTACTATCTCTAAAGCCAGATGGATACCTATCAAATGAACAGCTGCCTTCCTGCTATACTCCTAACTTTACAAAACCTTATCTCCTGAGTCATTCTCCCCTGTAGCATGCAAACTCATTCTTAAAACGTCATCTAACAACCTGAGGCATCTGTCACAATCCAACCCCAACGCAGTCATATCTCCAACTAAAGTACGATGTACTAACCTTGCAATTTCCACACTAGCTCCCAGACTTTTGATTTGTTACCAAGCTACTTAAGGGAACTCCACTAAAACTCACAATTTGGAGAAGAACTCAAAACAGCTACTCACTCAAGCTTCATGCCAAAGCCATCTGATCTCATTACTTAAATCTCACTACTTTATCTTTTCTCTCTGTATGCTTTTTCCTGCTAATAATCATTATGTCAACTCGGTTGAAACCTTTAATCACTTCTTTAAAACCCACCAGACTCAAGGACGATCTAAAGTATAATTAATTCATCTGACAACATATACATTACTTGCTTGTCTATGTATGTCTATTTTTTTTACGTTTTGTATGGATTTGTATGTCTGTATCAGTGTCTTATATATTGATATACTTACCCGGGTTGTGCCTGTAAATGGTCCACTCAGATTAGTGCACTACCCCAAAAAACAAATATAAAATAAAACAAAAAACTAAGCATGTGTCAGAGAGGCATGGGCAAGAAAACAATTCTTGTGTGTTTCAGAAATCCTTCGTTTGAAATAGCATTGTTCACTTAGTTGGGGTATGTGTGTAGACAGTACTGTACTTAATGACATCACTGCCATTTTAATAGTTTATCTGCGATCAAAGCTTGGCCACCGTTCCTCCTCGTTTTTTTCAAAAGGAGGAATGAATGGTGAAATTATTAAACTCGAACTAATAAAACTGACACCCTGGTCAACTAACTGCTCAAAGCTAGAAGCCTAAACAAGAAATTCTACTCCCTCCAAGCTCTCCTCACCTTGGAGAATACAAACGTCTGTGCAGTTACTGAGACATGGTTTAAAGCTGCAGAGGGCACAGTTTAGGGATACAATGCCTTCCACACATTCAGACCAGCTAATGCACAGAGACTAAAGGTGGAGGTGCCTCGGTCTGCATCAAAGAACAAACATACCTCAAGGCTGATCCAACAGGATGACTCATTTCAGCTTCCTCATGTCCAAATTACCACAGGAAAATTCCCATATGATATCCCTGTAAGCTAGATCCCCCTGTATGACCTATGAAACCCATAGCTCATATTCAGACCAACTGGAGGCACTTTCCATTCCATGCAAAACCATATTCATGGGGACTTTAACTACCCCTCTATAAAATGGAAATCCTACATGACCCCAAACCTGCAGACCCTGGGATTTCTGGACTCTGTAAACATGCACACCATCAGCCAGTTTGTCCACTTGCCCACTAGGGGTGCAAACATTGTGGATATGGAAATATGGGAGAACAATACAACCCCCTTCCCTTGTCTAATGTCCTCTTTGGTAAGGTTAAGCCATAAAGCTGTCTCCTTCAAAATAAAAAGCAGTGCTGTGACCCCAGCAAACCCTGTAACAGTTAGGAACTACTTTAAAGCAAACTACGTATTATTAAGCAATTTCCTGAGAGAATTTCAAGTCCCTCCGAACCTGGATAACACAGCTGACTATACAGAATTGTAAATAGAAGCCCTGCACAGTCATGTTAATAGATGCAGACAGATTTCTGTGCCTAACAGAAACAAGCCCAAACTCAAAAAACAAAATACCGTGGAGTCATAGCTAAAATTAGGAAGTGCTCTGATCAGGCTAAACAAACAGCTAAATGGCCAAATTAAGTCTACTAGCCAATTCTAAGATAAAGATAGCCTCCCAGGCCAAGGACAACCATAAGGCTTCCTATAGCTATGTCCAAAACCTCAAAAACAGTGCATAGAACTGATTGTTAACGCAGCCACTTACATGGAGCCAGAAGATATAGCAAACTTGGTAGCTGACAAATTTCGGCTCCAATTTTTTCTTCTCCAGCCCCCCCCCCCCCCCCCCCACCCAAGTAATACACACAAACATAACTCGCACAACTATCACCAAGGAGCAGGTCCTAAATGCACTCTCTAAGGCTAAGAATGCAGCACTGATGGGTCTCAATAATATCTTAGGATGTCTCCTAAACAGCCTGAAGCATGACCAATCGGGACCTCTGCAGTCACTATTTAACAACAGCCTACAGACAGGCTTTGTGGCATGTGAATAGAGGACTACAAAGGTCATCCCCTTGCATAAGGGTGGTCCATCAATGGACCTTGGGAGCTACAGGCTCATAAGTCTGACTAGTTTCATATGCAAATCCATGGAAAGAATCATCATGGATATGATTAATAATGACATAGGAAACCTTCAGGCACTGGATCCAACCTACCTTGACTTTGTTAAAGGCAGATCATGCCTACTCAACCTGTTGGACTTTTTGAAAAAGTCACCAAGACAATGGATGAGGGCAAAATGATGCATATTGTCTACTTTAACTTGGCTAAGGCATTTGATACAATACCTCACTGAATTAAGCATTAACTCCTTTGTTACATACTGGATAGCCAGCTGGCTGTCAGCTATTACCTAGGATGTTAGGATAGAGGAGACCACCTTCACAAAGTGTCTGGTCACTAATGAAGTCCCTCATGGCTCTGTGCTTGATCTTCTACTTTTTGGCATTTATGTCTCAGATGTGTACTAGGCTAATGGCCCTGGAGCCTATATAAGCCCAGCCCATGAAGATTCCCTGGTATCATGCCGCCCAAAGTTAGTTCCCAGTGCCCCTGTCAAGCAAGGCCAATGAAGTGAGCCCCAGGGTGAATTTCCTATTGCCCATTCACTTGTCAAGATTTCTCTTAAACAGGCCCAGTGAAGTGCTCTGCTTGATGTGAATGGGAAGCCTGTTCCAGAGTATGGGAAGTCTCTGGGTTAGGAACCTGTCCCGCCAGCATGTTCTGTTTATTATGATAATGAGGTTTAGGTCCCTGGAGCGTGTGGCACGGAGTGATTGGGATTTCTTTAGGTGTAGCATATCTAGCAGCTCTGGGTCAGACATGTCTTTGTAGGTCAAGCAGAGATCACCTCTATGTAGGCAATAAGAGACAGAGTATAGCTGGAGTTTTTTTGAGTCTGTCCATAAAGGGCATGTGCCTAAGGCCTAAGATCCTCTTAGTTAGATATTTTTGTGGCCTTTCTAGTTGTTGTAGGTGTCTAGTGAGGTACATACCAAATGGGGCGTTGTACGGATGAGTAGAGAGGGATTATGACCTCTTTCTCCCTGGATGAGAAACCTTTTGTAATGAGATGTGCCACATAGAAGAACTTTCTGACTACAGTGGCAATGTGGTTATCAAAGGAGAGGTTGCTGTCAACCTGTGTCCCCAGGTCTCTTATCACACCTTCGGTGTTAATGGACTACCACGTGGTAGTTCATGGGCACCGAATTTTTCCCAGAGGGAATAACAATGCACTTTTTGGCGCTGAGCTTAAGGCCATGGTTTTGGCACAACTCACTGGTGTCAGTGAGGCCTTTTTGTAGAATGTCTACATCAACTGGAGAATCAGTAACAGCTCCCAGTTTGCAATCATCTGCAAACTTGGGCAGCTAGAGTCCCTTTGTGTTGGTTAGGTTCATAGGTAGGTACTAGGCTACTGGGCCTAGAGCCTATACAAGCCTAGCCAAAAAGGTACCCTGGCTTTCGCCACCCAAGAAAATTATTTTCCTGTGCCCCTGTCAAGTAGAACCACAGAAGTGATCCCCAGGGTGAATCTCCTATTACCCACCCAGTCATCAAGATTTTTATTTAAGAGTGCTAATGAGGAGCTCTGTTTAACATAGATAGGTAGTCTGTTCCAGACTATGGGAAG
The DNA here is from genome assembly GCF_019279795.1 of Protopterus annectens. Classification (NCBI taxonomy): domain Eukaryota; kingdom Metazoa; phylum Chordata; order Ceratodontiformes; family Protopteridae; genus Protopterus; species Protopterus annectens. The sequence goes on along the minus strand of NC_056747.1, from coordinate 1,248,863,866 downwards.
TCTCTGGGACAGGAATCTATCCCTCCAGCATGTTCTGTTTATTGTGGTGACAAGGTTAAGGTCCCTAGAGTGTGTAGCTTGGAGGGATTAGGATTTCTTTAAGTGGAGCATGTCCAACAGCTCTGGGTTTGACATAGCTTTGTATGTTAGGCAGAGATCGCCTCTGAGTAGACGATTTGAGACGGAGTAAAGCTGGAGTTTTTTGAGACAGTCTGCATAAGGCATCTGTTTGAGGCCAGTAATCCTCTTTGTGAGGCATTTTTGCAGCCTTTCCAGTTGTTGTAGATGTCTTGTGAGGTACATACTAAAAGGGGCGTTGTACTCTATAATGGGTCTAATGAGTGATGAGTAGAGGGGAACAATGACCTCTTTTTTTCTGGATGAGAAACCTTTTGTGATGAAGTGTGCCATGTAGAAGGATTTCCTGACCACTGTGGCGATGTGATTATCAAAGGAGAGACTACTGTCCACCTGTGTCCCAAGGTCTCCTATCACACTTTCAGTGTTAAGTAGACTACCACCTATGTGGTAGTTCATGGGTACAGAGTTTTTACCAAAAAGGATGACAATGCACTTTTTGGCATTGAGCTTGAGGCCATGTCTTTGACACCAGGCATCTGTCTCAGTGAGGTCCTTTTGTAAGATGTCCACACCATTAGGAGTTTCGATTATGGCTCCTAGTTTGCAGTCATCTGTGAATTTAGTTAGCCAAAGACCTTCTGTGTTAGCCTGTACATCAGACAAGTAGATACCAAACAGGAGAGGAACCAGGACTGATCCTGTCACTAGTCCGAAGTCTGATTTGGAGTCTGCTACTTTCACAGTGTGGGTTCTGTCAGTTAGCCAGTTGGCAACCCATCTTGTGACATAGGGATTTATACATAGTTTAGTAAGTTTATCTATAATTCCAGAGTGGGGGATGGTGTCGAATGCCTTGGCGAGATCTAGATAGGCTGTGTGAACCACCTTACCCTCATCTATGGCTTTGGTGACAACTTCAAAGAAGTCTATCAGGTTTAGGAGACATGATCTTCCTTTTACAAACCCAAACTGTGTGGGGTCCAGAGTTTGGAGAGCTCCAATGTCTTTGTTTATGAGTTCCATGATGATACGTTCCATGGCCTTGCAGACAAGGCACGTCAGGCTAATGGTGCGGTAGTTCCCGGGGTCTGTTGTGGCCCCCCCTTTGTGGAGTGGGATAACTGTTGCGGTGAGCCATTCAATGGGCACAAAGCCTGAGGTGAGGCTATGATTGAACATGGTACTTAGGTGGGGTGCCAGTTCATTCTGTAGTTCATGTAGAAGGCAGCCTGGGATGTTGTCAGGTCCCATGGATGCTGTGTTCTTGGCTTTGGAGAGTGAGGTTTTTACCTGTGCAGCCGTGATTACAGGAACTTTGCATTCTTCCGGTATAAAGATGGGCCCTTTAGGAGGTGAGAGGGGGGTAAAGTTAGCACTAAACCTATCTGCCAGGATGTTGGCAATATCAGTTGGGACTGTATATTTAGTGCCATTGTGCTGTAACTCAGAGCAGATCTGAGTACTGCCATTGAGATTCTTGACATAGCTATAGAATGCTTTGTGGTTGTGTTTAGAATCAGTGGCAATTTTGTTTTCATAACTAGCTTTGGAGGATTTTATGAGGGATCTCAGCTTCTTACTGAGGCTGACCAGGGAGTTCCTCCATTCGTGGGATTTTACTCTTTTTTTTGCAACAGTTTCTTTCTTCTGTTGTAGAGTTTGTTTATGGCAGAAGACCACCAGATTGGCTTCCTTTTTTTGGAGGATAGCACGATCCATGCACTCATGTAAGTGCTTATAAAGTGCATTTGTGCAGGATTCAGCAGTCGTACCTCTATTGTCCATCTGCATGGGTGTCGTGAAGTTTGCCACTTCTGTCTTAAGAAGCATGAAGTTGGCTTTGGAGAAATTTTTTGCGGTTATTTTCCTAATAGGGGGTGGGAGCGGGATGTGGATGTCTAGGGTGATTAGCTTGTGGTCAGATCTGACCAATGAGGAGCTGACCTCTGGTGTGGAACACCAGTTACCCATGTTGGTGATGGCCAGGTCTAGGATACTGCTGCCCCTGGTGGGGGTGTGGATAAGTTGATCCAAGGCGTTGGAACTGATGATTTCCAGAAAACGTTGAACAAAAGAGTTGGTACATGAGTAGTTTTCCCAGTTAATGGTAGGGTAATTGAAATCACCCATTATTAGAGTGTTGGGTTGTACCTTAATATTTTCCAGTGTATCAAGAAAAGAGGAGTGGGAATCCTGGGGCATGGTGGGGGGTGTGTAGCAAGCTACAATCTGGATTGCGGTTTTGCCCAGAGTTAGATGAACTTGGATAATCTCGGATGCATTAGGCTGAGTAACTAGCTTGGAGGTGTGGATATCCTTAATGAATATGGACACGCCTCCACCTTTAGTGTTTCGGTCCAGGTTTACTGGCTGAAAGGTGTGGTATGAATTATAGCCTGGTAATGCAGGGGTGCTCTCTGGAGCTTTGAACCAGGTCTCTGTCACTGCACAGATGTCAGTGTTCTCCATTTTAAGTAGTGCCTCAAGTGAGTACATTTTGAGGTTTAGACTTCTAGCACTGAGTAGCATTACCCTCAGATTTTGCTTGCTTGTACCTGTTACGGTGGTGAATTTGTCATTTGAACCTTGCCTAAAAAAGGCACTACAGAGGTTGCAAGAGCCTTTGCCAGTATCCGGAATCCCAAGGGTGACAGGTGCAGGCCATCTCTGGCAAAGCAGCGTGGTCTGTCGATCATGTCATCCCAGGCAGACAGATACTGGATTCCCTTAGAATGACACCAGAAGCTTAGCCAATTGTTAAAGTCAATCATTTTGTCCTTGTACTATGGTGTCATTCTGGGTGATGGCAGGATGCTACTCAGGGCTAGGATCATACCTGCCTGGGCTACAAGATCGGAGAGCTCCTCCATGTCTCTTTTCATGTAGTCCAGGGAGGTACGTCTCAGGTCATTCACACCAACATGGATCATGACAGAGTCATATTTTTACTTGTTGTGGAGTGACCTGAGTGTCTGCATTATGTGGTGGATCCTGGCACCTGACAGGCAGCTGACAGTAACTTTTTCCTTGTTTAGCCTGGTGAGTGGAACATCAGTGTGCCTGACTATAGAGTCACCTATGACTAGAGTGTTGGGTACGTTATGCCTTATGGGCTGTAGTTGAGTGGCACACTGAGTATGTGAGCTATGTGTCATTTGGGTTGTGCTGGGGGGTAGAGGTTGCTTGCATTTCTGCTTTGGAGGTGTCTGTTGTTTGGGCAGATTTGTACTGAGAGCCTCCGCAAATGTAGGTGTGTGTTTTGTGCTTCTGCGTGTGTGTTTTGGTGGTGTAGGTTTTGAGGGACTATGTGATAAGTGTGGTGCGGTGCAAATGTTTACCTTCTCCTCTTGACTGTCTAGGCCAGTCTTTGGTGAAGAGAGCTTTGCTTCCAATTTGGCTATATAAGTGAATCTCTCACAGTCGTAGTGTTGGGTGGTAGGAGGAGAGGGTTGTCTGCATACATTAGGCAATTGCTGCATTGTCCCAAGATGCCCAGATTCATCGGGTAGACAGGAGAAAACACCGGGAGCTGACCTTTAGATATGCCTGAATAAGTGCTTATTTATTAAGTACTAAAAACTGTTTTCCTCTAGACAAGTGAGGAAAGTTGATTGCTGTAGTAATTTGTAACTTATTTAGTGCTTACAATGAATTCTGAACAAGTGCTGAGCTCAAAGAAACAGATCAGTGCTATAACTAACAAGCTGGCTAGTTGCAAGGGAAATTTTGAAGAACAGACTTTATGGCACCAGGAACAGTTTAACTCCAGTTAAGTGTGTGTGTGTGTGGGGGGGGGGGCTTAGGAGCTCACAAACAGTCCTGGACACAGCAAATCCATATCTGGACAAGACCTGCCACAGGAAAGGGAGGAAGCAAGCTTAGAATTTTTTCCCCAGTAAAGTGGAAATGGAGAAAGCTGGAACAGAAGTTAATTCAACGTTAAGAATCTGAGTGGGTTGGGCTTCACAAATGTTCTCTATTAGATTGAGTGAACTAATGACACTAGACTAGGAGGAGTGTCGCAGATCAAATATACAGTATGGGTGGGCAAATGCAAAGCCACCAAGTATAAGAACACACAACACTAGTGAGGGTGGGTGGGAAAAATTACAGTTCCTAGCTGTAGCCACTAAATGAAAGTTTTAAACAGATCAAAGAGCAGACTTGAGAATGCTTTTAACTGTAAACAGACAATTATCAAAAATTCACAGAAAAGCTCGGATAGAGCACTCACAAACAGAAAATACAACTCTCAGTATGAAAAATCAGTTTACAGTTAAGTAATGTTAAAATCTTTTAAAATGTTTAAGATTGGTGGAACTTTATGAGGATTTAATTTATGTAACAGTGGATGTAGTTATTTTCTGTAAAACCACATTGGTTGGGTTTGAAGGAGTTTTACAAGATGATGGTATGTTGTAATGATTTTTCAAATCAAGGAATAAATGTTTTGGAATGTTTCTTGGAATCGGTACTTAAAAACAATTTTATTTACACTGAAGGAGAGTATTTTCACCAAACAGCTGGTGTAGTTATTGGGGCTTCATGTGCCCCCTTAGTGGTTCTGGCTGCTTGAATATTTTGTCAATGTATCTGCTTATTTTAGGTTCCTGGATGATATTTTAATTTTGTGGAAAGGGAATATGGTTGAATTAAATACCTTTATTAACTATTTAGAAAATACCACTGACTTTTTAAAGTTTACTTATCGATTCCCCCTCCCCATGAGATTAATTATTTGGATATAGCACTGAGGAAGGATAAGAGTAACAGTCAATTTACATGTAAAATATATAGAAAGGGCAAATTTTCAAATATATACTTACACTGCAACAGCTGTCACCTCACACAGGAAAATCCAGCACTTATTAAAGGGCAATTATTATGGCTATCAAGACTAGTTAGTGAGGCTACTTGGTTTACTAAACAAATGGATTTTGTATTGACCATGTACAGGGAGTGAGGGTACCTGCAAGACCTCTTGGAAATGGTCAAAGACGTAACTGATGGGAGGTCAGATAAACTGGTACCATTACTTAGATGACAGGGGATGGACAAAAATGACCCAGTAGTCAGATCGGGATACAAACCTAACCCTTGCCCTAGTTTTGGCATACATCAATAACACTTATAAGTTTACGGAACTGGTCGGGAAGACCTGGAATGTTATATTTATGCAGGAAATGAAGGATAAAGTCAGAGATAGTCCGACAATAGTGTTTAGTAAAGGTAGGAACATTAAACATTATCTGGAAAGAGCATCTCAGATGGAACAGCTGCCATCAAAAAGTAAAATAAATAAATATAAAAAAAAATAAAATGAATAAATGTGGTAGAGGTAAACACTATAGATTTGTAAATAATGGACAATATGTAAGTGTCTCCCAATATGAAAGGAAAAAAACTTTTTGTGAGAGGAAAATATCCAGGAAGTTAAAGGATAGAATAAAAGAACATAATTATGGCATTAGGAGGAAGAATTTAGCAAATGCAATGAGCAAACATGCGATCAGTTGTAATATATTTAATAAATGTATTTTTTTTTTTTATTAAAGACTGCGGTGGTGGTGCTGCAGTAGCATTGTCGCCTCACAGTAAGACGTTGTCCTATTCGATTCTCAGCTAGAGCGTCTTCTGTGTGAAGACATACTTGAATGGGCGTACCTTCGTTGAAGGTTGTGCGTCAGGGCCGGCAACTCGGCACGTAAAAATCTACTGCCAATCATTAGCGGACCGGAGTTCCACTGTGGCGACCCCTAACTGGGAAAAGCCGAAAGACAAAACAACAACATTTATTTTTTTATTAAAGATAAGGTCTATCAGAACCAAAAGAGAGGCGACATTGAAACACTGCTAGAAAACAAAAAAACTGGCAAGTATTTTTTAGAATGTGGTTTCTTTAAATGTTTTTGTTAGAATTTAATTGTGATCTTCTTCAGACGGATGTTACCTATATAAGACTATAATGGCAGTGTTTTTACTTTTTAACTTTGAAGAAGTCCCACAAAAAGGTAAAAGGGATGAAAGTGCTTAGTTTGAGTGCTTTTTCTACAATAAATATGTGGAAGATTGCACATCCGGCTGGACTTTGAGTTGTTTTTGTTTTAGTCACGGTGTCAGTCTTTGTTTTTGATTGTTAGTTACTAGCTGGGATATGCAAATCTCCTGGAAGATGGGCTCTCAAAACAAGGATTGCATGAAATCACCTTTGACCACACTTCCAGGTGATCTTACCTTGTTGCAACAAGTGACAACATACGTTCCAGTGAGTAAAGATAGTGGTTTCACAGTGACTCCTATTTGTATGGGTGGAATAACTGACGGCTCACATCACACAATTTCAGTTAATTTTTGTGGTAATGGGGATTTCAGACCTTCTGAACAACTGCCTTTGGGAATAGAAGGTTCAGTACAGGCTTTAAGTAAATGGATGAGCTTGACAGACTTTTGTTTTTCCTGATACCTGTACTAAAGTTAGGGGTACACTATGTACACAGCTTGATGAGTTTGAGTCTAAATTATTAAAATAAATAAATGCAGCTCAACAACAAGTAGTTAGGTGAAAGTGTAAGGCTCAAACAAGTCCCTAAAGGGCTTACATTTTGGAAATATCCCAGTGGTGTAGAAATGAATACACCATTCCATTTAGAACTGGTAGTTATTTGATCAAGCTGGTTGTGAGTTTATGAGATTATTTGTAAAAGCGAATGAAAGGAAGTTGTTGAGGTTAGACAAGGACATTAAGGTGCTGTATGACTCCACCGATAAAGATATTCTGTTTTACCATCATAAGGATGACTGCTGTTCATAGGTATTTATTAGGCTAACGACCCATGGGTCTTTTTAAGCCTAGCCATGCATCCCAAATCTCTGACAAGTTCTGATACCCTTGATAAGTGTAAGCATGGGCCTTGGAGATGAACCATTTACAGCTTAACTGTTTGCATTAGAGACATAGGTGCCAAACCAGGGATGGATTTCTGGCTACAGACTGTTTAAAAAGGTGGACAAATTAGTGGTCCAAAACAAGGACTGTAAACAGAAGAAGTTGCTGGGAGATTCTAAAGAATATGAAGGGGAAGAGTGCTTATCCATTATCATGGGCACATACGTGGAGATACACTGATGGGCAGGATCCCATTCAGAATGGAGTAGAAGATAAAGGGGGTTCAGTTGTGGAAGATATACATCTAGATTATATGGATTTTATTGTGGATCCCCCATTGAGGAGATCCAACAGAATTGCCAACTGGAATATATACCAACAACAACAGAGATGGACTAGTTGGATCAACAATTCAATGGGCCATCAGAGAACAAGAAGAGAGAGAGGAGAGACAGACAGAAGTAGATAACCAATGTGGCAGCTTCATCTTTAGAACTCACCCTTGTGGGTAGTTTTAAGCTGTTTAACTTAAGTTCTACTGATGTGACTCATGGGATATGTTCATTGATTAAAAGGGGCTTCACATTTATCTGCTTAACTTTAGACTGAATTTGTTAACGGCTCTAACACAGGTGTTGTCAATTTTCACTTTATCCTAACACCTAACACTTGGGTTCGGATCCTAACCCTTGGATTCGACTTGGCCATTGCAACAGCTCGTGACAACCAAAAAGCTCTTAAGCACCCTCCCTTACCCATAATGCCTCTCTCCCAATCACCTCAGATCTCGTTTGTCACTTTGTGAAGATGCAGTCATTCCAAATGCTCTCGGGCAGTTAAGTGTTTTGTTTTTTTTTGTCTAATTTACAAAACTTTTCTGTCACTTTTTCTATTACATGAATATTGCCTATTAAATCTCTCCCTTACTTTTCTTATAACTAATTTTGTGCTTTTTATCTTGTACTGATGTACCTCTTGACTACTACCGTTAATAGTCTTTTAATTCTCCAATTTAGTGATTGTCTCGCCTTTCTCCCTTGCAGTACCTTGAAAACTACTATTGTTAGCAGTTTCTTTATTCGTCCTCTCCATAAAAAAAAAAAAAAAAAAAAAAAAAAAAAAAAAAAAAAAATGGGGGCTAACCTTTATTTTCACCTCTCTGGATATGGCTGAAAAAATGGATAAACCGGCTGGCTTTAAGAAGTGCTTCAAATGTGGTCACAAAATTCCTTTAAGTGAGTCATATAAACTTTCTGTACACTGTTTAGGCCCACTGTATTTACAGCAGGAATGCGACATTTGTAAGGTGTTCAACCATGGGGCCCTTGTGGAATGTTGTAACAAGCTGATTTTGAAGAGTATGTTGCCTTCCTCCTTTGGGGAGGCCATTTCCACTTCCAATAAAAACCATAAGAAGAAAGATTTCTTAAAGTCGGAAGAGTTTAGCCCAGCTTCCTCCCTGTCCTCTAGAACCTCAGACAAGGCAAGGAAAAAGCACTCTTCTGCACTGAAATTTCAGTCAGAGCATTTTCTCGAAAATTGTTAAAATGTCAGATCCTAAAAACTTCTCGGATTTGAAAACTTCTAGGACTCCCACAGTGGATGCGGCAGCTTCGGGTTTGAGCCCATCTGCTCCTAATGATGGTTCAGGTTGGTTGTTGTTGGATCCTAAGGGCAGCCCTTTTAAACCAATCATGTCTTGGCCTAGAACTTGGAACTCTCTGCCTACTCACTCTATGCCATCCAGAATACCTTTGCCCTTCCTGGAGGGCCTGAAGTTACACTCGGAGTCTTCAACACACTCGACCAGAAGTCTCACAGTTGAAGATGTGGAGAGGATGGTCAAGAAGATCCTCTGGAAGCAGGGCTTTGCAAGGTCCCCTTCAGCTCCTACCCCTAAGGGTCAGAAGTTCTGAACAATTTTTCAACCTCTTCAGATTCTTCCTCCTACCCCTTGGAATTTCAGAGCCTTCAGATCTGACCCATCCGATACTGTCCGAGTCAGATCCGAGATCCTTCCCTACCTCGACTCTGACTTCTGCTGTGAGCTCCTCAGTCTGCCAGGGAGCTCGTGGGGTCATGGCGGTCCAGTCAGGTCTAGGACAGGGGGGCCGGCTCCGAAGTTTTTGGACCCGACACTGTGTCTTGGGACATCAGCTTGGTTTAGCCTGGTCCTGGATTTGGCTTCAGAAATGCTGTCTCCTGGAGTCGAGGATAACTGGATCCGAAGGCTTGGGATCTCATATCAGAGATCCTCTTTTTCCCGGGGTCAGTCAGCTTTCAAGGCTTTGGAGAAGGCTATGTTTGCCTCATCAACACACATGGTATCTGCCCCATCAGATCCACAGACTCCCACCTTGCAAACTCCACACCCAGTGTCTCGATCAGACCTCCCAAGGGGACAGTGGGTCCAGAAACTCCAGACTACCCATGAGGGTTCCCCCTCCTCTTCTGATACCTCCCCAGAATTCCCCACAGAGGAGGTTCCTCAGAAGAAGAAATGTTAAGAGAAAACACCTAGACTCCAACAGGAGTTGCTCACGGAGGATACTGACCTCGATGAAGGTGAGGGAACCCCACAGTCACCTCCAGATGATGTTTCCTTTGGGGAAATCCTAGATATTTTGAAACAGAGAGGTGGTTGAAAGCCCAGGAATCCCTCATCAGAGGAGTCAGTGTATCTGGCTGCTTTTGGATCCTGTCCAGCTACCTCCTGGGTGACTCCTCCTACCAATAGGCTCATCGAGTTGATCTCTCAGTGGGTGTGGAAGGCTCCAAGCTCCATTCAACCAACCCCCCTATGATGTAATAAAATCATTACAGCTCTTGAAGATAAAAAATTTTGGTCTAGTGGTGTTTCAGTAGATGCCATGGTCGTGGTGGCAGCCAAGAAGATAGAACTTGCAAAAGAGAGTTCTACTATCCATCCTCCTAGTAAGGATTCTAGGATGATGAACATATGTGGGACACAAGTGTTCTCTTCATCGACCTTTCCCTTGAGGTCCCTGAATTACCTCTCTCATTTTACCAGACTATAGAGCGATTTGGTCAAGGAGCTCTCAGATACTCTCTCAGGAGCTGTGTCTGAAGGGGTACAGGCTTCAGTTACCTCACAGCTGGCCACCCTACATTCAAATGCAAACTCCTCCATGCGGCTTATTTCCCATACTGCCAAAGGAGTGAGTAGAGCTGTGGGTTCAGGTATCTCTATGAGGAGGCACGTCTGGGTGCTCTTGTGCTATTTTGCTGAGCCCTTTAAATCTTCATTTGTCAACTCCCTGTTTGACACTTCCCTTTATGGCCCAAACGTTAGAGATATGCTGTCCAGGTGCAAGAAAGATGGGAAGGCCCTTTCTACCATGGGCGTTCATTTTTCCACTTCCCAGAGACCATATTCAAAAAGTCAGAGAGTAGTGTAAAAATGTGGTTCTGAAAATCACAAGGGTTGTTCCCTCAAGCACATGGTGAAAGTTCCCCCAGAACAGAGGGGGGAACAATGATAGAAGATGCTGCCCTCATGCTCAGCATCATCAAAGGTCCAGAGATACATTCTCTGGGAGACCCTTCCAGTGCTCCTGAATGGAAGCTCAATTGCTCTTCTTTGGAGGCATTGGGGGGTTGAATATCCCTGCACCTGAGATTCTGTCTGGAAATAACAAACGACAAATGGTTGCAGAGGATAATATCCCAAGGATACTACATCCCCTTTCCCATCCACCTTACCAAAACAAGAGTCCCAGATGTTCCACCCAGTCAAAGGGAGCAAGCAGTCATTCAGATACAAAAGCTGCTAGACAAAACAGTCAACCAAGAAGTCCCACCAGAACAGAGACAATCCGGTACTTACTCAAGGTTCTTTTTGATGCCAAAAAAGACAGGGGACTGGAGACCAATATTGGATCTCAGCAGATTAAACAAATCAGTTCAGTGGAGCAAGTTCCAGATGGTCACAGTTCAGTCCATCCTTCTATTCTTGGGAAAGGACAACTGGATTTGCACTATAGGCCTTCAGGATGCATACTACCAAATAAAGATGGACAGGTGATCCAGACGTCATCTGCACTTCCGGCTGAGAGACAGTCATTACTAATTCAGAGTACTGTTGTTTGGCCTCACTACAGCCCCCAGAGTGTTCACCAAGTGCATGGCAATAGCAGCAGCTCACTTGAGACAACAAGGATTCTGCGTGTTTCCATATCTAGATGACTGGCTCATCACTGCCTCGACTAGGCATTTACTTCTAGAAGCAAAAGATATGATACTTCAAACTTTTTCTTTGCTAGGTATTGCAGTAAATTATGAAAAGTCAAACCTACACCTCTCTCAAAATGGGATTTCATAGGTGCAAACTTAAACACAATCAAGATGATACATCAAGAGTGGTGACTGTAAGAGATCAGGTCAGAATGTTGCCACACAATTTGAGGCTATCTGCCCGAATAGTATTTCAGGATTTGGGCTCTATGGCAGCAGTGATAATACTGGTTCCACTAGTAAGATTCCACATGAGAGTATTACAGTGGCTTCTGATGGTAGAGTGGTCCATCCTTCATCAACCCATGTCAGCCACAATACGGATTATGAACAGTGATAATACTGGTTCCACTAGTAAGATTCCACATGAGAGTATTACAGTGGCTTCTGATGGTAGAGTGGTCCATCCTTCATCAACCCATGTCAGCCACAATACGGATTATGAACACTTGCAAGAGGGCTCTGTCATGGTGGGTTCACTCAGAACAGCTTACTCAAAGTCGTCCCTCTGTCCCCCTGATCCCCAAGGTCACAGTGACCATGGACGCTTCCCAGACAGGTTATCTGGAAAAAACAGTTCAAGGCATGTGGTCTTCCCAAGAGGCCAAGTCGCTCATAAATGTCCTGGAGATGAGAGCAGTGTTATTAGCATTGCAAGCCTTTTAAAATTGCTCTCCCTTATGGGACAACAATGATTCAATCTGACAACATGTCAGTAGTCTGGTATATCAACAAGCAAGGGTGCACCAGACCATACCCCCATGCTGAGAAGCGCTCAGAGTGTGGCAGTAGGTAGTCTCAACCAACCGCTTTCTGGTGGCAATGCACATTCCGGGAAAGTCGAACATGATAGCAGACAAGTTGAGCAGGTCCATCATTCTGCCTCACGAGTGATCCCGCAATCAGAAAGTGGCAGAAGAGATATTCTACACTTGTGACCAGCTTTGCTGCAATCTTTTTGCGTCTCATCTGAACAACAAATACAGCAACTACTATGCCCTGATCTCCCCAGCAGGGGAGCCTCAGAGGGATTCTCTCCCTCACGATTGGCCACCTGGTCTGTTATATGCCTTTTCCCCTACCCTACTAATTCCCACGATTCTTCAGAAAGCAAACAGGTTGCAGAGAGAAGTAATCCTCCCTGCCATGTATTGGCCGTGACAAATCTGGTTTCCCTTTCTTTGGCCTCACCTAAGAAAGAAGCCATGGATTCTGGATCCATTTCCAGACCTTTTGTCACACCCAACAGGAATGCTTCATCCAAACATTCACAGTCTCAAGCTGACAGCTTGGTATCTTCAGTTCAGCTGACAGCCAGACAACCTATGCTCTCTTCACCAGTGCGTCATATCCTACTCTCCTTCCATAGGCCATCTCTGTAAAAGTTGTATAGCAGCAAATGGAGGAGATCCATACATTGGTCTCAACAAAAATGATGTAGATCCTTTTTCAGCTCCTATCCACACTATTATTTAGAGTTTTTAGGACAGCTGTTTAATTGGGGGGGGTTGATGGTCCCTCCCTTGCTTCACATAAACTATGCAAAGCCTTCTTGACAGAAATTCATTTAGTCAAGTTCCCTTACAAAGATCCTTCACCATATTATAAAAAAATTATACAGCCTCCCTTTGTACCAGCGGCTACACGTCAGCTTAAATTTCTCTTTAGAAAACCATACTTTTGGTAGCCATCATGTCTGCAAGAAGACTTTCTAAGATTCAAGCCTTGTCATCCCAACCGCCATATTTAATCTTTCACAAAGACAGGATCACTTTACGTATTAATCCTTCTTTCTTACCAAAGATAGTTTCAGAGAATACTATCAACCAATCCATTTATCTGCCAGTTTTCCTTCCTACCTTCACCAATAAAGGTGAATATATTTTGCATTTAATAGATGTACATAGACAACTACATTTTTGCCTTCACAGAACAAAGGACATAAAACAAAGTTAAGTGTTTGTCTCTTTCTCAGAAAATAGATTGGGTCTTCCAGTGACAAAAGTGACTCTAGCTAAATGCATATGAACTGCATCCTTATATTTACAAGGGTCAAGGTTTAGAACTACCAAAGCCTGTTCGGGCTCACACCACTAGAGCAGTGGCCACTTCTTCAATTTTTCAGTCGAGAGCGTCTATGGATGACATTTGCGCTGCAGCAACTTGGGCTACCACTCATACCTTTATTGCTCATGACAAGCTAGATTTGGTTTCTAGGGATAAGGCCTCCTTTGGATCAATGGTTCTAAAGAATATCCTCCCATAACGCCACCCAGGAAAGAAGGTAGCTGGGGACTGTGTCCCAAGTATAAGGATAAAGTGAAAATTGACATCAAATAAAATAATTATGTACTCACCAAAACGTTCCATCTATGTTGCCCATTTTCACTTTATCGTCACAAACCCACCCATCATCCTCCTATCCATTTTTGGCTTCTGGTTGAGCGAGTTGACCTAAATTTATTATTGGCTATTGTAAAGGCAAGAAATGGTCTTACCCTTATTTAAGGTAATTTTCTATTCTATTTTTTTTCTATGATTATATGCAAATAAGATCTGAGATGATTGGGAGAGAGGCATTATGGGTAAGGGAGTGTGCTCGAGAGCTTTTTGGTTGCCACAAGTTGTTGTAATGGCCAAGCTGGATCCGAGGGTTCGAATTCGAACCAAGTGCGAGGAAAAAGTGAAAATGGACAACACATATGGAACATTATGTTGAGTACATAACTATTTTTTTTTATTCCTCAACAGCACCTAATGGTGTTTGTATTTGAAAAATTTTGTGAGGATCATTTCAGATTATTATCCTCACAGAAGAGTCGTTATAGAGACAATTTCACTCAAAGTACATTTCTTACCATGGAAAAATTGATTCACAAAAACAATGTTCAAATCATGGAACCTGACAAATGACGGGGTGTGGTTATTACAGACTCTATGGATTATTCTTCAACGATGACAGAGTTGTTATCGGATGATTGTACATACAGGAGGGTGTCAAAAACTTAAATTAACATTACTTATGGAAAGATTGACTTATGTTTATATGACATGCTGATACAGAGCTCTATTGATCGGGCTATCTTTGATTCTGTTACTGTCAATAATCTGTAGTTCCAGCCATTTTTGGCATCTCGAAGATACACAAAAATCCAGAAGACCCCCATTAAGACCTACTGTGGCTACAAAATTGTCTAATAAGTGTATATTGACAGGACAGCTACACAAATGGCATTGGGTAAAACATACATTTTAAGTGATTCTTGGAATCTTTTAAGGTGTTTAAGATCAGTGTAATTTTATGAGGATTTAATTTTTGTAGCAGTGGATGTAATTAATTTATTTTCTGTAATTCCAGATTAAGTGGTTTTGGAATAGTTAGTAAAGATGATGGTACATTGTAATGTTTTTTTTTTTTTTTTTTTTTCAAATCAAGAAATGAATGTTTTGGAATGCTTCTTGAAAATGGTACTTAAAAATAAATTTATTTACTTCGAAGGAGCGTATTTTCACCAAACTTCTTAATATTTTGTTAATGTACATGCTTATTTTAGGTTCCTGGAAATATTTTAATTTTGTGAAAGAAATGTGGTCAAACTGAATACCTTTAATAATTATTTAGAAAACAGCACTGATTTTTTTAAAGTTTACTTATCAATTTTCCCCCTGTGAGAATAATTACTTGGATATAACATTAAGGAGGGATATGAGTAAAGGTCAATTTACATCTAACATATACACAAAGGACACATTTTTAAATACAAACTTACATTATAACAGCTGCCACCACACATGTCAAAAGAGATCTATTATTAAGGGGCAATTAGTAAGACTATCAAGATTGATTAGTGAGGACAGTTGGTTTACTGAACAAACAGATTTTGTACTGACTGTGTTTAGGGAAAGAGGGTACCAGCAAGACATCTTGGAAATGGTCAAGACAGATGTACTTGATGGGAGGTCAGATAGATTTGGAACATTACTTAGATGGCAGGGACAGAAAAACATGACTCAATAGCCAGATAAATCAGAATACAAATCTAGACCCAGTTTTGCCATTCAGAATTAAAACTTATAAGTTTATGAAAGTGGTCAAGAAGACCTGGAATATTATGTAGGAATTGAAGGACAGGATCAGAGAAAGTCCAACAAATGTGTTTAGTAAAGGTAAGAAGATTATAAATTAACTGGAAAGAGTCTCTCAGCTACAGCAGTTGCCATCAAAAAGTAAAAGAATGAATAAATGTTGTTGATGTAAATATTGTAGAATTATAAATGATGGACCAAATGTGTTTCTCATTACGAAAAAAAAAAACGATAGTATTTGGATTCGTCCGGGGCAGATCTTGCCTACTGAACCTAGTTGTTTTCTTTGAGACTGTCACCAAGGCCCTGGATGAGGGAAAGTCAGTACATACAGCTTACCTTGACCTGGCCAAGGCCTTTGACACAGTCCCCCCACTCGGGCATCATCGAAAAGCTAACACAACTTGGTGTTAATCCCTATCTAGTCAGATGGGTGGCCAACTGGCTCACGGATAGGACCCACAAGGTCAAAATAGGTGCTGCCATCTCTGACAGTAGACCTGTAACTAGTGGTGTTCCCCAGGGATCTGTCCTGGAACCCCTACTATTAAGCATATACTTCTCAGAGGTCCAGGCAAAGACAAAGGGCCTGTGGCTGACCAAGTTTGCGGATGGCTAAGTTGGGTGCTGTCATTGACTCTCCAATTGATGGTAACATACTGCAAGAGGGTTTGACAGTTACAAATATAACTGGTGCCAAAGTCATGGCCTTCAGTTAAACGCAAAAAATGTATTACCATACCATTTGGCAAAAACACAGCCCCCACTGATTATCACATCAAAGGCAACCCCCTAAGCACACAACCTGTGGTGAGAGACCTGGGTACTCAGGTTGACAACAATCTCACATTCAACCATCATGTGGCGGCAGTGGTCAGAAAAGCCTTTTACCTGGTTCGTCTCATAAGTAAAGGGATTGCATTCAGAAAAAGGGAGGTTATTACATCTCTGTACTCCTCCCTTATTAGACATATAATTGAGTATAATGCCCCGTTTGGTATGTACCTCTTCAAACACCTGCACCAACTGGAAAGGCCACAGAAACACCTCACAAAGAGAATCCATGGCCTCCAACACCTATCCTAAGTGGACAGGCTTAAAACACTATCACTCTACTCTGTATCATACAGATTGCTCAGAGGTGATCTGTGTCTCGTCTACAAGGCAATGTCCGACCCTGCCCTACTGGAGATGCTCCATATACATAAGTCTAACTCCTCATGCATTACCCACTTGATAGGTCTAAATCTAATATGCAACATCAACAAAACCTGCTGGAGAGACAGGTTTGTCTCCCAGAGGTTTCCCCGTCTCTGGAATAGACTTCCCATACATGTCAAACTGAGTACCTCACTGATCATCTTCAAATGCAACCTTGATGAGTGGATGGGAAACCATAAATTGGTCGCAGGGGTTCCACCTTTGTCCCTTGTTGACAGGGTTGATAGGTGCTGACTGAGGTTTCTTTTTTTGGGGGGGGGGATAAACTCTTGGCTAGACTTGTAAGGTCCCCAGGGCTATTAGCCTAGTAATCTCCTATGATCCTATGTCCAGGGAGATTTTATTGCGAACCAACCGGTATTGTATACTTGGCATCCTGTACCTTCTCTCTGACTTTTAATGTGGGGAAAACATCCAGGAAGTTAAAGGAAAGAATAAGAACATAATTATGGCATTAAGAGGAACAATTTAGCAAATGCTTTGGAAAAAAACACAGTTAGTTGCAGTACATTTAACACATTTTTTTATTATAGATAAGGTCTATCAGAACCAAAGGGGTGGCAGCATTGAAACATTGCTGGAAAACAAAGAACTGCAATGGCAACTTAGGTTAAATGCCAGGGTGAAGCCAGAAATAAATTATTGTATTTCTGTAGGTAGTGTTTTGAAATATAGGGCCATCATCCTTTAAGAATTTTATATTTTGCTAAGCTGCGTAGGACGATGAATACAAATACTGTCTGATTATTTATGTTTTAGTAATTATTGTTGTGTGTATAAATTCAGACACATTATTTTATGTCTGAAGTATAGCACAATGATAATTCTTACAACTAAATCATAGTGTTATTTTTAAGTGCTACATAAAGGACAATTTGCAAATTAACATATTTAAGCAGAATTGAATAAAAGCTTTTTCCTTCCATTTTGATGAGAAACTTGTCTCTCACACTTTAGTGTTTTCCACACCTCTCACAGGCGAGTTTCTGAGCCTGGAGAGTTATACCTGAACTCTCCTAGATGCTTCAAAACAAACTAACAAAACAGAACCCTGAAAAACAGAAAACTGTGCCAAAATGCAAGTCTGCTAAAATAACTCCTAAATCTTCTTATGACTCAAGTACCTCTATATAGGTCAGTTCTATAAAATTAGAAGTTACAGTTATGCACTTACCATAACTTGGTATCTCTGTTGTCCAGTTTCATTCTTCCTCACTATTGGGTTACGGATCTGACCCTTGGATCCAACTTGGATGCATTTTTTAGACTAGGATCCTAGTCTTGAGCTTCACCCTCTACCCATAATGCCTTACACTCTCTTTAGCTTCCTCAGACCGAGTTTGCTGCCTTACTGCCTACTGAATAAAGAGACAGTGAAGACAGAAAGAAATCAGAGGCTCAAACCAGGAACGTAAAGGTTCCTATAAATCTAACAGGTCCCCTAGGATCCAATAGGTTGGGGGATGGCTGGGAGTGAAGGTGAGGGAGAATGAAAATGGACAACATAGTTGCCAATTTATGCTAAGCACATAACTTCTAAGTCTGATGTTGTCCTTTTCATTCTTCCTCACTACTGGGACAGAGTCCCCACTGTCAGGTGGCCTCAAGGAAGGATATGCCAGAGCACTGCTGAACCAAAAGAGGCTCTACTTCTGGAGACAATGTCCAATTTATAATGTGACATGAAGGTATGAGTCTTTGACCAAGTGGCTGCAGCACAAGTATCGTCGATCGACGCTCTGGAGGAGAAAACTGCTGATGTAGCCATAGATCTAGTAGAATGAACTTTACGAGAGCGAGCCAAGATCAATCCATTTTTTTTTTTATACATTAGTGAAATACAGTCAGTAATGCATTTGGCCAGTGTAACTTTAGATACTGTTTGACCTAGATGATTTGATGAGAAAGAAACAAATAGCTGGTCAGACTGTCTACACTGTTTTGTTCTATGAAGGTAGAACCACAATTGTCTATGAACATCAAGCAGATGCAAAATATATTTGCCCTTGTTGGAAAAATTTGTAAAGAACACTGGCAACTGAATAGACTTGTTTATAGTAGTCCCTGTGGTTACCTTGGGCATAAAAGATGGGTTTGGTATGGAGAGATACTCTATCTTTATGAAAAATGATGTAAGGCAGTTTCGATGATGAGGCCTGAAGTTTGGAAATTCTTCTTGCTGATGTGACAGCTACCAAAAAGATGGTTTTCCAAGAAAGGAGTTTCATTTCACAATCATTCGCTGGTTCAAAGGGTTTTTGAGTTAGTCCCTGAAGAATAGCAGTTAGATCCCATGGTGGAGTAGGATCTTTTATCAGGGATCTAAGCAGAAAAATCCCTATCATGAAAGCCTTGCATAATTTAGAAGTAGCAAGGGAGCCAAAAACATCTCCAGCATGAAAATTGGAAATGGCTGCCAGCTGAGGTTTTATAGTGGAAAAACTAGCCACATCCTTGAAGATAGAAGTAAGAAAGAGCAGGATGTCTGAAACTGGGGCTGAAAAAGGATCAATATTCTCTTTGGAAGCCCAAATAGCAAACCTTTTCCATTGGCTTTGGTACATTATTTTAGTAGAAGCTTTTTGGGAAGCTAAAACTGTATCTTGAACAGGGAAAGCAAGCCTGGACCTTTGCAGAATTACTGGAAATGGAGATACCAAGTAGTCAGTTTGAGGGTGAGTAGACTGGGATATTGATTCCCTGGTGGATGAGAGAGGAGGTCCTGTCTGGGCTCCAGAATCCATGGGGGGGGCATTTCAGATGAGACCCGAGAAAGGGGAAACATACCTGACGAGGCCAGAAGGAGGCAATGAGTATTACTGAACTCTTCAGCCTTCTGGCTTTCTGCAGAAACTTTGGGATCAATGGTAGAGGGAGACAGGCATAAAGGAGACAGCAGGGCTAATTGTGAACTAGAGCATCCCTCAGGGACTTTCCAAAGGGGGACTCAGAGAAAAGTACTTGGTGCACTTGTTGTTTTGGGAAGAAGCACAGACATTGCAACTAGGTTGGCCCCAATGGCCGAAAATCAGATTCGCCACTGACTGATTGAAGGACCACTTGTGAGGGGTCAGAATGGACCTGCTGAGTTTGTCTGTTAGAACGCTGGTTTTCCGTGGTATATGTGTTGCTGCTAGAAAGTGGTCTGAAGATAATGCCTATTCTCAGACCCTCATGGCTCTCTGCATAACAGGTAAGAATGGGTTTTTTCTTGTTTGCTGATATATACCAGACTACTGACATGCTGTTGGTGTGTACTGCAAGGGGGAGGCTGTCTTGAAAGGCTTGCAACATTAGAAGAACTGCTGTCATCTCTAGGATGTTAACATGCAATCCGGTCTCTGAGAAAGACCATGTGCCTTGGACCACTTTTCCCTTAAAATGCCCCCCCCCCCAATTGGGAAGTGTCCATGGTCACTGCGGCTGATGGGGGAGGAAGAAGGAAAGACCCACCCAAGAACAGGCCATTTGAGTGAATCCACCACCGGAGATGTCGTCTGCAAATCAGAGTTAACTTGACAGGAACAGATAATTGCTGGTAAAGAACAAACCATTAAACAAATGGAGGACTCACATAAAGAATCTTGCTAAGGGCAGTAGGACAATGGCAGCTGACATACAGCCCAGAGCTTGAAGAATCAGTCTCGCTGACCGAGATGGTAAAGAAATGATGTCCCATACTTGGTTTGTCAAGGACGTTATGCGATGAGAAGACAAAGAAGCTATCTGGTGTATTGCATCTAGGAAGGCACTGATGAATTCCAACCTCTGAATGGGGGACAGGTTCATTTTGTTAAGATTTATAGTAATGCCCAGGGAGCTGAAGATCTGGAACAGAGTCCCTAGCCTGAAGTAGTTGATGCTGGGTTGGGGCAGTTAGAAGCCAGTCTAAATATGGAACCACCTGGAATCCTTTCAGTCTCAGGTGAGCTGCCACTACTGCCATGCATTTGGTAAACACCCTGTGGGCTGCGGTGAGTCCAAAGGGCAGAGCTCTGAACTGGTAATGACTGGGTCCCAGCCTGAAGTGGAAATGACTTCTGGAGCATCTATTTTGATGTGACAGTACACGTCCTGAAGGTCTATTGAGCATATCCCATCTTCCTTGCACAACAGGAGTAGAACAGACTGAATCATAACCATTCAGAACTTTGCTTCTTTACATATTGATTTCGATTGCTCAGATCTAGAATGGATCTTAGGTCTCCCATTTTCTTTGGCATTAACAAGAAGCGGGAGTAAGCTCCAAATCCTCTTTATTTGGTTGGAACCTCTTGGATAACTCTTCTTTGCAGCAATTTTTTAATTTCCAGTACTGCATGCTCCACTGACTGAGTGGTACATCATAGAGTTTCTTTTGTTCCACCAGAGGTGGAAAGGAAAAGGAATGTAATAACCTCTAGATATTACGCTTAGCACCCAGGTATTTGTTTCAGATTGGTCCAGGTGTCTAGGTGCAGGGAAACAACAACTCCCTGGCTGCCTCCAGAAATAACCTCTAGATATTACGCTTAGCACCCAGGTATTTGTTTCAGATTTGTCCAGGTGTCTAGTGCAGGGAACAACAACTCCCCAACTGCCTCCAGAGACGGACAGCCAGGCAGTGCTTCAGGAATGCTGATAGGGCTCGTCAGAGATGGGTTCTCTAAAGCCCTGATTCTGTGGACCCCCTCTGCTTCTGGGGTGGCATCTAGCATTGAAACATCCTCCTCTGCCTCTGAAGAAAGAATCTCCATGTTGATCCTGAAAAGATCCTTGAGACTTTCAAAAGCAAGTCGTCTTTCCACCTTGCTGATTTCTGGAAAAGGCTTGCTGAGTGGTAGGAAACTTGGACCTAAAGACAGATAGGGTCTTTCATTCCTGCTCGCTGCAGATAATAGTCTATTTGACGGATGGCCCAAACAAAGAGGAGACATTGATAAAGGATGGCTTAAAAGGCTCCACAAAGTCACAAAGTTTCATCCAGGCATGTCTTCTGACTGCAATACCTGAGTCAGCTGCTCTTTAGGTACCATCCGCTGAATGGGAGATAAGCCTCACGAAGAATTAGCCACGGAAGCAAGAGTAACTATTTGGGGAGATAGTTTCTTGAAGTCCTCATCTGACATGGTCTCTGCAAGAGAGTTGGATAGCTCCTTGATGAAATCTCTGCAAACAAGTGAAATGTGCCAAGTAATTTAACAATCATGGTGCAAATGTAGCTGAGGAGTAAATGCGCTTACCAAACCTGTCCATCGCTCAAGACTCCTTGGTTGGCAGCTGGACAGAGGAGCTTTGTTCAGCTAGTTCCTTCTTGGTGGCTGCTGCCACAACAACATCAACAGGGACATCCTTGGACCAATAAAGCCTGTCTTTGGGGGAACCAGAAATCTGTCCAGGTGTTTGAGGACTGACTCGATAGTGTCCGGCTCCTTCCAAGTCTGGCAGGAAACTAAGTCAATGAGTTCATCTGCTGGGGGGTCACCCACGATGTAGACAGGCCCACCCCGAAAGCATCCAAGAACACAGACTCTTCAGAAGGAAGAGGTTGGGCTGACCAGCCACCTTTCTGACTAAGAATCTCCAAGATGTCTCCAAAGGAAACATCATCAGGTGGTGATTGTGGGGATCCTTCTCCCTTATCAAAGTCTGTCTTCAATGAGTGACTTAACTGGGTAGTCAATGTGCCTCCTTTTACATGTTTTCATTTGAGGAACCTCCTCTGTGGGGTGCTCAAGGGAGGTATCTGAAGAAAAGAGAACTTCCTCAGGGGGAAGAACTTGCAGGTTCCTCAAGGCAGGCTGACCCTGGAAAGAGATGATGTGCTCAGCACTCAGATTCAGTGAAAGACAAAGGGGAGGATCAGAGGCAAAAAAGGTCAGTTCTCTGTGAAAAGAGAAAGCCCTTTCCACAATATGGAAAGCCGATGGACCAGGAGAAACTCCCCCATCCCCCTCGAAGCCAAGGCAGTTGAAGAAGCATGGGCAGGAATCAACCCGGATTCATGGTCTCCAGACAAAATCAGATCCAAGCTGTTGACAGCCAAAGCACCAAGAGGAGGGGATGCAGCCAAAAAGGTCTGAACTGAACCCTTCCCCCCAGATCCGACACTGACATCCTGGATCTGAGACCCACTCTGATTTGATGATCTTGGAGCAGAGCTGGTCAGGGTAGCCATCAGAGTCGAGGAAGGCAGCTTCCTTGGATCCAAAGCCGACTAACTCAGATACCTAGGATCCTGGCACTCCAAAGTCAGTGGTCAGATCGGAAAAGGAGACTGGATCAAAGCAGTGGGGACAGTCAGGGATCCAATTAGGGACGGAACTGACAACACCCCCATCTGGATTTGAGTTTTGAGGAATCTCTGCATCATCTTGTCCATATCAACATCCGATAGACTCCTGGAGGACCTAGAGGAGGCAACCGAAGCAGGCCTGGAGGGTCTAGAGGGGGTCTAAAGCAGTTTTGAGGGCAGCATTGAGGAAACTGCCCTGACAACAAATTCAGGAGTTTGAGTTTTCATGCTTGGATCCGAGACCTTTGGATCTGAGGTGGAACAGGATGGCCTAGGAGATACAGTAATGTTAGTGGTGCCTATCAGAGCCAATAGGGCCAAAGTAGGTCTTGGATCCAGTAATTTTGGATCTGAGGTCTTAGCAGATTTAGCCGGAGGTTCCAAGGAAGTTTTAGATGTTTTGTGTGATTGCTTCCTCAGCTCTGAAGAGCCACAATTGCTAACTGAAGGGGTTTGAGCCCCTGACGAAGAAGATGAAGCTGGTAAGAGACCCTTCAAAATGAGCTTGTTCCTGTGATCAGCTATAGCTCAAGGGTTGAATCCCTCGCAGATAACACACTCATTATGCAGGCGTTCAGGCCCTAAACGGTATACACATTCACTGTGTGCATCAGAAAGGGGAATCTTGTGCGCACATCCCAAGCAACACAAACCCAGTGGGCATGTCAGACATGACTACCACAGGACAATTAGTTAACAGTAACAGCACAGCACACCAAAGACCAAGCAACAGCAAGAGGAAAAAACACTAACCCTGTTCACTAACAGTAACAAACCACAACTAAAGAATAGGTTATATAATAATATTAAACACTTTTTTTCTTCTTTAACTAGCAGAAATGGAAGGCAGAGATGCAAAACGGTTAGGAAAGGACCAGAAGGAATGGTAAAACAGCAAAAATACGGTCCCTAATGCCAGCGAAGCCTCTGAAGGGAGGGTAGGAGAATATAATCAGCGAGAAAGGTAATTAGACTGAATAAGAATAAAATATGGGCAGAAAAAGCAGTTTTACTTATCGCAAGCACTGAATCACTCTCAAGACTAGGAATCCGTATCGTACCAGCTAAGTGAGAAATGGGATCTGAGGAAGCTACAAAGTGTGCAAGGCATCAAGGGCAGAGGGAGAAGCTTGAGACTAGGATCCAAGTCTAAAAATGCAGCTGAGTTGGATCTGTAATCCAAAAGTCGGGAAGAATGAAAAGGACAACATCAGATGCAACATTTATGAAAGTTATTCAGGTGCAAATATATATAAACCTGCTTTCAAAAAAAAAAAAAAAAAAAACAACCAAGATATTTTAATCAGAGAATTTTCTGTGACAAACTAAATACCCTTCTGTATCATCTCTGCCATTTCCAGAAGGCCCACAGCAGGAGGGCTGTTCCCCTCTCAACCCACATTTGAACAAAAGCAAATCAAAGGTTGATGAGGGAGAAAGGTTCCCTCCTATTCTGCACAGCCTAGATGTTTTCACTCAGTTGTATTTGCAAAGGTACAGAAGAATGATCTAGTCGGTAACCCAGTAATGAACTGCATGACTAAGTACTCAGGTCACGTCAAGACAATTTATTTATTTTATTTATTTTACATTTGTTAACCAGGCTAGTCTAACTGGATATATTTCCATTTTCAGTAGAGGCCCGGGGAGAAAAGCTCCAGTAGTAGACAAATTGATTATAAAATTTGAAATAAAAATACAAGTGATGCAAATCACAGTTAATACATAGTAAATGAAAGTAGTTAAGTAAAGATACTAGAAGAAGTGAATAAAAAATGGAGATAAAAGATGACATGTACATTAATATAAAAGTTACAAATATTATGTGCTAAATTAATTACACAAAAAAGTGAGAAAAGGGTCTGAACAAATAATGAAAAAAGAGTGTTTTGTGATCAATAACAGTATAAAGTCCAGCAGTCTTTTCCATTGTGTTCACCAGTTCATTTCTGCTTCAAAAAGTATGCAAAGTGTTTGCAATACATAGAAAGAGGCACAAATAAAAATTAGCAAAACCAGATGGTTAGTCAGGGTTATAAGTTAGTAAAAGCAGGGTTATAAGGTAGAAAAAGCAGAAGGTTAGTCAGGGTTACTGCAGGGGCATAACCTGTGTGTTTTAAGGTGTTTTTTGAGGTTTTGTTTAAAGAGAGGCAAGGAAGTAAGTGATGTAAGATCGTTGGGGAGTAGGTTCCAGTTTTTTCCCACTGCATTAGAAAACAGGGAATCACCAGCTGTATTGTTAGTCTTGGTTATGTTAGCTAGAAGTTTACTAGAAGAGCGTAGGGAGTTTAGATTTTTATAGGGGATTATGAGATTGGATAGTACAGGAGTGCTATTAGGTTGATAAAATATCTTATGGGCAATGGTTACTTGGGAGATATTCAGATGGTTTTCAAGTTCAATCCAGCCTAGCTGCATTAGATTTAAACAGTGGTGAGTTCTAAAGGGATTGCCAGTGGCAAATCTGGCGATGCTGTTGTAGGCATGTGCTAGTTTGACAAGATTAT
Source organism: Protopterus annectens (assembly GCF_019279795.1). Classification (NCBI taxonomy): domain Eukaryota; kingdom Metazoa; phylum Chordata; order Ceratodontiformes; family Protopteridae; genus Protopterus; species Protopterus annectens. The sequence goes on along the minus strand of NC_056747.1, from coordinate 1,248,838,557 downwards.
TTTTTAGGTTAGTGTATATGGGACAGGCATATAGAAGAGTTGAAATTAAATGGGAGTGTGCAATTTTGGTTCTGGCTATTGGAGTTAGGAAACTTTTGATTCGATATAAGGAGCCTATTTTTCTGTTGACAGTTTTTATGGTATTATTTATGTGGATATCAAACGTAAGATTATTGTCAATAGTTATTCCTAACAATTTGGTGGTAGAGTCGGGGTATATGGTAGTGTGATTATTGGAGATGATAGAGAAATCTATAGGGGGGACTTGCTAGTGGGTGTAAAGAGAAGGAGCTTGTTTTTTTAGCATTAAGAAGGATAAGAAGGAAGCAACGTTTTGTAAACCATGTTTCAACTGTATTGAAAACATTTTGAGTCAGAGGCTGTAGCTCAGATGTGGAACTTGCTGAGCATATTAATGTTGAATCATCTGCATATTGAATGCAGGTGGCTTGTGGGATTGCTACATGGAGGTCGTTGATAAAAAGGGAAAAAAGAAGTGGGCCTAGAATGGACCCTTGAGGGACTCCAGGGGTGACTGGTAGAAGGGATGATAAATTATTTTCCCAGAGAACTGCTTGTTGTCTATTGGTTAGGTAGGACATGAACCATTTAATAGCCAGAGAGTCAAAGGAATAGGATTCAAGAATGTTGATAAGAAGGGTATGGTTTACCATGTCAAAAGCTTTTGAGAGGTCAATAAAGAGTGCAGATGAGGGGTTATTGTTGTTTCGATTTCTATTTATGACATCTGTAAAGGATAACAAGGCAGTAGTGGTGCTATGTGCTGGCCTAAAACCATGCTGGCACTTAGCTATTGTGTTATTTTGAGTTAAATGGTTTAAAAGTTGCTGGTGAACACATTTTTCCATGATTTTTGCTAAGGGTGATAAAAGAGCTATTGGTCGGTAGTTAGAGTAATCATTTGAGTTACCACCTTTGTGAAGGGGGATAATGTGGGAGATTTTCCAGATGTCTGGAACTTTTCCTTCTTTAATGGTTCTATTTATGAGGATGGATATGGGATAGGAAATTACTTTGGCTGCTTTTTGGAGGTATTCAGAAGGTAGCTGGTCGGCAGAAGGAATACATGGCTTAAGTTTTTTTATGAGTTTGTAGATGAGGGTGGTAGTGATTGGTTGCATATAAAATGCTGGTAGAGTGCTAAAACAAATGTTGATCACCTCTGTCAATAAACTCTGGGGAAGTCAGCACACTACTTATGAAATGTAAAAAAGACACTTAACTGCAGCAAGGAAGTAAGCACTAATTTATGCTACATATGCAGCTTATTTTTATCCGCAGGGTCAAATTCTTGGACTGAGTGCTCTTCATACTGGCACCAAAATATCAGCCTAGCCACTCCAGAGCACATATGCATTTAGGTTTTCCCTTCAGCTTTGCTCTGCACAGGGCCGTACAGCGACTTCATGGATGTACACTGTTCATGTGTAATATGTTTTACCCCCCCCCCCTCCTGTCTAACAAATTAATTACATATATTTCCAAAGCTTTTGTTATGAACCAGGTCTAGGAAAGGGGCTACCTTAGCAAGAGTTTAGCACAACTAATGCAGGCAGCCTGTCCTTCCTCAGTCTTTGTCTGACTGATGTCATGTTGTTTGCAAAGGATCCAGTTCTGTAGGCTTACTACACAGACTGCTATACTTGCAAGTGCTTAATACTGCTTAGAAACAGCTGGTACGGCTGGATTTATCCCCAAATGTCATAAATGTTCTTCTAAAATGCGTCATCTGAGTATTAACACACAACTCCATATACACTAAAGGATGTCATTAATTTATTAATTTTTGGTTATTTAAACATTTTCCATTGTTTTCTTTTTCATTATTAACAGGCATATTCTAAATAAGTATGTCAAGATGTTTATGTGCATAGCCTGAAACGAGTACTTGCAAAACGGATGCTTCGCATGCTCAATCATCCACAGCACACTGAATGAACACTGGTAGAGCATATCTGCAATTATTACAGATGCCCATTCTAAAAACGATCTGTTGTCTGCACCAAAAGAGTTAGTAAAAAGACTGCAATGGAAAAAGTAATGTACTAAAGACCACTGGCAAGTTAGGGATCAGAAAAAATTCTGAGATCAAGTATTCAAAGAAATGCCTATGAGACAAGCAACGTCTGTAGTGCACCTCTTAGATGTGTGATTTTTACAGGAAAGAGAATAATACCCAGAATAATACCCCGGGAGGTACCACATACAGATATATTCTCCTACAGGGTTGCCTCCATACTATACATCTGGGGTCTCTGACTCCTATACCTCACCACTATTAATAATTCCCTCTGTGACTGCCTTTCTACAAATAAAGATTTTTTAAAGATTTTGCAGTTATACTGGACTTAAAATGCTAATTTTGATAAAAATAAATGTATTCTTACATTATTCATTAACATGGTATAGGCCCTCCTTGATAGGGCCTGGGTTGGTTAATACTTCTCCATTAACCAGAATGCTATACCTTTTTCAACAGGGAATGTCCATATACTTATCAGGTGTACACAGTAATCTAATATACAGAGTTTATAAATGCACTAACCCCGTGAAGCTGCTATTTTGCACCACCCACTAGAATGAACTCAACTGCAAATCTAGAACTTTACAAATTTAAAGACAAGTAATGTAAGAATACATACCTGTTCAACTTACAGGTAACAATAACAACAGCTAAGACAAAGACCACTCATCTGCAAGGGACAGTAGTATGCAATATTTTTATCTAGAGAGACTCATTGGAGATCAGCTGATCTACCAGGACTGCATTTCTCACAGGTTCTAGGTTGGGCTAAATTCCAAGCAGTCCTTCCCTGAGTGAAAGGAGTCACATGATAGCCCTAAGCCAGAAATCAAATGCCTGTGTCTTGTAAGAGTGACCTCTCCAAACTGACCCAAATCTACTAACTCACAGCTGTGATATAATAATGTTTGGTGAAGGTATGCACAAATTAACAAGTGACTGCAGCATAAGTATTGACAATAAAGATATTAAAGAAGCAACAACTGTAGGTAGACACTATTTCATTGAGTGAGCTTTGACCTCAACATTTGCCAGAGGGTGGCTGATTGCCTGACAGCTAACGCTAATGCAACTCTCACTCTACTTATAAAAACTTTTCTGCTTGTCAACCATAAGCCCTTCCCCTTCTTTGAAGGAAGAAGAAAGTACAATTGTGTTAGGACCTTATTATAAGTGTAAACATTTGAGTAGATTCACTGTTGCAGTTCCCCAGTTTGGGATATACTGCATGCATGTGGCCTGTAGCCAATCTGACTTCCATAGCTTTACTCTCCCCCCTAAATTTCAGCTGATGGCCTCCCACCAGGGCGTAAAATTCATCGGTTGATGCCATATTCAGATCATTCTTACCCACACAATAGAGAGGGAAAAAGACCTCAATGTCAGAGCCCTAGTGGACCAGATGGCAAAGTCCCAACTTCTTTAGGTCCACCTAAAAAAACACCGATCCCATGATCTCCAGATTCCCTATTAGAAGACCGAAGACACATTCTTTCGAAAGTGCCTTGGTCGAACTCAAAAGACGGAAACGGCAAATGATCAAAGTGGCTTTTAAGCAAATTCTTTCCCTGGGAAAGAATTTGCTTGGCCGTGATGTTGGAGTTGGTATATTTAAGTAGGGGATGGGGGTGTGGGGGGGCAAATCCCCCCACTTAATGTAATATTTAAAGTGTTTTTTTGTTGTTGTTGTTGGAACAGCATTTTTTTTCCTTAGGAAAAAAAATCGCTGTTCTGACAGTTCGAAATTGTAAGCTTTCACTTACATAGGTTCGATTAATCACCATTCACTTTTTTAAGCATTCGGTGATCTAATATAGACCCTGATCTCCAGGTAGTACATAGACAAAACAGGAATGGGGAGGGGTCCAGTGAAGAGGTGAGAGGGAAGGTAACTAAAGGGAAAGTACAGTTTTGTACCTACCATAAATGTAGATGTTCGAAGATCCACATTGCTGCAGTCCTTACACTTGGGTAGTCCGCTGTCCTCGGTCGGCCCGAATATCAAAGTATAAGGCTGACGTCGGTCAAGGCGCATTTGACTGACATCAGGACGTCAGGGTACAAATGCACATGACTGACGCCATATCCTCAGTCTTTTCTTGCCCCAGATGTCAGAAGACCCTAAAAGGAAAGGTCAAAAACCAAAAGACAGCAAACCACCAACCAACCACCCTTGCACTAAAAATATGTACAATATATACAATATATACAATATACACCAGACTGACAACCCAATCCACACAACCACCTCTAACTACAGAGGGGAAGGAGGGAGGGTAAACTGGACTGCAGCAATGTGGATCTTCGAACATCTACATTTATGGTAGGTACAAAACTGTACTATGTTCTTCATCTCACATTGCTGCAGTCCTTACACTTGGGTAGAATCCCAAAGCAGAGGTAAGGGAGGATGGCCAAACTATAAGGAAGAAGGAGCTGCCAAAATGCCCTGCAAAATAGCAGTGGCAAAACCAGCCCTACATTTAGAATAAAGTGGAAGGTGATAATGCCTAGAGAAAGTATGCACTGAACTCCAAGTAGCTGCCTCCAAAATATCTTTAGTTGCCACCCCCCTTAAAAAAGCTGTCGAAGTGGCAGTAGCCCTAGTGGAATGAGGCCTAATCCCAGCTGGAATCTCCTTGCCATGATGGGAATAACAGAAAGCAATGCAAAACCTAATCCACTTAGAAATAGTTTGTTTTGACACAGGCTTGCCCTGAGAACTCAAAGCAAAAGAAACAAATAACTGCTGAGACTGCCTGAACCCTTTTGTTCTGTCCAAATAATATCGCAACTGCCTGTGTACATCTAAAGTGTGCAAAATCTTTTCCCCTTTATTTTGGGGGTTTGCATAAAAAGTAGGCAAATGAATAGTTTGGTTTAAAGCCACACTAGAAACCACTTTAGGCATAAAGGAAGGATTAGCACGTAAAGATACCCTATCCTTATGGAAAATTAAGAAAGGCTCAACCGCCATAAGGGCCTGCAACTCAGAAACCCTTCTTGCAGAGGTAATGGCCAACAAAAATGATAAATATTTCAACTCGGTAGTAGCTGCAGGCTCAAAAGGTTGTAGAGTAAGTTTCTCCAACACAAAATTGAGATCCCAAGCAGGAGTAGGAGCTCTACGTGGGGGTCTTATATTCTTTGCCCCTCTAAGAAATTGCTTGAACAAAGGATGAGAAAACAATGGTGGGTCACAATCATAGTGAGCCAAATTGCTGCAGCATGAACCTTAATAGAAGAGAAGGACAAACCTTTGTCCAGTAACTCAGTAAAATATTGAAGAGCCACACTTAAATTAGGCTCAGAAACATCAAAATCCTTTGCTGCACTCCAAAATAAAAATCTCTTCCATTTATCTGCGTACACTTTCCTTGTACTAGGCCTTCTAGCTCTAAAATAACATTCAAAACTTGCTGTAGTTGAGACCCACTATGGTTCAAAACAGAATATGCCAGGCTGTTAGATGAAGAGAGTGAAGCTTGACATTGAGCAAATGACTGTCCTCCTGAGACAACAGGTGTGGAATCAAGGCAAAGGCCATGGAGGCTCCTACCAGGCTTCTCAGTAATGGGTACCAATGCTGTCGAGGCCAATCTGGAGCTATCAAATCATCCTTGGCTTGTCCTGTCTGGCCTTTAGTAGTACCTTTGGGAGGAGAGGCAGAGGTGGAAAGGCATACACATGAAGATTGCTCCAATTGAAAGAAAGAGCATCCACTTTCCAAGCTGTGGGATGAAACCTTTTTCGTGCAAAACTTTGGCAGCTGGTGGTTTAGTGGAGAAGCGAACAGATCTATGTCTGGAGTTCCCCATGACACTGTCAATTTCTGAAATACATGAGGATCCAATTTCCACTCGTGGGATCCATAATTCGCCCTGCTCAACACATCTGCTAAGGAGTTCTGTGCTCCCGGCAGATACCTTGCCTGAAGATTTAGCTGCAAACTGAGAGCAGTCTCCCACAAAATCATTGCTTGCCTGCATAGAGGATAAGAATGTGTTCCCCCTTGCTTGTTGATGTACCACATGACAGTTGTGTTGTCTGTTAGAATCAACACCTGCCCTGGAAGAAGTAAATCCTTGAAAGCTATTAATGCAAACTGGACTGCTAACATCTCCTTCAGATTGATATGTAGATATTGTAGTCTGGCAGGCCACTTGTCTTGTATCCACTTTCCATTCAGATGAGCTCCCCAAGCTTTGTCTGAGGCATCTGTCGTTAAAATCTGACTCGCCTCTGGCCGGGTCACAGAGAGTCCCTTGTTTAGTGACATTCCTGAGCCCACCACAACAATTCCTTTTGAATGCAAGGTATTATTTGAATGACAGTGTCCAGATCCTGGCAGTGCTGTGTCCATACATTTTTGAGATACCATTGCAGCTTCCTCATATGCAGTTTGGCATTGGGAAGCACCAGAACACAAGATGCCATGAACCCCAAGGCTTGAAGGACTGTCCTTGCAGTCAGCCTGGACTGATGAGACAATTGAAAAGTAAAGGGAAAGATTCTTGTTTGTCCGGGGTCAAAAAGGCCATCTGGGATGCTGTATTCAGTCTTACACCCAGAAAGCACATGTCCTGAGAGGGTACTAGACTGGACTTTATTTCGTTCACAGAATACCCCAGGCATCTTAGCACTGCTATCACATATTCCAAATGATGAAGAAGCTCGTCCCTTCCTTGAGCCAGAATCAGGCAATCATCCAAGTAAGGATAGATCTGTATTCCTTTTAGCCTGAGAAAAGCTATCACTGGAGCCAGAACTTTCGTGAACACTCTGGGTGCAGTAGATAAGCCAAAGGGCAATGCAGAGAACTGATAATGAGAAGTCCCAGCCCAAACGCAGATACTTCCTGCAACTCAGTCTGATAGGAACATGAAGGTAAGCCTCCTTGAGATCCAAAGTTACCATCCAATGATCTTTGCCCATCAGAGGTAAAAGCTGTTGTAACGTCAACATTTTGAACTTGGGAATGTCCAGATAAGTGTTGAGGGTAGCTAAATCCAAAATTGGTCTCCACGTGTTCCCTTTCTTTGGTACTAGGAACAGGCGAGAATAAAACTTGTGTCCTAGGCCCACTTCTGGCAGAGGGACCTGCTGTATGGCCCCTATTTGAAGTAACAGAGAAATTTGTTTGTGAGCCTCTATTCTTTGGTTGAGGAGGAATGTCTGGCATGCCTTTGAAAGGGAGGCAAGGTATGGAAATAAAACCTGTAACCGTGGTGTATGATATCCAATACCCATCTGTCTTGGGTAATTAAACTCCAATTTTCCTTGAAGAGTGCCAACCTTCCTCCCAAAGGTGCTGCCAGATGAGTAGGCTCTGGCAGTTGAAAAGGTAAGTCATTGGGTCTGCTTACGAAAGGACTGACCCCTGCCCTCACCCGAAGACTGTGCAGGTGAACTCCCTGTTCTAGGCCTGAAAGAGCCCTGAGCTTTGCCCCTACCACGCCTCTAGACCTACCCCAGACTGGGAATCATAAGAAGGATATGTCCACCCCTTGGTAGGCCAATTTCTACTAAACTCGGAGGCTGAACCTGCAAAAAATCTTTAACAGTCTGCATAGACTTAGCGTTGTCTTCCATTTTCTTTAAGACTGCTTCAACAGGAGAACCAAACAACACATGAGATTGTAAAGGAGCATCTAAAACTTGTCTTAACATGGTCAGATAAATTCTGATCCCTCAACCAGGCGGTTCGCGAAGAACCGACCCAGTGGCACGAAAGCCACCCCAGATGAGGCCTGTACAGCATCAAACCACATTGCAAAGAATGCTTACCCACCTGTTCAGAAACATGCACTAAATCTTGCAACTCTTTACACTCAATATCTTCCACCAGAGCATCTACCTTAGACTTCAATTGTGAAAGGAGATAGTTTTGGTATTTCAACATGTGAAACTGGCAATTCAAAGCCCCTCATAGCTAGGGTGGAGGAAGTATAAACTTTCTTTCCCCATCTATCCAAAGCCCTGGCCTCTTTATCTGGAGGAACCGATTTTGACAACAGAAGCCTTAACACCTTTAGGCCCCTGACTAACAGTTTCTGGGTCTGCCCTAGACTCTTAAAAGATACTTATGAGCTTCAGGCACCCTGTAATACCTATCCGGTTTAACAGGAGCAGGAGGCAAAGAATCAGGATTAAGAGAAGCCTCTGCAAAAACATCTTCCACCACATCCAGAATAGGAGGTATAGCCAAAGGCCTATGTGGGGTAAAACAAAATTCTAAGCCTTTTCCTGGAATCAGAGAAGTCCTGACCTCCCCACTTAAATTGTCCCCTCATGGAATGAAGAGTCTCTGAAAAGAAAAATCCTCAGGAGGAGAAGCAGAAGGAGTAGAATCATCCACATCAGAATCAGAATAAGGAGAATACTCCTGCAAGTCTTCAGCCGAAGACTCTGAAACATCCGAAACCTGCTCAAAACTCCCTAGCTCAGGTTCCACCCTAGGTCTCTTATCAGGAGGGGGCAAAGAACCTCTAATCAAAGTAATCAAATCTTCTGCCATTTTAAGCATATGCTTGGGCACAGTTCCTGAAGAACTAGGTGACCCCTACTGAAGCTAAACCTGGCCTGCCTCTGGGGGAAGCCTTGGAAACAGAAGGAGAGGGCCTAACCACCCTAGGAAGGGAGGGGAGTATAGTAACCTGAGAAGCCCCTTCAGCCTGACCTGCCTCCTGAGAGGCCACATCCTGCACAACAAAGTCTCTCCCTGACCTAAAGAAACCTCCGCGCGAACCACCCGGCTGCCCACCGACACCTCTAATTTCAGAACCCGGCGTCCGTCTGATGACCGGTTCTTCCTAGCTCTGGGGCCTAACTGCTTTGTCCTTGCAGCTCGAAGAAGCGGGCGCCCGGAGCATCCAACGGGTATTTTATGCATTGCAACTGGGCTTCCCAGAAGACTCAACCTATGGCACAATTCTAACCTTCTCTTTATAGTGCGCTTTATTGAATCTAGCACAAGAGCCGCAGGCACCCAACAACGTCATGCTCAGGCCCTAAACAAG